>NC_082374.1:882353-1177537 GCF_027477595.1 Haemorhous mexicanus | reverse complement strand
GGGGGAAATGGGGAAAATATTGGGGGGGAATGGGGGAAAAAAGGGAAATAAAAGGGGAAAAAATGGAGGAAAAATGAGAAAAATGGGGAAAATATTGGGGGGAAAAGGATGGTGGGGAAATGGGGAAATTGGGGAAAAAATATTGGGGGGAAATTGGGGAAAATTTTGAAATAAAAGGAAAAAATAATGGGGGGAAAATGAGAAAAATTGGGAAAAAATTGGGGGAAAATTGGGGGAAAATTGGAAATAAAAGGGAAAAAATAATGGGGGAAAATTGGGGGAAAATTGGAAATAAATGGGGAAAAAATGGAGGGAAAATGAGAAAAATGGGGAAAAATTGGGGGGAAATGGGGAAAAAAGGGAAAATTATTGGGGGGAAATGGGGAAAAATATTGGGGGGAAAATTGGGGGAAAATTGGAAATAAAAGGGAAAAAATATTGGGGGGAAAATGAGAAAAATGGGGAAAAATTAGGGGGGGGAATGGGAAAAAAGGGGCAGAAAAAAGAGGGGAAATGGAAAGAGTGGGGAGAAAAAAGGGAAATAAAAATCGAGGGAAAAAAGAGAATAAATGGGGGAAAAATGTGGAGAAAAAGGGAGCAGGAAATGGGAAAAAAATTGGAAAAAATGGGGGAAAAAAGAGGGGGAAATGGGGGGAAAAGGGAGGGAAAAGGGGGAAATAAACAGGGAAAAAATCAGGGGAAAGGGGGAAAAGAATGGAGGGAAATGGGGAAAAATGGGGGGAAAATGGGAGAAAAAAAGGGAAAAAATGGGGGAAAATTGGGGAAAAAATTGGGGGGGAAATGGGGGAAAATGGGAAAAATGGGGGGAAATTTGGGAAAAAATTGGGGGAAAATGGGGGAAAAATTGGGGGAAAATTGGGGGGAAATGAGGGAAATATTGGAAATAGAAGGGGAAAAAATGGGGGCAAAACTGGGAGAAAAAGGGGAAAATATTGGGGGGAAAATTGGGGGAAAAGTTGGAAATAAAAGGGGAAAAAATGGAGGAAAAATGAGAAAAATGGGGGAAAAATTGGGGGGGAAATGGGGAAAAATGGGGGGAAAAAGGGAAAAACACGGGGGGAAAATGGGGAAAATATTGGGGGGAAATGGGGGATAAAAGGGAAATAAAAGGGGAAAAAATGGAGGAAAAATGAGAAAAATGGGGAAAATATTGGGGGGAAAAGGATGGGGGGGAAATGGGGAAATTGGGGAAAAAATATTGGGGGGAAATTGGGGAAAAATTTGAAATAAAAGGAAAAAATAATGGGGGGAAAATGAGAAAAATTGGGAAAAAATTGGGGGAAAATTGGGGGAAAATTGGAAATAAAAGGGAAAAAATAATGGGGGGAAAATTGGGAAAATTGGGGGGGGAATGGGAAAAAAGGGGCAGACAAAAGAGGGGAAATGGAAAGAGTGGGGAGAAAAAAGGGAAATAAAAATCGAGGGAAAAAAGAGAATAAATGGGGGAAAATGTGGAGGGGAAAAGGAGCAGGAAATGGGAAAAAAATGGGAAAAAATGGGGGAAAAAAGAGGGAAAAATGGGGGGAAAAGGGAGGGAAAAGGGGGAAATAAACAGGGAAAAAATCAGGGGAAAGGGGGAAAAGAATGGAGGGAAATGGGGAAAAATGGGGGGAAAAATGGGAGAAAAATGGGAGAAAAAATGGGGGGAAATGGGGGAAAAAATGGGGGAAAAAGGAGCAGGAAATGGGGGGAGGGAAAGGGAAAATGGGAGAAAAAATGGGAGAAAATGGGGAAAAAAGGAGGGAAATTGGGAGAAAAAAATGGGAGAAAATGGGGGAAAAGTGAGGGAAAATGGGAGAAAAAATGGGGAAAAAAGGAGGGAAAATGAGAGAAAAATTGGGGAAAAAATGGGGGGAAAAAAGAGGGAAATGGGAGAAAAAATGGGAAAAAATGGGGAAAAAAGGAGGGAAAGTGGGAGAAAAAATGGGAAAAATGGGGAAAAAGGAGGGAAAATGGGAGGAAAAATTGGAGAAAATGGGAGAAAAAATGGGGGAAAAAATGGGGGAAAAAGGAGCAGGAAATGGGAGGAAAAAAATGGGGAAAAAAGGGGGAAAATGGGGGAAAACTTGGGAAAAATGGGGAAAAAAGAGGGAAAATGGGAGAAAAAATGGGAAAAATGGGGGGAAAAGGAGAAAAAATGGGGAAAAAAGGAGGGAAAATGGGAGAAAAATGGGGAAAAAAGGAGGGAAAATGGGAGAAAAATCTGGGAAAAATGGGGAAAAAAGGAGGGAAAATGGGAGGAAAAAATGGGGAAAAAGGAGGGAAAGTGGGAGAAAAAATGGGAAAAAATGGGGAAAAAAGAGGGAAAATGGGAGGAAAAAAAATGGGAAAAAATGGGGAAAAAGGAGGGAAAAAGGGAGGAAAATGGGGAAAAAAGGAGGGAAAGTGGGAGAAAAATCTGGGAAAAAAGGAGGAAAAAAGGAGGGAAAGTGGGAGGAAAAAAATGGGAAAAAGGAGGGAAAAAGGGAGGAAAAAATGGGAGAAAATGGGGGAAAAAATGGGGGAAAATGGGAGAAAAAATGGGGGAAAAATGGGGAAAAAAGGAGAAAAATCTGGCAAAAAAGGGGGAAAAAGGAGGGAAAATGGGAGAAAAAATGGGAAAAAGGAGCAGGAAATGGGGGAAATAAAAGGGAAAAATGGGAAAAAAAAGGCAAAAAGGGGATGGGAGAAAAGTAAATAAAGGGGAAAAAAGGGAAATAAAACAGGGGGAAAATGAGGGGAAAAAAGGGGAAAATGGAAAAAAAAACGGGAAAAAAGAGGAAAAAAGGAGCAGGAAATGGGGGGGATGGAAAAAAAGGGAAAAACCCGAGGGGAAAATGGGGAAAAATTGGGGAAAATGGGAAAAAAGGGAAAAAAAGGGGAAAAAAGAAAAGGAAATGGGGGAAAAAGTGGAAAAAAGGAGGGGAAAAAAAGAGGAAATGGGGAATGAAAGGGGAACATCTGAGGGGGGAAAACAGGGAAAAAATGGGGAAAAAATGGGGGAAAATGGGGGAAAAAAGGTGAGGAGAAAGGGAAGAAATGGGGAAAAAAAGGAGGAAAAACCGGGATAAAAATGGGGGAAAAGGGGAAAAAAAATGAGGGGAAAAGGGGGGAAAAGGAGAGAAAAAAGGGAAAAAATGGGGAAAAAAGGAAGAAAAACCGGGATAAAAATGGGGGGAAAAGGGGAAAAAAATGAGGGGAAAAAGGGGGAAAAGGAGGGAAAAAGGGAAAAATGGGGAAAAAAGGGGGAAAATGGGATAAAAATGGGAATAATGGAATTTTTAAAATGGAAAAATGGAAATAAAGGGAATTTGGGGGATTTTTGCACCCCAGAAATGGAATTTGGGGGATTTTTGGATCCAGAAATGGAATTTGGGGGATTTTTGGACCCCAAAAATGGAATTTGGGGAATTTTGGACCCAAAAATGGAATTTGGGGATTTTTAGATCCAAAATTGGAATTTGGGGGATGTTTGGACCCCAAAAATGGAATTGGGGGATTTTGGACCCCAAAAATGGAATTTGGGGGATCTTTGCACCCCAAAAATGGAATGTTTTGTTACCTGGCTGCCTGGGCCCGAGCCAGTTGCCGTAGGTTTCCTGCTGGGCCATGGGGACACCCTGAAAGGGACCCCAAAATCCTGAGAGGGACCCCAAAAATCGTCAGGGACCCCAAAAACCTGAGAGGGACCCCAAAATCTGCTCAGGGACCCCAAAAACCCTTAGAGGGACCCCAAAAATCCTCAGGGACCCCGAAATCTCCTTGTGGAACCCCAAAATCTGCTCAGGGACCCCAAAATCCCCTAAGGGACCCCAAAATTCCTGAGAGGGACCCCAAAATCCCCTCGGGGACCCCAAAATTCCTGAAAGGGACCCCAAAATCCTGAGAGGGACCCCAAAAATCCTCAGGGACCCCAAAACCCTGACAGGGACCCGAAAATCTGCTCAGGGACCCCAAAATCCCTCAGGGACCCCAAAAACCTTAGAGGGACCCCAAAAATCCTCAGGGACCCCAAAATCTTGAGAGGGACCCCGAAATCCCCTCAGGGACCCCAAATCCTCCTCCCTCACCCCAAAATTTCTTCCGGGACCCCAAAACATTTTCAGGGACCCCAAAATCCCTCAGGGACTTCAAAAACCTGAGAGGGACCCCAAAAATCCTCAGGGACCCCAAAATCTGCTCAGGGACCCCAAAATCCCCTCAGGGACCCCAAAATCTCCTCAGGGACCCCAAAATCTCCTCCCTCACCCCAAAATTTCTTCCGGGACCCCAAAATCTCCTCCCTGACCCCAAAACCCCCTCAGGGACCCCAAAATCTCCTCCCTCAGCCCCAAATCTCTTCCTTGACCCCAAAACATTTTCAGGGACCCCAAAAATCCCTTTTGGGACCCCAAAATCTCCCCAGGGACCCCAAATCCCCTCCGTGACCCCAAAATCACTTTGGGGACCCCAAAATATTTTCAGGGAGCCCAAGAATCTCCTCCTGCACCCCAAAATCCTCACCCGGACCCCAAATCTCCTCTTGGTACCCCAACATTTCTTCCCTCAGCCCGAAAATCCTTTCCGGGACCCCAAAACCCATTTGGGGACCCCAAAATCGCCTCCCCCACCCCAAAATTTCCCCACGGACCCCAAATCCCCTCCCGGACCCCAAAATCTCTTCCGGGACCCCAAAACATTTTCAGGGAGCCCAAAATTTCTTCCGGGACCCCAAAATCTCCTCCCCCACCCCAAAACCCCCTCGGGGACCCCAAAAATTCCTCGGGGACCCCAAAATCCCCCCGGGGACCCCAAAAATCTCCCCGGGAACCCCAAAATCTCTTCCGGGACCCCAAAATTCCCCATCCCCCACCCCAAAATTTCCCCACGGACCCCAAAATCTCTTCCGGGACCCCAAAACATTTTCAGGGCCCCCAAAATTTCTTCTGGGACCCCAAAATCTCCTCCTCCACCCCAAAAATCTCCTCAGGGACCCCAAAAATTCCTCAGGGACCCCAAAATCCCCTCGGGGACCCCAAAAACCTCCCCAGGAACCCCAAAATCTCTTCCCCACCCCAAAATCCTTTCTGGGACCCCCAAAAATTCCTCAGGGACCCCAAAATCCCCTCGGGGACCCCAAAACTTTCCCAGGAATCCCAAAAATTCCTCAGGGACCCCAAAAAATCCCCTCGGGAACCCCAAAATCCCCTCGGGGACCCCAAAATCCCCTCGGGGACCCCAACATTCCCCATCCCCCACCCCAAAATTTCTTCTCCCACCCCAAAACCTCCCCGGGAACCCCAAAAATTCCTCGGGGACCCCAAAATCCCCTCGGGGATCCCAAAATTTCCCAGGACCCCCCAAAACCCCCCATCCCCCACCCCAACATTTCTTCCAGGACCCCCCAAAAATTCCTCAGCGCCCCCAAAATTTCTTCTCCCACCCCAAAATCTCTTCCGTGACCCCAAATTCCCCTCCCCGAGCCCCAAAACCTCACCGGGAACCCCAAAATTTTCCTCTTGCGCCCCAAAAGCTCCGCCTGGCCACGCCCACCGGGCTGGCCACGCCCCTGGCCACGCCCCCGGCCACGCCCCGCCGCTTTCGGTTCCTCCTGCGCCCAAAACGGCCCAAAAAACCCCAAAAAATCAACAAAAATCCCAAAATCCAAAAAATTCTCCCGTTTTGGGGGTGAAATCCCGAATGTTGGGGTCAAACCCCAATTCCTAGCCCAAAATCGGCAATTTTGGGGGTAAAATTCTGATTTTTGGGGGTAAAATTCTGATTTTTGGGGGTAAAATTCTGATTTTTTAGGGGTAAAATTCTCATTTTTGGGGGTAAAATAATGAAATTTTGGGGTAAACGAATGAAATTTTGGGGGAAAATCTCCATTTTTTAGGTCACATCCCGAATTTTTTCTAAATTTCCGAAGTTTGGCGGTAAAAATCCGGAATTTTTTGGGGTCAGATCTTGAATTTTAGGGTGAAAAATCCTGAATTTTGGGGTGAAATCCCGATTTTTTGGGGTCAAATCCCGAATTTTTGGGGTCAAATCCCGATTTTTTGGGGTCACATCCCGAATCTTTTCTAAAATCCCGAGATTTTGGGGTGAAACCCCTGAATTTTTGGATAAAATTCTGAATTTTGGGGGGAAAAGAATGAATTTTTGGGGTGAAATTCCACATTTTTAGGTAAAAATCCCAAATTTTGGGTGGAAATCCCCAATTTTTTAGGTCAAATCCCAATTTGGGGTTAAAATCTCGGGATTTTGGGGTAAAATCCTGAAGTTTTTTCATAAAAATCCCCAAATTTTGGGGATAAAATTAAAAATATTGGGGGAAAAAAAAAAACCCAAAGTTTTGGGGTAAAAATCCCGATTTATTTTGGTTTTGAAATTCCAAATTTGGGGCAAAAATCTCGAATTTTGGGCATAAAGTCCCAAAGAAATCCCCAATTTTAGGGTTAAAAATCCCGAATTTGGGTAAAAATCCCGGTTTGGTTTTTTTTAATCCCAAAGTTTTGGGATAAAATCCCCAAATTTGTGAAAAAATCCCGAATTTTCTGCAGGAATTCCCGGGTTTGGGGTTGAAATCCCGAATTTTTGGGGTAAAAATCCCAAATTTTCGGCTCAAATTCCCAAAGAAATCCCAAATTTTGTCATTAAAATCCCGAATTTTGGGGGGGACAAAAAATTCCCAAATTTTGGGGGAAAGCCTCGAATCTTTTGGCAAAAACTCCCAAAAAATCCCAATTTTGGGGGGAAAATTTGGGATTTTGGGGGTTCAAATTTGGGATTTTTGGGGTTTAAAATTTGGGATTTTTGGGGTTTAAAATTTCGGATTTGGGGGTTCAAATTTGGGATTTTTGGGCTTCAAATTTGGGATTTTTGGGGTTTAAAATTTGGGATTTTTGAGGTTCAAATTTGGGATTTTTGAGGTTCAAATTTGGGATTTTGGGGGTAAAAAATTTGGGATTTTTGGGGTAAAACTTGGGATTTTTGGGGTTTAAAATTTCGGATTTTGGGGGTTCCTATCTCGGATTTTTGAGGTCAAATCTGGGATTTTTGAGGGTTAAAATTTCAGATTTTTGGGGTCAAATCTCGGATTTTTGGGGTTCAAATCTCGGATTTTGGGGGTTCCAATGTCGGATTTTTGGTGTTCAAATCTGGAATTTTCGGTTTTTAAAATTTCGGATTTGGGGGTTCAAATCTGGGATTTTCGGGGTTTAAAATTTCGGATTTGGGGGTTCAAATCTCGGATTTTTGGGGTGGCAATCTCGGATTTTTGGGGGTTCCAATCTCGGATTTTGGTGTCAAATCTCGGATTTTGGCGTTAAAATTTCAGATTTTTGGGGGTTCCAATCTCGGATTTTGGGTTCAAATCTCGGATTTTGGGTGTTCAAATCTGGGATTTTTGGGGGTTCCAATCTCGGATTTTTGGGGTCAAATCTGGGATTTTTGGGGTTAAAATTTCAGATTTTTGGGGTCAAATCTCGGATTTTTGGGGTTAAAATTTCAGATTTTTGGGGTCAAATCTCGGATTTTTGGGGTTCAAATCTCGGATTTTTGGGGTTCCAATCTCGGATTTTGGGGTTCAAATCTCGGATTTTGGGGTTCAAATCTCGGATTTTGGGCTCAAATCTCGGATTTTGGGGTTCAGATCTCGGATTTTGGGGGTCAAATCTCGGATTTTGGGGTCAAATCTCGGATTTTGGGGTTCCAATCTCGGATATTTGGGGTTCAAATCTCGGATTTTGGGGTTCCAATCTCGGATATTTGGGGTTCAAATCTCGGATTTTGGGGTTCCAATCTCGGATTTTTGGGGTCAAATCTTGGATTTTTGGGGGTTAAAATCTCAGATTTTGGGGTTCCAATCTGGGATTTTTGGGTTCCAATCTCGGATTTTTGGGGTTCCAATCTCGGATTTTGGGGTTCCGATCTCGGATTTTGGGGTCAAATCTCGGATTTTTGGGGTTCAGATCTCGGATTTTGGGTGTCAAATCTGGGATTTTTGGGTTCCAATCTCGGATTTTGGGGTTCCAATCTCGGAGTTTGGGGTCAAATCTGGGATTTTCGGGGTTCCACTCTGAATTCGGGCTCTGGGTGGAGCCGGGGCCGCGCTCGAGCAGCCCCGAGTGAAAAATTTGAATTTTCGGCCCCCGGGGGGTCCCGGGTTCGTTTTTGGCCGCTTTCGTTTCCCTTTTTTGGGTTTTTTTGGGCCAAAAGCTGCGAGGAGGCGGCGCCGCCGCTCGGGGCGAGTTCCGGCCGGGCCGGGGCAAAGGGCGGCCGAAAAAAGGGGAAAAACAACAAAAACAGGGAAAAAACAACAAAAAAAGGGAAAAAACAATAAAAAAGGGGAAAAAACAACAAAAAAGGGAAAAAACAACAAAAAAAACAACAAAAAAGGGAAAAAAACAACAAAAAAAGAGAAAAAAACAACATAGAAAGGGGGGAAAAAACAACAAAAAAAGGGAAAAACAACAAAAAAGGGAAAAAAACAACAAAAAAGGGAAAAAAACAACAAAAAAAGAGAAAAAAAACAACCAAAAAAGGGAAAAAAACAACAAAAAAGGGAAAAAAACAACAAAAAAAGGAAAAAAACAACAAAAAAGGGAAAAAAACAACAAAAAAGAGAAAAACAACAAAAAAAGGGAAAAACAACAAAAAAGGAGAAAAAAAAAAGGAAAAACAACAAAAAAATGGGAAAAAACAACAAAAAGGGAAAAAAACAAAAAAAGGAGGAAAAAACAAAAAAAAAAGGGGGTGGAAATCCAAAAATTGGAGGAAAAATCGAAATAAAAAGAAGATAATAAAGCCCAAATAATTGGGGGGGGAAAGCCCCAAAAATGGGAAATAAAGCCCCGAAATGTGGGGCGGAAAGCCCCAAAAATGGGAAATAAAGCCCCAAAAACCGGAGGAAAAGCCCCAAGAAAAGAGAATAAAGCCCCAAAAATTGGGGGGAAAAAAGCCCAAAAAAAGAGAATAAAGCCCCAGAAATGTGGGGGTAAAAAGCCCCAGAAATGGAATAAAGCCCCCAGAAATTGGGGGGAAAAGCCCCAAAAATGGGGGGAAAAAAAGCCACAAAAAATTGGGGGAAAAGGCCAAAAAAAGAAAATAAAGCCCAAAATGTGGGGGGAAAAGCCCCAAAAATGGGAATAAAGCCCCAAAAATTTGGGGGGAAAAAAGCCCAAAAATGTGAATAAAGCCCCAAAAGTGGAGGGGAAAATGCCCCAAAAAAAGAGAATAAAGCCCCAAAAATGGAGGGGAAAATGCCCCAAAATGGAATAAAGCCCCAAAAAATGGGGGGGGGGGAAATCCCAAAAATGAGAAAAAGCCCCAAAAATTTGGGGGAAAAAGCCGAAAAAAAGAGAATAAAGCCAAAAAATGTGGGGGGAAAAAACCTGAAAAAATGGGAGGAAAAACATAACCCAAAAATGGGGGGGGTGGGGGAAGACAAAAAAAAGGGGGGAAAATCGAAAAAAAAAAAGGAGAATAAAACCCAAAAAATTGGGGGGGGAAAGCCCAAAAAAAGAGAATAAAGCCCCAAAAAATTGGGGGGAAAAAACAACCAAAAAAAAGTGAATAAAGCCCCAAAAAATGGAGGGGGAAAAGCCCAAAAATGGGAATAAAGCCCCAAAAAATTGGGGGAAAAAAGCCGAAAAAAAGAGAATAAAGCCCCAAAATTTGGCGAGGAAAAAGCCCAAAAAATGGGAATAAAGCCCCAAAAAATGGAGGGGGAAAAGCCCCAAAAATCGGGAAAAAAGCCCCAAAAAGTGGAGGGGGGAAAGCCCCAAAAATGGAAATAAAGCCCCCAAAAATTGGGGGGAAAAAAGCCCAAAAAATGAGAATAAAGCCCCCAAAAATGAAGGGGGAAAAGCAAAAAAAAAAAGATAATCAAGCCCCAAAAAATGGGGGTGGGGGGGAAGCCCCAAAAATGGGAATAAAGCCCCAAAACATTGGGGGAAAAAAACCGAAAAAATGGGAGGGGAAAAAATACCCCAGAAATAGGGGGAAAGACAAAAAAAATGGGAATAAAGCAAACAAAACGGGGGGAAAATAGAAAAAAAAAAAAGAGAGAGTACAACCCAAAAAATTGGGGAAAAAGCCCAAAAAAAGAGAATAAAGCCCCCAAAAATGGGGGGGAAAAAGCCCCAAAAATGGGGAAAAAAGCCCCAATAAATGGAGGGGGGAAAGCCGAAAAAAGAGAATAAAGCCCCAAAATATTGGGGGTAAAAAGCCCCAAAAATGGGAATAAAACCCAAAAAACCTGGGGAGGGATAGCCCCAAAAATGGGAATAAAGCCCCAAAAAACTGGGGGGAAAAAAGCCCAAAAAATGGGAATAAAGCCCCAAAAAATGGAGGGGGAAAACCCCCAAAAAAAGCCCCAAAAAATTGGGGGAAAAGGCCAAAAAAAGAAAATAAAGCCTCAAAAATGTGGGGGGAAAAGCCCCAAAAATGGGGAAAAAAGCCCCAAAAATTTGGGGGGAAAAAAAGCCGGAAAAAAGAGAATAAAGCCAAAAAAAATTGGGGGGAAAAGCCCCAAAATTGGGAATAAAGCGTCAAACATAGAGGGGAAAAACCCGAAAAAATGGGAAGAAAAAATATCCAAAAATGGGGGGAAAAAAAGACCAAAAAATGGGAATAAAGTCAAAAAAATCCAAGGGAATAAACCCCCCGTAAAAAAAGGGGGGGAAACACCAAAAATTGAGAAAAATCCCCCCAAAAATTGGAATAAATCCCCAAAACTTGGGGGGGAACCCCCAAAAATGGGGGGAGAAAGCCCCAAAAAAGGGAAGAAATCCCCCGAAGTGGGAACGATGGGAGGGCCCCCAATTCCAGCTGTTGCCCCCGGTCCAGCTGTTCCCGCCCCCTCCCGGAGCCGGTCCAGATGTTCCTCCCCCAATTCCCGGGCTCGAGGTCCCCGATCCAGATGTGAACCCCCCCCCCAATTCCAGCTGTTCCCCCCGTTCCAGCTGTTTCCGGTCTCCTCCCGGACCCATTCCAGGAGTTCCTACCCCCGATCCAGATGTGAACCCCCCTCCCCCCCCTCCAATTCCAGCTGTTGCCCCCGGTCCAGCTGTTCGGACCCCTCCCGGACCCAGTCCAGGAGTTCCTACCCCCGATCCAGATGTGAACCCCCCCTCCCCCTCCAATTCCAGCTGTTCCCCCCCATTCCAGCTGTTCCGGACTCCTCCCGGACCCATTCCAGGAGTTCCTACCCCCGATCCAGATGTGAACCCCCCTCCCCACCCCCCAATTCCAGCTGTTCCCCCCGTTCCAGCTGTTCCGGTCTCCTCCCGGACCCATTGCAGGAGTTCCTACCCCCAATCCAGATGTGAACCCACCCCCCCCTCCCCCCCCCCCCCAATTCCAGCTGTTCCCCCCGTTCCGGACTCCTCCTGGACCCGTTCCCGATGTCCCCACCCCCATTCCAGATGTGACACCTCCCCATTCCTGCGCTCGAGACCCCCCCCCCCCCAATCCAGCTGTTCCCCCCTCCCCCTTCCAGCTGTTCCGCCCATCCCGGGCTCCAGCCGGAGCCGTTCCAGCCCTCGAGACCCCAATTCCAGCTGTTCCCCCCCCCCGTTCCAGCTGTTCCGGCCTCCGCCTGGACCCCCTCCAGATGTCCCACCCCCATTCCAGCTGTGAGCCCCCAATTCCGGGGTCTACACCCCCCATCCAGCTGTTTCCCCCCTCCCTTCCAGCTGTTCCGGACTCCTCCTGGACCCATTCCAGATGTTTCCCCCCCCATTCTAGCGGTTCCTATCCCAAATCCAGATGTGACCCCCCCCCCACCCCCCTTCCGGGGGTTCCAGCCCCCCATTCCAGCCTGTTTTCCGCCGTTCCAGCTGTTCCGCCCCCCGTTCCAGCTGTTTCCCCTCCCCCTCCCGGCCGTTTCCGCCATTCCCGGGACGGCGCCGCCGCTCCGGGGCCCTCCCAGCCCCGCCCGCCTCCTCCTGGGGGGGTCCCGGGGGGTCCCGGGGGTCCCGAGGGCTCTTGGGGGGTCCCGGGGGTCCCGGAAGGGGGGGAGGGGTCTCTTTTTGGGGGGGGAGGGGCGATGGCGGAGCCGCTGCTGCGCCGGACCTGGAGGCGCCTGAGGCGAGGGAGCGGAGCGGGGCCCGAGCGGAGCCGGAGGAGAGCCCGAGGGGAGGTGAGAGAGAGACCCCCGCCCCAAATGGGGAGAGAGAGAGAGACCCCCGCCCCAAATGGGGAGAGAGAGAGAGAGACCCCCACCAAATGGGGAGAGAGAGAGAGAGAGAGACCCCCACCCAAATGGGGAGAGAGAGAGAGAGAGAGACCCCCACCCAAATGGGGAGAGAGACCCCTACCCAAATGGGGAGAGAGAGAGAGAGAGACCCCCACCCAAATGGGGAGAGAGACCCCCACCCCAAATGGGGAGAGAGAGAGAGAGACCCCCACCCAAATGGGGAGAGAGACCCCCCCAAATGGGGACAGAGAGAGAGAGAGACCCCCACCCAAATGGGGACAGAGAGAGAGAGAGACCCCACCCAAATGGGGACAGAGAGAGAGAGAGACCCCCACCCAAAACGGGGAGAGAGACCCCCCCCAAATGGGGAGAGAGAGAGAGAGAGAGAGACCCCCCCAAAACGGGGAGAGAGAGAGAGACCCCCACCCAAAACGGGGAGAGAGACCCCCCCAAATGGGGAGAGAGAGAGAGAGAGAGACCCCCACCCAAATGGGGAGAGAGACCCCCCCCCAAAATGGGGTCAGAGAGAGACCCCCCACCAAAATGGGGAGAGAGACCCCCCCAAATGGGGAGAGACCCCCCCCAAAATGGGGACAGAGAGACCCCCCCAAAATGGGGACAGAGAGACCCCCCCCAAATGGGGAGAGAGACCCCCCCCCAAATGGGGAGAGACCCCCCCCAAAATGGGGACAGAGAGACCCCCACCCAAATGGGGACAGAGAGAGAGACCCCCACCCAAATGGGGACAGAGAGACCCCCACCCAAATGGGGACAGAGAGAGAGACCCCCACCCAAAACGGGGAGAGAGACCCCCGCCAAAAATGGGACCCCCACCCAAAAACGGGAGCCTCGGGAAAGGGAAACAAGCCTGGGGTGGGACCCCGACCCAAAAAAGGGAGCCTCGGCAAAGGGAAGCGACCCCGGACCCCCGCCCTCAAAAAGGGAACCCCCCTGGGAAGGGACCCCGGGGATGGAAAGCCTCCGGGATGGGACCCCCGACCCAAAACAGGGAAACCCCCCGGGAGCCCTCCCTCAAAAAGGGAACCCCCCCGGATGGGACCCCCGACCCAAACCAGGGAAACACCCCCGGGCGGGACCCCCACCCCAAAAGGGACCCCTGACCCCCCCAAAGGGGGACACCCCCAAAAGGAGGGACCCCCACCCCAAAAGGGTCCCAAACCCCCCAAAGGGGGACAGCCCCAAAAGGAGGGACCCCCCCCAAAAAAGGGTCCCCAAACCCCCAGAGAGGGTCCAGGTCCGGTCAGAGCCCCCCGGGCACTTTTGGGGTCACTCTTGGGGTCCCCTTGGGGCCGTTTTTGGGGGCATTTCTGGTTTTCAGGGGGATCCGTCCAGAGCGGCTCCAGGGAGCCCCAAAATCGCCTCGAGGAACCCCAAAATCGCTTCGGAGAGCCCCAAAATCATCGTGGGGAGCCCCAAAATCGCCTTGAGGAGCCCCAAAATCGCCTTGAGGAACCCCAAAATCGCCTTGAGGAACCCCAAAATCATCGTGGGGAGCCCCAAAATCGCTCTAGGGATCCCCGAAATCGCTTTGGAGAGCCTCGAAATCACCACGAGGAGCCCCAAAATCGCTGTGAAGAGCCCCAAAATCGTCATGGGAACCCCAAAATCGTCATGGGGAACCCCAAAATCGCTTTGGAGAGCACCCAAACTGCCGTGAGGAGCCTCAAAACCACCACGGGGCACCCCAAAACCGCCGCAAAGAGCCCCAAAATCACCACGGGGAGCCCCAAAATCGCTTTGGAGAGCCCCAAAACCGCCGCAAAGAGCCCCAAAATCACCGCAAAGAGCCCCAAAATCGCTTTGGAGAGCCCCAAAATCACCACGGGGAGCCCCAAAACCACCGCAAAGAGCCCCAAAATCGCTTTGTGAAGCCCCAAAAACCGCCGCAAAGAGCCCCAAAATCACCACGGGGAGCCCCAAAATCGCTTTGGAGAGCCCCAAAACCGCCGCAAAGAGCCCCAAAATCGCCACGGGAGCCCCAAAGTCTCTCTGGGACCCCCAGAATCGCGGCCGGGACCCCCCCGAGGAAGAGGCCGAGGCCGGCCGGGGGGGGCTCCCCGGTTCTGGGGGGTCCCGGGAGAGCCCCCGGGCCCGGCGCGTACCTGCAGAGCCTGGAGAGCAGCAGCCGGCGCTGGCTGCTGGCGGCCGCGGCCACAGGCGACACCGCGGCCACCAGGGCCACCCGCAGGGCCACCGGCGGCGACAGGGACACGGCCCGAGGGGACATTTGGTACAACCCCATCCCCGAGGATGAGGATGATGAAGGGACCAGAGGGGAGGTGACAGCGCGCCGGGCCTTGGGGACAGCGGAGGGACGAGCGCAGCAGGAGGAGGAGGAGGAGGAGGAGGAGGAGGAAGGGGACAGGCGGGGACAGGCCGGAGGTGAGTGAGGGGACATCGCGGCGGTGTCACCTCCCCCTGGTGACATCGCCAGCCTGGGGGATGGGGGGCACAGGAATTGTCCCCAGTGTCCCCAGTGTTCCCTGAAGCCCAAAGTTCCTGTCCCCAGTGTCCCCAATGTCCCCTGCACTCCACAGGCCCTGGTCCCTGTCCCCAGTGTCCCCAGTGTCCCCTGCACCCCACAGGCCCTGGTCCCTGTCCCCAGTGTCCCCAGTGTCCTCATCCCAAATGTGCCCAATGTCCTGAATTGTCCCCTGTCCCCAGAATTCCTGTCCCCAGTGTCCCCAGTATGTTCTACACCCCAGTGTCCCCAGTGTCCCCAGTGTCCCCAGTGTCCCCAGTGTCCCCAGTGTCCCCTCCCCTCCACAGACCCCAGCCCTGACAGTCCCTGTCCCCCCTGTCCCCCTTGTCCCTAACGTCCCTTGAACTCCACACTCCTTGTCCCCAGTGTCCCCTGTCCCAGTGTCCTCTGTCCCCAGTGTCCCAATGTCCTCCATGACCCAGACCTGACAGTCCCCAGTGTCCCCTGTCCCCAGTGTCCCCAATGTCCCCAGTGTCCCCTGTCCCCAGTGTCCCCAGTGTCCCCACGGACCCCAGACCTGACAGTCTCTGTCCCCATGTCCCCAATGTCCCCTGAACCCCACAGGCGCTGTCCCCAGTGTCCCCAAGTCCCATCCCCAGTGTCCCCAATGTCCCATCCCCAGTGTCCTCAGTGTCCCCTGTCCCCAGTGTCCCCAATGTCCCTGTCCAAAATGTACCCTTAACCCCAGAGTTCCTGTCCCCAATGTCCCCAGCGTCCCCTGAACTCCACAGGCCCTGTCCCCTGTCCCCAATGTCCCCAATGTCCCTGAAGTCCCCTGTCCCCAATGTCCCCAGTGTCCCCAATGTCCCCAACGTCCCAATGTCCCCAGTGTCCCCAATGTCCCCAGTGTCCCCAGTGTCCCCAATGTCCCCAGTGTCCCCATTGTCCCCAATGTCCCCAATGTCCCCAATGTCCCCAGTGTCCCCAGTGTCCCCAATGTCCCCAATGTCCCCAACGTCCCAATGTCCCCAATGTCCCCAATGTCCCCAATGTCCCCTGAACCCCACAGGCCCTGTCCCTGTCATGTCCCCCGTGTCCCCTGACTGCACAGTTCACATCCCCTCTCCCTTCCCATCTCCCCATCCCCCTCCCCACCATTCCCAGTACCCCCATCCCCCTCCCCACCATTCCCAGTACCCCCATCCCCCTCCCCACCATTCCCAGTACCCCCATCCCCCTCCCCACCATTCCCAGTGCTCCCAAACCCCCTCCCCACCATTCCCAGTGCCCCCCAGCCCCCTCCCCACCATTCCCAGTACCCCCCAGCCCCCTCCCCACCATTCCCAGTGCCCCCCAGCCCCCTCCCCACCATTCCCAGTGCCCCCCAGCCCCCTCCCCACCATTCCCAGTACCCCCAGCCCCCTCCCCACCATTCCCAGTGCCCCCAGCCCCCTCCCCACAATTCCCATCTCCCCCAGCCCCCTCCCCACCATTCCCAGTGCCCCCCAGCCCCCTCCCCACCATTCCCAGTGCCCCCAGCCCCCTCCCCACCATTCCCAGTGCTCCCAGCCCCCTCCCCACCATTCCCAGTACCCCCATCCCCCTCCCCACCATTCCCAGTGCCCCCCCCAGCCCCCTCCCCACCATTCCCAGTACCCCCAGCCCCCTCCCCACCATTCCCAGTACCCCCATCCCCCTCCCCACCATTCCCATCTCCCCCATCCCCCTCCCCAGCATTCCCAGTACCCCCATCCCCCTCCCCACCATTCCCAGTGCCCCCAGCCCCCTCCCCACCATTCCCAGTACCCCCATCCCCCTCCCCACCATTCCCAGTGCCCCCCCAGCCCCCTCCCCACCATTCCCAGTGCCCCCAAACCCCCTCCCCACCATTCCCATCTCCCCCAGCCCCCTCCCCACCATTCCCAGTGACCCCCCAGCCCCCTCCCCACCATTCCCAGTGCCCCCAGCCCCCTCCCCACCATTCCCAGTGCCCCCCAGCCCCCTCCCCACCATTCCCAGTGCCCCCCAAACCCCCTCCCCACCATTCCCAGTGCCCCCCAGCCCCCTCCCCACCATTCCCAGTGCCCCCCAGCCCCCTCCCCACCATTCCCAGTGCCCCCAGCCCCCTCCCCACCATTCCCAGTGCCCCCCAGCCCCCTCCCCACCATTCCCAGTGCTCCCAGGACCCCTCTCCCATCCCCCCATCCCCCTCCCCAGCCCTCCCAGCCCCCCCAAACCCCCCTAACCCCATCCCCCCCCCCCCAGGGAAGCCTCCGGACCCCCCCTCTCCCCCCTGCAAGAGCCGCCCCCTCCCCAAACTCCGCGCCCCCGGCCCCGTGCGCCGCCTCTCGCTGAAGATGAAACTCCCGGAGCTGCGGCGGAGGCTGAGCCTGAGGAGGGGTCTCCACAGCCCGGTGGGCCCCGCGGAGCCCCCCGAGACCCCCGAACCCCGCAACGTCCTGAGCCGCTACCACCTGGACAGCAGCGTGGCCTGGCCGCCGAGCAGCGCAGCGACCGCGGCGCGCTCCGCCCGCTCCGGCCACCGCAGCGACGGCGACTCCCCGGAGCTCCGCGCCGGCCCCGGGCGGCGACCGGGCGGTCCCGGGGGTCCCGGGGGTCCCGGAGGTCCCGGCGGTCCAGGCGGTCCCGGCGGTCCTGGGGGTCCCGGCGATCCCGAGGGTTTGGATTTGGGGTCGTTCCGCCCTTACGGAGACCCCCCCTCGGAGTGTCCGGCGGTGTCCGGCCTGCTCGGGGTGCAGCTGCGGGGGCTGCGGCCGGCGTGGCCGGAGCGGGTCCGCTGCGTGCTGCAGGTGGACGGGGAGAGCCGCGCCCGCACGGCGCTGCTGCCCGCGGCCGCCGCCTTCGTGCGCCTCGAGCACCGCTTCAGGCTGGAGCTGGAGCGGGCGCGGCGGCTCCGCGTGGCCGTGATGGGCCGGGACGGGAGCGCCGGGCGGGACCGGCTGCTGGGGCACGGAGCCGTGGGGCTGGCCGAGCTGCTCCGGGGTAATTTGGGGGGATTTGGGGGGGTTTGGGGGGGTTTGGGGGGCTCGGGAGTTTGGGGGGTCCGGCTGCTGGGTCACAGAGCCGTGGGGCTGGCCGAGCTGCTCCGGGGTAATTTGGGGGGGTTTGGGGGGGTTCGAGGGGTTTGGGGGGCTCGGGGGTTTGGGGGGCTCGGGGGTTTGGGGGGGTTCGGCTGCTGGGGCACGGAGCCGTGGGGCTGGCCGAGCTGCTCCGGGGTAATTTGGGGGGGTTTGGGGGGGTTTGGGGGGCTCGGGGGTTTGGGGGGTCCGGCTGCTGGGGCATGGAGCCGTGGGGCTGGCCGAGCTGCTCCGGGGTAATTTGAGGGAATTTGGGGGGTTTGGGAGGGTTTGGGGGGCTCGGGGGTTTGGGGGGTCCGGCTGCTGGGCCACGGCGCCGTGGGGCTGGCCGAGCTGCTCCGGGGTAATCGGGGAATTTTGGGGGGAGGTTCGAGAGGTTTGGGGGTGGTTTGGGGGGTTTGGGGGGTTCGGCTGCTGGGCCGTGGGGCTGGCCGAGCTGCTCCGGGGTAATTTGGGGGAATTTGGGGGGGTTCGAGAGGTTTGGGGGTGGTTTGGGGGGCTTGGGGGGATTGAAAGATTTGGGGGTTTGGGGGGTTCGGCTGCTGGGCCACAGAGCCGTGGGGCTGGCCGAGCTGCTCCGGGGGATTTTGGGGTTTTTTGGGGGAGTTTTTTGGGGTCTGGGGTTTTGAGGGGCTCAGCTGGTTCCCACCCTTGGGTGTCCTGGTGTGACCCTGGCAGTGTCCCAGTGTCCCTGTCCCCATGGCTGTCCTGGTGTCTCCGTGACGCCGTGGCTGTCCCTGTGACCCCGGGAATGACCCCTGACCCCTGGTGTCCCTGTGGCTGTCCTGGTGTCCCTGTGACCCCATGGCTGTCCTGGTGACCCCAGGGCTGTCCCCCTGTCCCCACGGCTGTCCTGCTGACCCCTGACCCTAAGGATGACCCCTGACCCCTGGTGTCCTGCTGTCCCTGTGACCTCGGGGATGCCCTGGTGTCCCTGTGACTCCATGGCTGTCCTGGTGACCCCGAGGATGACCCCTGTCCCCAGGATGTCCCTGTGACCCCGAGGATGACCCCTGACCCCTGGCTGTCCCTTTGTCCCCAAGGCTGTCCCTCTGTCCCCATGGCTGTCCCGGTGTCCCCCTGCCTGTCCCTCTGTCCCCCTGCCTGTCCCTCTGTCCCCATGGCTGTCCCTCTGTTCCCAAGGCTGTCCCTCTGTCCCCAAGGCTGTCCCGGTGTTCCCCTGGCTGTCCCTCTGTCCCCAAGGCTGTCCCTCTGTCCCCATGGCTGTCCCGGTGTCCCCCTGCCTGTCCCTCTGTCCCCAAGGCTGTCCCTCTGTCCCCATGGCTGTCCCGGTGTCCCCCTGCCTGTCCCTCTGTCCCCAAGGCTGTCCCTCTGTCCCCATGGCTGTCCCTCTGTCCCCAAGGCTGTCCTGGTGTCCCCCTGGCTGTCCCGGTGTCCCCCTGGCTGTCCCTCTGTCCCCATGGCTGTCCTGGTGTCCCCAAGGCTGTCCTTCTGTCCCCAGGGCTGTCCCGGTGTCCCCATGGCTGTCCCTCTGTCCCCAAGGCTGTCCCTCTGTCCCCATGGCTGTCCCTCTGTCCCCAGGGCTGTCCCTCTGTCCCCAGGGCTGTCCCTGTGTCCCCAGCGCTGACCCTGACCCCCCTGTGTCCCCGCAGGTGGCCGCACTCAGGCCCTGGCGCTGCAGCTCCACCCCCGGGGTGTCCTGTACTCGCAGCTGACCCTGCTGCAGCCTCCGGCCACTCCGGCCGCTCCGGCCACTCCGTCCGCTGTGTCCCCTGTGTCCCCTGTGTCCCCAGTGTCCCCAGTGTCCCCTCCGGCCGCCCCCCGGGTGTTCGGGGTGCCGCTGGGGGCGCTGCTGGCGCGGGAGGGGCGCCCCGGGCGGGCCCCGCTGATCGTCAGCAGGAGCCTGCGGGAGATCGAGCGGCGCGGGCTGGCCGTGAGTGACCCAGGGACCACCGGGAGTGACCATAGGGACCACAGGGACCACAGGGACCGGAGTGACCACCGGGAGTGACCGGAGGGACCACAGGGACCAGAGGGACCACAGGGAGTGACCAGAAGGACCAAGAGGGACCGGAGTGACCAGAGTGACCACAGGGAGTGACCAACAGGGACCGGAGGGACCAGAGTGACCACAGGGACCGGAGGGACCAGAGTGACCAGAGGGACCACAGGGACCAGAGTGACCACAGGGACCAGAGTGACCACAGGGACCGGAGGGACCACCGGGAGTGACCGGAGGGACCACAGGGACCGGAGTGACCACCGGGAGTGACCAGAGGGACCACAGGGACCGGAGTGACCACCGGGAGTGACCAGAGGGACCACAGGGACCGGAGGGACCAACAGGGGCCCAGAGTGACCAGAGTGACCACCGGGAGTGACCACAGGGACCGTCAGGACCGTCGGGAGTGACCAGAGGGATCAGAGGGACCACAGGGACCGGAGGGATCAGAGGGACCACCAGGAGTGACCGGAGTGACCACCGGGAGTGACAGGAGTGACTGCAGGAGTGACCACAGTGAGCAGAGGGACCAGAGTGACCAACAGGGGCCCAGAGTGACCACCGGGAGTGACCAGAGTGACCACCAGGGACAGGGACTGACCAGAGTGACCAACAGGGACCGGGAGTGACCACTGGGACTGGGGGTGACCAGGGGTGACCGCAGTGACCACCAGTGACCGAGAGTGACCACTGGGGACTGGGTCACGGTGACCATGGGTGACTGCGAGTGACCAGAGTGACCAGGAGTGACCACCAGGGACCAGCAGTGACCACCAGGGATTGGGGGTGACCACCAGTGACCAGGAGCGACCACCAGGGATTGGGGGTGACCACCAGGGATTGGGGGTGACCATGGGTGACTGCGAGTGACCAGAGTGACCAGGAGTGACCACCAGGGACCACCAGGGATTGGGGGTGACCACCAGTGACCGGGAGTGACCACCAGGGATTGGGGGTGACCAGGGGTCGCCGGGAGGGACCAGGAGTGACCAGCAGTGACCAATGGGGATTGGGGGTGACCAGGAGGGACCAGGGGTGACCAGGGCTCACCATGAGTGACCAGGAGTGACCAGCAGGGACCACCAGTTTTGGGGTGACCACCAGGGACCAGGAGGGGCCAGAAGTGACCACCAGTGACCAGTGATGACCACTAGGGACTGGGAGTAACCACCAGTGACCAGGAGTGACCACCAGGAACTGGGGGTGATCACCAGTGACCAGGAGTGACCACCAGTGACCAGGAGTGACCAGGGGTGACCGGGAGGGACCACAAGGGACCGGGAGGGACCATGAGTGACTGCGAGTGACCACCAGGGATTGGGGGTGACCACCAGCGACTAGGAGTGACCACTAGTGAAGGGGAGGGACTGGGAGTGACCAGGGCTGGGGAGTGACCAGGGAGTGACCACCAGTGACCAGGAGTGACCAGGGGTCACTGTGAGGGACCGGGAGTGACCAGGGGTGACCAGGAGTGGCTGAGAGTGACCAGGAGTGACCAGGGGTCACTGTGAGGGACCGGGAGTGACCAGGGGTGACCAGGAGTGGCTGAGAGTGACCAGGAGTGACCACCAGTGACCAGGAGTGATCCTGAATGACTGAGAGTGACCAGGAGTGACCAGGAGTGACCAGGAGTGACCAGGGCTGGGGTGTGACCAGTGGCCAGGGAGTGACCAGGACTGGGGGTGACCAGAGTGACCAGTGGCCGGAGAGTGACCGGTGGTCACCCGCAGGTGGTGGGGCTGTACCGGCCAGGGGGTGACCAGGACTGGGGGGTGACCAGAGTGACCAGTGGCCGGAGTGACCGGTGGTCACCCGCAGGTGGTGGGGCTGTACCGGCCAGGGGGTGACCAGGACTGGGGGTGACCAGAGTGACCGGTGGCCAGAGTGACCGGTGGTCACCCGCAGGTGGTGGGGCTGTACCGGCTCTGCGGCTCGGCCGCGGCCAAGAAGGAGCTGAGGGACGCCTTCGAGAGGGACAGCGCGGGGGTGACGCTGTCCGAGCAGCTCTGGCCGGACATCAACGTGGTCACAGGTGAGGGACACCTGGGGACACCTGGGGGACACCTGGGGGACATCCAGGGTGGGAATTTGGGGGATTTTTGGGGGATTTTGGGGTCTCCAAGGGAGGGGACAGCGGGGGTGATGGTGTCCGAGGGGCTCTGGCCGGACATCAGCGTGGTCACAGGTGAGGGGACACCTTGGGGACACCTTGGGGACACCTTGGAGATGGGATCCCAGCCCCACAATGGGATCCCAAGCCTAAAAAAGGGGGATTCCAGAATAATGGGATCCCAGCCCCAAAATGGGATCCTGGTCCCACAAATGGGATCCTGGCCCTAAAATTGGGATCCCAGCCCCAAAATGGGATCCTGGTCCCACAAATGGGATCCCAGCCCTAAAATAGGATCCTGGTCCCACAAATGGGATCCCAGCCCTAAAATGGGATCCTGGTCCCACAAATGGGATCCCAGCCCCAAAATGGGATCCCAACCCCAAAATGGGATCCCAGCCCTAAAACTGGGATCCCAACCCCAAAATGGGATCCCAGCCCCAAAATGGGATCCTGGTCCCACCAAAGGGATCCTGGTCCCACCAATGCGATCCCAGCCCTGTAGAATCCCCTAAAGGATCCCATACTGTTCCAGGGGTGCTGAAGGATTTCCTGCGGGAGCTGCCCACCCCTATAGGATCCCCAATCCCTGTAGGATCCCCAATCCCTGTAGGATCCCCAATCCCATACTGTTCCAGGGGTGCTGAAGGATTTCCTGCGGGAGCTGCCCACCCCTGTAGGATCCCCAATCCCTGTAAGATCCCCAATCCCTGTAGGATCCCCAATCCCTGTAGGATTCCCAATCCCGTTGATCCAGGGGTGCTGAAGGATTTCCTGCGGGAGCTGCCCACCCCTATAGGATCTCCAATCCCTGTAGGATCCCCAATCCCATATTGTTCCAGGAGTTCTGAAGGATTTCCTGCGGGAGCTGCCCACCCCTGTAGGATCCCCAATCCCTGTAGGATCCCCAATCCCATACTGTTCCAGGGGTTCTGAAGGATTTCCTGCGGGAGCTGCCCACCCCTGTAGGATCCCCAATCCCTGTAGGATTCCCAATCCCATTGTTCCAGGGGTGCTGAAGGATTTCCTGCGGGAGCTGCCCACCCCTGTAGGATCCCCCTGATCCCCTGTAGGATCCCCAATCCCTGTAGGATCCCCTATAGGATCCCCAATCCCTATAGGATCCCCAATCCCTGTAGGATCCCCAATCCCTGTAGGATTCCCAATCCCATATTGTTCCAGGGGTGCTGAAGGATTTCCTGCGGGAGCTGCCCACCCCTGTAGGATCCCCCTGATCCCCTGTAGGATCCCCAATCCCTGTAGGATCCCCAATCCCTGTAGGATCCCCAATCCCTGTAGGATCCCCAATCCCTGTAGGATCCCCAATCCCAAACTGTTCCAGGGGTTCTGAAGGATTTCCTGCGGGAGCTGCCCACCCCGCTGGTGCCGCCCCGGCTGCAGCGCTCGGTGCTCGAGGCCGTGGCCCGGAGACCCCCCCGGGACCCCCCCGGGGACCCCACGGAGCTGCTGGAATGTCTGGGAGCCCCGGAGAGGGTGGGAACGGGAACGGGAACGGGATTTTGGGATTGGGGGTGGGAATGGGATTGGGGAATGGGAATGGGAATGGGGGTGGGAACGGGAACGGGAATGGGATTGGGGGTGGGAATGGGATTGGGGAATGGGAATGGGGGTGGGAATGGGAACGGGAATGGGATTCGTGACTGGAATGTCTGGGAGCCCCGGAGAGGGTGGGAACGGGAACGGGAATGGGATTGTGGGATTGGGGGTGGGAATGGGAACGGGAACGGGATTGGGGGTGGGAATGGGAACCGGAACGGGAACGGGATCAGGAATGGGATCGGGGGATGGGAATGGGGTTGGGGGTGGGAATGGGAACAGGAACGGGATTGGGGGTGGGAATGGGAATGGAGGTGGGAATGGGAACAGGAATGGGATTGGGGGGTGGGAATGGGAATGGGAATGGGATTCGGGATTGGAATGTCTGGGACCCCTGGAGAGGGTGGGAACGGGAACGGGAATGGGAATGGGATTGGGGGGTGGGAATGGGAATGGGAATGGGATTGGGGGGTGGGAATGGGAACGGGAACAGGATTGGGGGTGGGAATGGGAATGGGGGTGGGAATGGGAATGGGATTGGGGGGAATGGGAATGGGAACAGGAACAGGAAAGGGGGATGGGAATGGGAATGGGAACGGGAATGGGAACGGGGGATGGGAATGGGATTGGGGGGTGGGAATGGGAACGGGAACGGGAACGGGAATGGGGGATGGGAATGGGAACGGGAACAGGATTGGGGGTGGGAATGGGAATGGGATTGGGGGGTGGGAATGGGAACGGGAACGGGAATGGGGGTGGGGATGGGATTCGGAATGGGAATAGGAACTGGGAATGGAAATGGGGTGGGAATATGGGAATGGGAATGTGGGAATGGGAATGCGATTGGGATTGTGCGGTGGGAATGGGATCAGGATTGGGATTGGGTGGGAATGGGATTGGGATTGTGGGGTTGGGAGTGGGATTGGGGGTTGGGACTGGGATTGGGATTGCGGGGTTGGGAATGGGAATGGGATTGGGATTGGGAATGGGAAATGGGAATGGGATTGGGATTGGGAATGGGATTTGGGAATGGGTTTGGGAATGGGAATGGGGATGGGAAATGGACCTGGAATTGGGGAAAAAAAGAGGAAAAATTTGGACTAGAGCTTGGAACACAGAGCGGGAAAGGGGACAGGGCTGCCCAGGTGCCAGCCCAGGTGCCAGCCCAGGTGCCCCCACCTGTGCTGTGTCCCCAAGGCCACCCTGGGCCGGCTGCTGTCCCACCTGAGCCTGGTGGCCGCCCTGCGGCGATGGAACCGCATGGACAGCCGGAACCTGGCCGTGTGCTTCGGGCCCGTGCTGCTGCCCCCGCACACCTGCGCAGGTGAGGCCACGCCCACCGCCAGGCCACGCCCACCGGGCCGCCCGGGGGATGGAGAGGAGGAGGGCGGAGCTGTGGATTTCAAGAGGCACCTGGAGGTGCTGCATTACCTGCTGAGGGTGTGGCCAGGTGAGGGACACACCTGGGGGGGAGGGGACACACCTGGGGACGGGACACACCTGGGGGAGGGGACACACCTGGGGGAGGGGACACCTGGGGAGGAGACACGCGTGGGGGAGGGGACACACCTGGGAGGGAGGGGACACACCTGGGGGAGGGGACACACCTGGGGAGGGGACACACCTGGGGGAGGGGACACCTGGGGAGGAGACACGCGTGGGGGAGGGGACACACCTGGGGACGGGACACACCTGGGGGAGGGGACACACCTGGGGGAGGGGACACCTGGGGAGGAGACACGCGTGGGGGAGGGGACACACCTGGGAGGGAGGGGACACACCTGGGGGAGGGGACACACCTGGGGAGGGGACACACCTGGGGGAGGGGACACCTGGGGAGGAGACACGCGTGGGGGAGGGGACACACCTTGGGACGGGACACACCTGGGGGAGGGGACACACCTGGGGAGGGGACACACCTGGGGGAGGGGACACCTGGGGAGGAGACACGCGTGGGGGAGGGGACACACCTGGGGACGGGACACACCTGGGGGAGGGGACACACCTGGGGAGGGGACACACCTGGGGGAGGGGACACCTGGGGAGGAGACACGCGTGGGGGAGGGGACACACCTGGGAGGGAGGGGACACACCTGGGGGAGGGGACACACCTGGGGAGGGGACACACCTGGGGGAGGGGACACCTGGGGAGGAGACACGCGTGGGGGAGGGGACACACCTGGGGGGGAGGGAATACACCTGGGGAGGGGACACACCTGGGGGAGGGGACACACGTGGTGGGGGAGGGGACACCTGGGGAGGTGACAGGGATCCCCCACTGACCCCTGTCCCCTTCTGTCCCCGCAGTCCCCCCGCTCCCCGCATGGGCGCAGTCCCCCCGGGGTGACCCCCCGGTGGTGGCCCTTGGTGACAATCCCGTGGTGGCACCTAAGGACAGCCCTGTGGTGGTATCTGAGGACACCCCTGTAGTGGCACCTGGTGGGGACATTCCGGTGGTGGCACTTGGGGACATTCCGGTGGTGGCGCGGTCGCGACCGAGGGGTCCCGAGAGCCCCCCCGGCCATCGCTACGCGGGGGATTGGAGCGACAGCGACGGCGACAGCGACACCGAGGGGACAGCGGGGACAGAGGGGACAGAGGGGACAGCGGGGACAGCGGCCCTAAGTCCGCCCCAAAAAATGCCCCAAAACCAACCCCAAATCCCGCCCCAAACCTTGTCCCGGATCCTGCTCCAAAGCCCGTCCGGGAACCCACCCCAAATCCCGCCCCAAAACTTCTCCCGGATCCAACCCCAAACTCTGCCCCTAAACCTGTCCTGGACCCGACCCCAGATCCCGCCCCAAAATTCGCTGCAGACCCCGCCCCAAAGCCCGCCCAGGTCGCCGTCCCAAAGCTCGCCCCAAATCCTGCCCCAAGGCTGGACCCCACCCCAAAACCCGCCCCAAATCCTGCCCCAAGGCTGGACCCCACCCCAAAACCCGCCCCACATCCCGCCCCAAGGCTGGACCCCACCCCAAAACCCGCCCCACATCCCGCCCCAAGGCTGGACCCCACCCCAAAACCCGCCCCAAATCCTGCCCCAAGGCTGGACCCCGCCCCAAACCCCTCCCAGGACCCCGCCCCAAACCCCCTTGGGGGAGGATTTGGGGTCAAAGGCAGAATTGGGGTCAGGGACAGATCTGGGGTCAGGGGTGGATTTGGGGTCAGGGACAGATTTGGGGTCAGGGACAGATTTGATGCTTGATTTGGGGGCAGAGCCAGATTTGGAGTCACATTTGGGGTCAGGGACGGATTTGGGGTCACATTTGGGATCGGAGGTGGATTTGGGGTTGGATTTGGGATTGGGGCTGGACTTGGGGTCAGATTTGGGGTTGAGGTTGAATTTGGGGCTAGATTTGGGGTCACATTTGGGGTCAGGGTCAGGTTTGGGGGCGGGGTCAGATTTGGGGTCAGGGCCGGATTTGGGGTCGGGGCCAGATTTGGGGTCGGATTTGGGGTCGGGGTCAGGTTTGGGGTCAGGTTTGGGGTCGGGGTCAGGTTTGGGGTCAGATTTGGGGTTGGGGCCAGGTTTGGGGTCAGGTTTGGGGTCGGGGTCGGATTTGGGGTCGGATCTGGGGTCGGGGCCCCGGCTGACCCTGAAGGATTTCGATGCCCTGATCCTGGAGCTGGAGCGGGAACTGGGGACACGGCCGGACGTGGGGCTGTGACACCCAGGGGACACTGGGGACACCCAGGGGACATCGGGGACATCGAGGACACAGCCGGACGTGGGGCTGTGACACTGAGGGGACACCCAGGGGACACTGGGGACACCCAGGGGACATCGAGGGGACACGGCTGGACGTGGGGCTGTGACACTGGGGACACCCAGGGGACACTGGGGACACCCAGGGGACATCGGGGACATTGAGGACACAGCCGGATGTGGAGCTGTGACACTGAGGGGACACCAAGGACATCGGGGACATCGAGGGGACACGGCCAGATGTGGAGCTGTGACACTGAGGGGACATCGGGGACATCAAGGACATCGAGGGGACATGGCCGGATGTGGAGCTGTGACACTGAGGGGACACCAAGGACATCGGGGACATCGAGGGGACACGGCCGGATGTGGAGCTGTGACACTGAGGGGACATCGGGGACATCAAGGACATCGAGGGGACATGGCCGGATGTGGAGCTGTGACACTGAGGGGACATCGGGGACATCGAGGGGACACGGCCGGATGTGGAGCTGTGACACTGAGGGGACATCGGGGACATCGAGGGGACATCGAGGGGACAAGGCCGGATGTGGAGCTGTGACACTGAGGGGACACCAAGGACATTGGGGACATCAAGGGGACACGGCTGGATGTGGAGCTGTGACACTGAGGGGACATCAAGGACATCGAGGGGACACGGCCGGATGTGGAGCTGTGACACTGAGGGGACATCATGGGGACATCAAGGACATCGAGGGGACATGGCCAGATGTGGAGCTGTGACAATGAGGGGACATCGGGGACATCGAGGGGACATCGAGGATGTCAAGAGGACACGGCCAGACGTGGCCAGATGTGACACCGAGAGGACAATGGGGACATCGAGGGGACATCGAGGACATTGTGAGGACATCGGGGACATTGAAGACATTGGGGACATGGAGGGGACATGGAGGGGACACGGCCGGACGCGGGGCTGGGACACTCCCACCAAAAATCCCCCAAATCCCAAACGTCCCTGCAGCCCCTCCCCCGCCCAGGGCCACCAATGTCCCCTCACTGTCCCCTCGTTGTCCCCTCCATGTCACCTCGCTGTCACCTCCCCCCCCTTTTGTCACTGTCCCCAAACTGTCACTGCAATAAAGGACACGGCTCTTTATTCCCACGGGGGTGGCACTGCCCAAAGTGTCCCCAAGGGGGGGTGGCAGCACCCAAAGTGTCCCCAAGAGGGGGTGGCAGCACCCAAAGTGTCCCCAAGAGGGGGTGGCACTGCCCAAAGTGTCCCTTGAGGAGGTGACAGTCCCCACAGTGTCCCCTGCCACCCCTTGGGGCCAGTCTGGTGGCACTCGGTGACTCTTGATGGCCCTTGGGGACACTCGATGACACTCAAAGACCCTTGACGATGCTTGGTGGCATTTGGTGACCCTTGGTGACCCTCAGGGACACTCGGTGACCCTCGGGGACCCTTGGGGACACTCGCTGACTCTTGGGGACACCTGGGGACACTTGGGGACATTCAGTGACCCTTGCTGACCCTTGGGGACACCTGGGGACACTCGGTGACACTCAATGACACTCGGTGACCCTTGGGGACACTCAGTGACCCTTGATGACGCTTGGTGGCATTTGGTGACCCTTGGGGACATTTGGTGACCCTCAGGGACACTCGGTGACCCTTGGGGACACTCAAAAACACTTGGGGACACTTGGTAACCCTTGGGGACACTCAGTGACACTCGGTGACCCTTGGGGACACTCGGTGACCCTCAGGGACACTCGGTGACCCTTGGGGACCCTCAAAGACACTCGGTGACCCTTGGGGACACTTGGTGGCATTTGGTGACCCTTGGGGACCCTTGGTGACACTCGGTGACCCTTGGGGAGCCTCAATGACACTCGATGACACTCAGTGAGATTTGGTGACACTCGGTGACATTTGGTGACACTCGGTGACATTTGGTGACACTTGGTGACACTCGGTGACAGGGGTGTCCCTCAGACGGACACGGAGCCCTGCCGGAAGTCGCTGGGGCCCAGCAGGGCGTTGACGAGGACGGGGTGGCCGCGGTGACACTCGGCCTGCGCCGCCCTCAGCACGGCCACCAGCCTGTCCTCGATGTCCCCCGCGCTGTCCCCCGCGCTGTCCCCTCCGCTGTCCCCTCCGCTGTCCCCGGTGCTGTCCAGGACGAAGCCTCGGCCGCCCAGAGCCGCCGCCACCGCGTGGTAATCTGGGGACACGGGGGGTGGCACTGTCACCTGGGGGTGGCACTGTCACCGCTGGGGGTGGCACTGTCACCTGGGGGTGGCATTGTCACCTGGGGGTGGCATTGTCACCGCAGGGGGTGGCACTGTCACCTGGGGGTGGCATTGTCACCGCAGGGGGTGGCACTGTCACCAGAGATGGCAGGGGGACAGGGGATGGCATTGTCACTGCTAGAGGTGGCATTGTCACCAGGGGACAGGGAGGTGGTCACTCAGGGGTCACTCAGGGGTCAGGGGTCACTCCGGGGTCCCTCAGCGGTCACTCAGGGTCACTCAGGGGTCACTCGGGTCACTCAGGGGTCCCTCAGTGGTCACTCAGGGTCACTCAGGAGTCACTCAGCGGTCACTCAGGGGTCACTCAGGGGTCACTCAGGGGTCCCTCAGGGGTCCCTCAGGGGTCACTCAGGGGTCACTCAGGGGTCCCTCAGGGGTCACTCAGGGGTCACTCCGGGGTCCCTCAGGGGTCACTCAGTGGTCACTCAGGGGTCACTCAGGGGTCACTCAGGGGTCACTCAGGGGTCACTCGGTGGTCACTCGGTGGTCACTCAGAGGTCACTCAGGGGTCCCTCAGGGGTCACTCAGGGGTCCCTCAGGGGTCACTCAGGGGTCCCTCAGGGGTCCCTCAGGGGTCACTCAGGGGTCAGTGGTCACTCCGGGGTCACTCAGGGGTCACTCAGGGGTCACTCACTGGTCACTCAGGGTCACTCAGGGGTCACTCAGGGGTCACTCATGGGTCACTCAGGGGTCACTCAGGGTCACTCAGGGGTCACTCAGGGGTCACTCAGGGTCCCCCAGGGGTCACTCAGGGGTCACTCAGGGGTCACTCAGGGGTCACTCAGTGGTCACTCGGTGGTCCCTCAGGGGTCACTCAGGGGTCACTCAGGGGTCACTCAGTGGTCACTCGGTGGTCCCTCAGGGGTCACTCAGGGGTCACTCAGGGGTCCCTCAGGGGTCCCTCAGGGGTCACTCAGGGTCACTCAGGGGTCACTCAGTGGTCACTCAGGGGTCACTCAGGGTCCCTCAGGGGTCACTCAGGGTCACTCAGGGGTCACTCAGGGGTCACTCAGGGGTCACTCAGGGGTCACTCAGTGGTCACTCAGGGGTCACTCCGGGGTCACTCAGGGGTCACTCAGCGGTCACTCAGGGGTCACTCGGGTCACTCAGGGGTCACTCAGTGGTCACTCAGCGGTCACTCCGGGGTCACTCAGGGTCACTCAGGGGTCACTCAGGGGTCACTCGGTGGTCACTCGGTGGTCACTCAGAGGTCACTCAGGGGTCCCTCAGGGGTCACTCAGGGGTCCCTCAGGGGTCACTCAGGGGTCCCTCAGGGGTCCCTCAGGGGTCACTCAGGGGTCAGTGGTCACTCAGGGGTCACTCAGGGGTCACTCAGGGGTCACTCACTGGTCACTCAGGGTCACTCAGGGGTCACTCAGGGGTCACTCATGGGTCACTCAGGGGTCACTCAGGGTCACTCATGGGTCACTCAGCGGTCACTCATGGGGCTCTCAGGGTCACTCAGGGTCCCCCAGGGGTCACTCAGGGGTCACTCAGGGGTCACTCAGGGGTCACTCAGTGGTCACTCAGGGGTCACTCAGGGTCACTCAGGGGTCACTCAGTGGTCACTCAGGGGTCACTCAGGGGTCACTCAGGGTCACTCAGGGTCACTCAGGGGTCACTCAGTGGTCACTCAGGGGTCACTCAGGGGTCACTCGGTGGTCACTCAGAGGTCACTCAGGGGTCACTCAGGGGTCACTCCGGGGTCACTCAGGGGTCACTCAGCGGTCACTCAGGGGTCACTCAGGGTCACTCAGGGGTCACTCAGTGGTCACTCAGGGGTCACTCAGGGGTCACTCGGTGGTCACTCAGAGGTCACTCAGGGGTCCCTCAGGGGTCACTCAGGGGTCACTCAGGGGTCCCTCAGGGGTCCCTCAGGGGTCACTCAGGGGTCAGGGGTCACTCCGGGGTCCCTCAGCGGTCACTCAGGGGTCACTCAGGGTCACTCAGGGGTCACTCAGTGGTCAGGGGTCACTCAGGGGTCACTCAGGGGTCACTCCGGGGTCCCTCAGGGGTCACTCAGGGTTCCTCAGGGGTCACTCAGGGTCACTCAGGGGTCACTCAGGGGTCCCTCAGGGGTCACTCAGGGGTCCCTCAGGGGTCCCTCAGGGGTCACTCAGGGGTCACTCATGGGTCACTCAGCGGTCACTCATGGGGCTCTCAGGGTCACTCAGGGTCCCCCAGGGGTCACTCAGGGGTCACTCAGGGGTCACTCAGGGGTCACTCAGTGGTCACTCGGTGGTCCCTCAGGGGTCACTCAGGGGTCACTCAGGGGTCAGTGGTCACTCAGGGGTCACTCAGGGGTCACTCAGTGGTCACTCAGGGGTCACTCCGGGGTCACTCAGGGGTCACTCAGCGGTCACTCAGGGGTCACTCAGGGTCACTCAGGGGTCACTCAGTGGTCACTCAGGGGTCACTCAGGGGTCACTCAGGGGTCACTCGGTGGTCACTCAGGGGTCACTCAGAGGTCACTCAGGGGTCACTCAGGGGTCACTCAGGGGTCAGTGGTCACTCAGGGGTCACTCAGGGGTCACTCAGGGGTCACTCAGGGGTCCCTCAGGGGTCACTCAGGGGTCACTCAGGGGTCACTCAGAGGTCACTCAGGGGTCCCTCAGGGGTCACTCAGGGGTCCCTCAGGGGTCACTCAGGGGTCACTCAGGGTCACTCAGGGGTCACTCAGGGGTCACTCAGTGGTCACTCAAGGGTCACTCAGGGTCCCTCAGGGGTCACTCAGGGGTCACTCCGGAGTCACTCAGGGGTCACTCAGGGTCCCTCAGGGTCACTCAGGGGTCCCTCAGGGGTCACTCAGGGTCACTCCGGGTCACTCACCGCTGTAGGCCAGCCCGCAGCCCACGGCGCTGCCCAGCAGGGGGAGCTGCTCGCGGCTGATCTGGGTCCAGCCGGCGTCGTTCCCAACCAGGGCGATGACAGGGACCTGGGGACAGGGACAGAGTGACACAGGGTGACACAGGGACCTGGGGACACAGGGACAGAGTGACACAGGGACAGCAGGGGACAGAGACAACGACACAGGGACCTGGGGACACAGAGTGACACAGGGACCTGGGGACAGGGACAGAGTGACACAGGGACACAGGGACACAGGGACAGAGTGACACAGGGACACAGGGACACAGAGTGACACAGGGACCTGGGGACAGGGACAGAGTGACACAGAGTGACACAGGGACAGCAGGGGACAGAGACAGTGACACAGGGACCTGGGGACAGCAGGGACAGAGTGACACAGAGTGACACAGGGACCTGGGGACACAGGGACAGAGTGACACAGGGACACAGGGGACAGACAGAGTGACACAGGGACCTGGGGACACAGGGACACAGAGTGACACAGGGACACAGGGACACAGGGACAGAGTGACACAGGGACACAGAGTGACACAGGGACCTGGGGACAGCAGGGACAGAGAGAGTGACACAGAGTGACACAGGGACCTGGGGACACAGGGACAGAGTGACACAGAATGACACAGGGACACAGGGACAGGGACAGTGACACAGGGACCTGGGGACACAGGGACACAGAGTGACACAGAGTGACACAGGGTGACACAGGGGACAGACAAGAGTGACACAGAGTGACACAGAGTGACACAGGGACACAGGGACCTGGGGACAGCAGGGACAGACACAGTGACACAGGGACAGCAGGGGACAGACAGAGGGACACAGTGACACAGAGTGACACAGGGACCTGGGGACACAGGCACCTGGGGACAGACAGAGTGACACAGAGTGACACAGGGACACAGGGACCTGGGGACAGCAGGGACACAGTGACACAGGGATACAGGGACACAGTGACAGAGTGACACAGAGTGACACAGGGGACAGACAGAGTGACACAGAGTGACACAGAGTGACACAGTAACACAGGGACCTGGGGACAGCAGGGGACACAGGGACACAGGGACACAATGACACAGAGTGACACAGTGACACAGTGACACAGGGACACAGTGACACAGGGACACAGAGAGACAGAGTGACACAGTGACACAGGGACCTGGGGACAGGGACAGAGTGACACAGAGTGACACAGAGTGACACAGAGTGACACAGGGACAGAGTGACACAGCTGGGACACAGGGACAGGGACAGGACAGCACCAAGCACAGGTGACACTGACCGTGACAGTGACAGTGACAGCGACAGTGACACAGTGACGGTGACAATGACAGGTGACAGTGACAGTGACAGCGACAGTGACACAGTGATGGTGACAATGACAGGTGACAGTGACAATGACAGTGACAATGACAGGTGACAATGACGGTGACAGTGACAATGACAATGACAGTGACACGGTGACAATGACAATGACGGTGGCAATGACACAATGACACGGTGACAGTGACAATGACGGTGACACAGTGACACGGTGACAGTGACACAATGACAGTGATAGTGACAGTGACAGTAACAGGTGATAGTGACAATGACAGTGACAATGACAATGACACAGTGACACAGTGACAGTGACACAATGATCGTGACAGTGACAGTGACAGGTGATAGTGACAATGACAGTGACAATGACAATGACACAGTGACACGGTGACAGTGACAATGATGGTGACAATGACACAATGAGACAGTGACACGGTGACAGTGACAGTGACAGTGACACAGTGACACGGTGACATGGTGACAGTGACAATGACAGGTGACAGTGACAATGACAGTGACAATGACAATGACAGTGACACAGTGACAATGACAATGACACAGTGACACAATGACAATGACACAGTGACAGTGACAGTGACAATGACACAGTGACACAGTGACGGTGGCAGTGACCTTGTGGCACACGAAGGTGTCAAACTCCATCAATGACAGTGACAGTGACACAATGACATTGACACAATGACAATGACACAGTGACACGGTGACACAGTGACACAATGACACAGTGACAGTGACACAAGGACACAGTGACACAGTGACACAATGACACAGTGACAGTGACACAATGACACAGTGACAGTGACGGTGACAATGACACAATGACACAATGACAATGACACAGTGACAGTGACACAAGGACACAGTGACACAGTGACACAATGACGCAGTGACACGGTGACAGTGACAATGACACAATGACACAGTGACAATGACACAGTGACAGTGACACAAGGACACAGTGACACAGTGACACAATGACACAGTGACAGTGACACAAGGACACAGTGACACAGTGACACAATGACACAGTGACACAGTGACACAATGACGCAGTGACACGGTGACAGTGACACAGTGACACAATGACGCAGTGACACGGTGACAGTGACACAGTGACGGTGGCAGTGACCTTGTGGCGCACGAAGGTGTCGAACTCCATCAATGACAGTGACAATGACACGTGACAATGACACAGTGACAATGACACAATGACAGTGACAAAATGACACAGTGACACAGTGACACAGTGACATAATGACAATGACACAGTGACACAATGACACAATGACAATGACACAGTGACAGTGACACAATGACACAGTGACAGTGACGGTGACAATGACACAATGACACAATGACAATGACACAGTGACAGTGACACAAGGACACAGTGACACAGTGACACAATGACGCAGTGACACGGTGACAGTGACAATGACGGTGGCAGTGACCTTGTGGCGCACGAAGGTGTCGAACTCCATCAATGACAGTGACAATGACACGTGACAATGACACTGTGACAATGACACAATGACAATGACAAAATGACACAGTGACACAGTGACACAGTGACACAATGACACAGTGACACAGTGACACAATGACAGTGACACAATGACAATGACACAGTGACACAATGACACAGTGACACAATGACAATGACACAGTGACAATGACACAATGACAGTGACAATGACACAATGACACAGTGACAATGACACAATGACACAGTGACACAGTGACACAGTGACACAGTGACACAGTGACACAATGACACAATGACACAGTGACACAATGACAATGACACAGTGACAATGACACAATGACAGTGACAATGACACAGTGACAATGACACAATGACAATGACACAATGACACAATGACACAGTGACACAGTGACACAATGACACAATGACACAGTGACAATGACACAATGACAGGGACCTTGTGGCGCACGAAGGTGTCGAACTCCATCAATGACAGTGACACAATGACACAATGACAATGACACAATGACACAATGACACAGTGACAATGACACAATGACACAATGACACAGTGACACAGTGACAATGACACAGTGACAGTGACCTTGTGGCGCACGAAGGTGTCGAACTCCGTCAATGACAGTGACAGTGACACGTGACAATGACACTGTGACAATGACACAATGACAATGACAAAATGACACAGTGACACAGTGACACAGTGACACAGTGACACAATGACACAGTGACACAGTGACACAATGACAGTGACACAATGACAATGACACAGTGACAATGACACAATGACAGTGACAATGACACAGTGACACAGTGACACAGTGACAATGACGGTGGCAGTGACCTTGTGGCGCACGAAGGTGTCGAACTCCATCAGGCTGAAGCCCAGGGAGCCGTCCCCGAACAGGACCCACACCTGGAGTGGCACCCAGTGGCACCCAAGTGTCACCCAGTGGCACCCAGTGTCACCCAGTGTCACCAAGTGTCACCCAAGTGTCACCGAGTGGCACCCAGTGTCACCGAGTGTCACCCAGTGTCACCGAGTGTCACCGAGTGTCACCCAGTGGCACCCAGTGGCACCCAGTGTCACCGAGTGTCACCCAGTGGCACCCAAGGTCACAGAGTGTCACCCATGGGTGGCCCTGGGGACCCTCTGGCCGCCACCATGTCCCCAATGTCCCCTCAATGTCCCCATCCCCTCCACACCCCCCATCCCCCATGTCCCCAATGTCCCCATCAATGTCCCCATCAATGTCCCCATCCCCCTGATGTCCCCAGTGTCCCCGATGTCCCCCCATGTCCCCATCCCTTCAATGTCCCCTTGTCCCCCGATGTCCCCATCCCCCTGATGTCCCCAGTGGCCCCCAATGTCCCCACTGTCCCCAATGTCCCCTTGCTGTCCCCACTGTCCCCCCACCCTCCCATCCCCTCATCCCCCCGATGTCCCCCCATCCCCGCAGTGTCCCCATGTCCCCCCCGCTGTCCCCAATGTCCCTCGATGTCCCCAATGTCCCCCACCCCCGCAGTGTCCCCATGTCCCCCCAATGTCCCCAATGTCCCCATCCCCCCACCCCTGCAGTGTCCCCATGTCCCCCTGCTGTCCCCAATGTCCCCCCGATGTTCCCCCACCCCCCCATCCCCAATGTCCCCCCGATGTCCCCCCACCCCCGCAGTGTCCCCATGTCCCCCCAATGTCCCCAGTGTCCCCGATGTCCCCATCCCCTCAATGTCCCCAATGTCCCCATCCCCCAATGTCCCCATGTCCCCGCTGTCCCCAATGTCCCCTCAATGTCTCCCCACTGTCCCCACTGTCCGCAATGTCCCCCCACTGTCGCCAATGTCCCCAATGTCCCCTCGATGTCCCCCCACTCCCGCTGTCCCCATGTTCCCCCGCTGTCCCCAATGTCCCCCAATGTCCCCCCAATGTCCCCACTGTCCCCGCTGTCCCCACTGTCCCCGCTGTCCCCAATGTTCCCCCACTGTCCCCAATGTCCCCCCACTGTCCCCCCGATGTCCCCCCACTGTCCCCATGTCCCCCCGCTGTCCCCAATGTCCCCCCACTGTCCCCAATGTCCCCATGTCCCCCCGCTGTCCCCAATGTCCCCAATGTCCCCCCGCTGTCCCCAATGTCCCCCCGCTGTCCCCACTGTCCCCGCTGTCCCCAATGTCCCCCCGCTATCCCCGCTGTCCCCAATGTCCCCCCGCTGTCCCCAGGTGTCACCTCAGCCTCGGGCCGGCAGAGTTTGGCCCCGAGTGCGAATCCTCCGCCCACGCCCAGAGTGCCAAAGGGACCTGAGGGGACACAGGGGACATCAGTGCCACCACCGGGGACACAGGGGACAGTGGGGACATCAGTGCCACCACCGGGGACACAGGGGACAGTGGGGACATCAGTGCCAAATGGACCTGAGGGGACACAGGGGACAGTGGGGACATCAGTGCCGACACAGGGGACATCAGTGCCACCACCAGGGACACAGGGGACAGTGGGGACATCAGTGCCGACACAGGGGACACAGGGGACATCAGTGCCACCACCGGGGACACAGGGGACAGTGGGGACATCAGTGCCACCACCGGGGACAGCAGGGACACAGGGGGACACAGGAGACACAGGGGACATCAGCGCCAGAGGGACCTGAGGGGACACTGGGGACATTGGGGACATCAGTGCCACCACCAGGGACACAGGGGACACTGTCACTGCCACCAGGGCACAGCTGTGACAGGAGGGGACACCGAGGACATTGGGGACATCAGTGCCACCAGCAGGGACAGCGGGGACACCAGGGGACACAGGGGACATCAGTGCCACTGAACTGGGGACAGCAGGGACATGAAGGGACACAGGGGACATCAGTGCCACCACCGTGGACAGCGGGGACAGCAGGGGACATCAGTGCCACCACAACAGGGACAGCGGGGACACACAGGAACATGAGGGGACGTGAGGGGACATCAGTGCCACCAACCCAGGGACAGCACCAGGGACAGCTGGGTGTCCCCTGGGTGTCCCCACGGTGTCCAGCCACGTCCCCTCCCTGTCCCCAGGTGTTCCCTGGCGGGGGTGGCCATGTCCCCACCTGGTCTGGCTGTGTCCCCAGGTGTCCCCAATGTCCCCTCAGTGTCCCCAATGTCCCCAATGTCCCCTACCCGGGTCCAGCCAGCCCCGTGGCTGCCAGGGCCACACGCTGTACGCCACTGTCCCCAATGTCCCCTCAGTGTCCCCAGTGTCCCCAATGTCCCCAATGTCCCCTACCCGGGTCCAGCCAGCCCCGTGGCTGCCGGGGCCACACGCTGTACGCCGCTGTCCCCAATGTCCCCTCAGTGTCCCCAATGTCCCCATACCGGGGTCCAGCCAGCCCCGTGGCTGCCGGGGCCACACGCTGTACGCCGCTGTCCCCACGAAGTCGCCGCCGTCGGCCACCAGGAGGCTCTGGGGGGGCAGCAGCCGGTCCAGGGCCTGCAGCAGGGCCAGCGGGTTCAGGTGACACGGGGGGGACACCGCGGCCTTGGCCCTGCGGGGACAGAGGGGACAGGTGACACGGAGGGGACAGAGGGGACAGGTGACACGGGGGGGACACCACGGCCTTGGCCCTGCGGGGACAGAGGGGACAGGTGACACGGGGGGGACAGCGGGGACAGAGGGGACAGGTGACACAGAGGGGACACCGCGGCCTTGGCCCTGCGGGGACAGAGGGGACAGGTGACACGGGGGGGACACCAGGGCCAGTGGGTTCAGGTGACACGGGGGGGACACCGCGGCCTTGGCCCTGCGGGGACAGAGGGGACAGGTGACACGGGGGGGACACCAGGGCCAGCGGGTTCAGGTGACATGGAGGGGACACCGCGGCCTTGGCCCTGCGGGGACAGAGGGGACAGGTGACACAGAGGGGACACCAGGGCCAGCGGGTTCAGGTGACATGGAGGGGACACCGCGGCCTTGGCCCTGCGGGGACAGAGGGGACAGGTGACACGGGGGGACAGCGGGGACAGAGGGGACGGGTGACACGGGGGGGACACCGCGGCCTTGGCCCTGCGGGGACAGAGGGGACAGGTGACACGGGGGGGACAGCAGGGACAGAGGGGACAGGTGACACGGAGGGGACACCAGGGCCAGCGGGTTCAGGTGACACGAGGGGGACACCGCGGCCTTGGCCCTGCAGGGACAGAGGGGACAGGTGACACAGAGGGGACAGCGGGGCCAGCGGGTTCAGGTGACACGGGGGGGACACCGCGGCCTTGGCCCTGTGGGGACAGAGGGGACAGGTGACACAGAGGGGACAGCGGGGCCAGCGGGTTCAGGTGACACGGGGGGGACATCGCAGCCTTGGCCCTGCGGGGACAGAGGGGACAGGTGACACAGAGGGGACACCGCGGCCTTGGCCCTGTGTGGACAGAGGGGACAGGTGACATGGAGGGGATACTGGGGACAGAGGGGACAGGTGACACGGAGGGGACAGCGGGTTCAGGTGACACGGAGGGGACACCGCGGCCTTGGCCCTGCAGGGACAATGGGGACAGGTGACACAGAGGGGACACCGCGGCCTTGGCCCTGCGGGGACAGTGGGGACAGGTGACATGGGGGGGACAGCGGGGACAGAGGGGACAGGTGACACAGAGGGGACAGCGGGTTCAGGTGACACGGAGGGGACACCGCGGCCTTGGCCCTGCAGGGACAATGGGGACAGGTGACACAGAGGGGACACCGCGGCCTTGGCCCTGCGGGGACAGTGGGGACAGGTGACACGGAGGGGACACCAGGGCCAGCGGGTTCAGGTGACACGGGGGGACACCGCGGCCTTGGCCCTGCGGGGACAGAGGGGACAGGTGACACAGAGGGGACAGAGGGGACAGGTGACACAGAGGGGACAGAGGGGACAGGTGACACGGAGGGGACAGCAGGGCCAGCGGGGACAGGTGACACGGGGGGGACACCGCGGCCTTGGCCCTGCAGGGACAGAGGGGACAGGTGACACGGAGGGGACAGAGGGGACAGGTGACACGGGGGGACACCGCGGCCTTGGCCCTGCGGGGACAGAGGGGACAGGTGACATGGAGGGGACACTGGGGACAGGTGACACAGAGGGGACACTGCGGCCTTGGCCCTGCGGGGACAGAGCGGGGGGGGAACCCAAAAATCCTGAACTGGGGGGGGCTGAACTCAAAAATCCCAAACTGGGGGGGAATGACCCTAAAAAAAAACCCCAAAAAAGGGAAAATGAACCCAAAAATCCTAAACTGGGGATCTGACCCCAAAAATCCCAAAAAAAGGGGAAGTGAACCCAAAAATCCCAAACTGGGGGGTCTGACCCCAAAAACCCCAAACTGGGGGATCTGACCACAAAAACCCCAAACTGGGGGGGTCTAACCCCAAACCCCAAACTGGGGGATCTGACCCCACAACCCCAAACTGGGGGGATCTGACCACAAAAACCCCAAACTGGGGGGGTCTGACCCCCAAACCCCAAACTGGGGGATCTGACCCCACAACCCCAAACTGGGGGGATCTGACCCCAAAACCCCAAACTGGGGGGATCTGACCCCAAAACCCCAAACTGGGGGGGTCTGACCCCAAAACCCCAAACCCCCCCCGGCGGTTGCGGTGGCCCCAAAACCGGGAATGGGATCCCCCAGATGTTCCTCCCTGTCCCCACCCCTGTCCCCACCCTGGTGTCCCTGTCCCCATCCCTGTCCCTGTCTCTGTCCCTGTCCCTGTCTCTGTCCCTGTCCCCATCCCTGTCCCTGTGTCCCCATCCCTGTCCCTGTCTCTGTCCCTGTCCCCTCCGGCTCTGTCTCCACCCTGCCGTCCCCTCTGTCCCCTCTGTCCCCATCCCTGTCCCCATGTCCCCATGTCCCTGTCCCACTGTCCCCTCACCGGTTCTGCCACTCCTTGTCCCTGTTCCTGTCCCCTCTGTCCCCAGTGTCCCCTCTGTCCCCGTCCCTCTGTCCCCTCTGTCCCCATGTCCCCGTCCCTCTGTCCCCTCTGTCCCCATGTCCCTGTCCCCATGTCCCCATCCCTCTGTCCCCTCTGTCCCACTGTCCCCAGTGTCCCCTCACCGGTTCTGCCGCTCCCTGTCCCCTCTGTCCCCATGTCCCTGTCCCCATGTCCGTCCCTGTCCCTGTCCCTGTCCCCATGTCCCCTCACCGGTTCTGCCACTCTCTGTCCCTGTCCCCCTGTCCCTGTCCCCCTGTCCCCCTGTCCCTGTCCCCATGATCCCCTGTCCCTGTCCCCGTGTCCCCTCACCGGTTCTGCCGCTCCCTGTCCCTGTCCCTGTCCCTGTCCCTGTCCCTGTCCCCGTGTCCCCCTGTCCCTGTCCCTGTCCCTGTCCCTGTCCCCCTGTCCCTGTCCCTGTCCCTGTCCCTGTCCCTGTCCCTGTCCCCGTGTCCCCTCACTGGTTCTGCCGCTCCCTGTCCCCCTGTCCATGTCCCTGTCCCTGTCCCCCTGTCCCTGTCCCTGTCCCTGTCCCTGTCCCCGTGTCCCCTCACCGGTTCTGCCGCTCCCGCTCGCTCTCGGCCTCCCGCAGGCGCTGCAGCCACTCCCGGGGGCACGAGAAGCCCGGGAGGCTCCGGGCCAGCGCCACCACCAGGGACGCGGGGTCACCTGCGGGACCACAGAGTGTCACCGGGGACCCCACAGTGTCACCGGGGACCCCACAGTGTCACCAGGGACCCCAGAGTGTCACCGGGGACCCCATAGTGTCACCAGGGACCCCAGAGTGTCACCGGGGACCCCACAGTGTCACCAGGGACCCCATAGTGTCACCAGGGACCCCAGAGTGTCACCGGGGACCCCAGAGAGCCACCAGGGACCCCAGAGAGCCACCAGGGACACGGGGTCACCTGCGGGACCACAGTGTCACCAGGGACCCCAGAGTGCCACCAGGGACCCCAGAGAGCCACCAGGGACACGGGGTCACCTGCAGGACCACAGTGTCACCAGGGACCCCACAGTGTCACCGGGGACCCCAGAGAGCCACCAGGGACCCACAGTGTCACCGGGGACCCACAGTGTCACCAGGGACCCCAAAATGCCAACAGGGACCCCAAACCAGCTCAGGTGCACCTCAGACTGGTTCAGTTCCACCCCAAACCGGTTCATGTGTGTCCCCACTGTCCCCATGGGTGTCCCCAGTGTCCCCAGAGTCCCTCACCCTGCACGGCCAGCCGCGGTTTCCAGAAGACGTCGGCGTTGCGCAGCAGCTGCTCCCGGTCGCGGTTCGACCCAAACCCGCCTCAATCTGACCCCAAACCGGTTCAGTCTGACCCCAAACCAGCTCAATCTGACCCCAAACCGGCTCATTGGTGTCCCCATGGGTGTCCCCATTGGTGTCCCCAGAGTCCCTCACCTGCACGGCCAGCCGCGGTTTCCAGAAGCCGTCCCTGGTCACAGTTCGACCCAAAACCCCAAACCCGCCTCAATCTGACCCCAAACCGGTTTGTTCTGACCCCAAACCGGTTCATTGGTGTCCCCATGGGTGTCCCCAGTGTCCCCAGAGTCCCTCACCCTGCACACCAGTTGAAGTTTCCAGAAGCCGTCCCGGGTTGCGGTTTGACCCAAAACCCCAAACCCGCCTCATTCTGACCCCAAACCGGTTCAATCTGACCCCAAACCAGCTCAGTCTGACCCCAAACCAGCTCAATCTGACCCCAAACCGGTTCAATCTGACCCCAAACCGGTTCAGTCTGACCCCAAACCGGTTCATTGGTGTCCCCACTGTCCCCATTGTCCCCAGAGTCCCTCACCCTGCACAGCCAGCCGCGGTTTCCAGAAGACGTCGGCGTTGTGCAGCAGCTGCTCCCGGTTGCGGTTCGACCCAAACCCGCCTCATTCTGACCCCAAACCGGTTCAGTCTGACCCCAAACCGGTTCATTGGTGTCCCCACTGTCCCCATTGTCCCCAGAGTCCCTCACCCTGCACGGCCAGCCGCGGTTTCCAGAAGACGTCGGCGTTGCGCAGCAGCTGCTCCCGGTTGCGGTTCGACCCAAACCTGCCTCATTCTGACCCCAAACCGGTTCAGTCTGACCCCAAACCGATTCAGTCTGACCCCAAACCAGCTCATTGGTGTCCCCGTGGGTGTCCCCAGTGTCCCCAGAGTCCCTCACCCTGCACGGCCAGCCGCGGTTTCCAGAAGACGTCGGCGTTGCGCAGCAGCTGCTCCCGGTTGCGGTTGACGGCCACCACGGCGGTGCCGCGGCCGAAGAGGCGCCCGTAGGACAGACGGAAATCGCAGACGGTCCCTTGGGAGGGGGAGGGGACACGGGGGGGGCTCAGGAGGGGACGGGGGGACCTCGGGGGGCGTCCCCCCGTCCCCGGCGGTACCTGCCAGCAGCACCAGGTCGGCGTCGCGCAGCGCCTGGCGGCGGTTGTGGCGCAGCAGCAGGGGACACTCGGGGGGCAGCAGCCCCCGCGCCGCGCCCCCCAGGTAGCAGGGGACCCCCAGGGACTGCAGCGCCGAGCTGGGGACACGCCAGGGGACAGCGGCTCGTGAGGGCCCAAACTGGCTCCGTTCGGCCCCAAAACCGGCTCGGTTCGGGTTCCAAACTGGCTCCGTTCGGCCCCAAAACCGGCTCATTCCAGACCCCAAACTGGCTCTGTTTGGCCCCAAACTGGCTCCGCTTGACCCCAAAACTGGCTCCATCCAGACCCCAAAACCAGCTCCATCCAGACCCCAAACTGGCTCCGTTCGACCCCAAAACCGGCTCCATCCAGACCCCAAACTGGCTCCATCCAGACCCCAAAACCGGCTCATTCCAGACCCCAAACTGGCTCTGTTTGGCCCCAAACTGGCTCCGCTTGACCCCAAACTGGCTCCATCCAGACCCCAAAACCAGCTCCATCCAGACCCCAAACTGGCTCCGTTCGACCCCAAAACCAGCTCATTCCAGACCCCAAAACTGGCTCCATCCAGACCCCAAACTGGCTCCGTTTGGCCCCAAAACCGGCTCCAGCCAGACCCCAAACTGGCTCCATCCAGACCCCAAACTGGCTCCATCCAGACCCCAAACTGGCTCTGTTTGACCACAAAACCGGCTCAGTTCGGGTTCCAAAACCAGTTCGGTTCGGGTTCCAAACTGGCTCGGTTTGGCCCCAAAACCGGCTCATTCCAGACCCCAAACTGGCTCCGTTTGAACCCAAAACCGGCTCGTTCCAGACCCCAAACTGGCTCCGTTTGACCCCAAAACTGGCTCCATCCAGACCCCAAACTGACTCAGTTTGAACCCAAAACTGGCTCCATCCAGACCCCAAACTGGCTCCGTTTGGCCCCAAAACCGGCTCATTCCAGACCCCAAACTGGCTCCATTTGGCCCCAAAACCGGCTCATTCCAGACCCCAAACTGGCTCCATTTGACCCCAAACCGGCTCATTCCAGACCCCAAACTGGCTCCGTTTGACCCCAAAACCGGCTCATTCCAGACCCCAAACTGGCTCCAGCCAGACCCCAAACCGGCTCATTCCAGACCCCAAACAGGCTCCATTTGGCCCCAAAACCGGCTCATTCCAGACCCCAAACTGGCTCCAGCCAGACCCCAAACCGGCTCATTCCAGACCCCAAACTGGCTCCGTTTGGCCCCAAAACCGGCTCCATCCAGACCCCAAACTGGCTCCATCCAGACCCCAAACTGGCTCCATTTGACCCCAAAACCGGCTCCATCCAGACCCCAAACTGGCTCCATCCAGACCCCAAACTGGCTCCGTTTGAACCCAAAACCAGCTCATTCCAGATCCCAAACTGGCTCCGTTCGACCCCAAAACCGGCTCCATCCAGACCCCAAACTGGCTCCATCCAGACCCCAAAAATGGTTCAATCCAGACCCTAAACTGGTTTGATTTGACCCCAAACTGGCTCCATCCAGACCCCAAACTGGCTCCGTTTGACCCCAAAATTGGTACAATCAGAGCTCCAAACTGGCTCCGTTTGGTCGCAAACTGGTTTGATTTGGCCCCAAACCGGTTTGATTTGGTCCCAAACTGGTTTGATTTGGTCCCAAACCGGTTTGATTTGGTCCCAAACTGGTTTGATTTGGCCCCAAACTGGTTTGATTTGGTCCCAAACTGATTTGATTTGGTCCCAAACCGGTTTGATTTGGTCCCAAACCGGTTTGATTTGGCCCCAAACTGGTTTGATTTGGTCCCAAACCGGCTCGGTTCAGCCCCAGAGGTGACTCCGGTCCCTCCCAGTCCCTCCCAGTCCCATCCCAGTATAACCCAGTCCATCCCAGTCCCATCCCAATCCCTTGCAGTTCCCTCCCAGTCCCAGTTCATCCCAGTCCCCCCCAGTCCCTCCCAGTCCATTCCCAGTCCCTCCCAGTCCCTCCCAGTCTGTCCCAGTCCCTCCCAGCCCCTTCCCAGTCCCCCCCCAGTCCCCCCCAGTCCCTTCCCAGTCCCCCCCAGTCCATTCCCAGTCCCTCCCCAGTCCCTCCCAGTCCGTCCCAGTCCATTCCCAGTCCCTCCCAGTCCCTCCCAGTCCCATTCCCAGTCCCTCCCAGTCCCCCCCAGTCCCCCCAGTCCCTCCCAGTCCCATTCCCAGTCCCTCCCAGTCCCATTCCCAGTCCCTCCCAGTCCCCCCCAGTCCATTCCCAGTCCCTCCCCAGTCCCTCCCAGTCCGTCCCAGTCCATCCCAGTCCCCCCCAGTGCCCCCCAGTCCCTCCCAGTCCCCCCCAGTCCCTCCCAGTCCCCCCCAGTCCCCCCCAGTCCCCCCCAGTCCCCCCCAGTCCCCCCCAGTCCGTCCCAGTTTGTCCCAGTGGGTCTCACCGCAGCTCCTCGGCCGGCGTTGGGGGCAGCAGGGCCTGGCTGCCCACGAGCACCAGCGGCCGCTGAGCCCGGCTCAAGAGCTCCGAGCACCGCTGGACCTGCCGGGAGCCGGGACTAACTCCAAACCCGGGACTAACCCAACAGAGCTGGGACTAACAACAGAGCTGGGACTAACCCCAAAGGGTCGGGACTAACCCAACAGAGCCGGGACTAACCCCAAAGGGCCGGGATTAACAACAGAGCCGGGACTAACCCTGACAGGGCCAGGACTAACAACAGAGCTGGGACTAACAACAGAGCTGGGACTAACAACAGAGCTGGGACTAACAACAGGGCCGGGACTAACCCCAGAGCTGGGACTAACCCCAAAAGGGCCGGGATTAACCCCAGAGCCGGGACTAACTCCAAACCCAGGACTAACCCCAGAGCCGGGACTAACCCCGACAGAACCGGGACTAACCCCAAAAGGGCTGGGACTAACCCCAAAGGGCCGGGATTAACCCAACAGGGCCGGGACTAACAACAACAGGGCCGGGACTAATCCCAGAGCCGGGACTAACAACAGGGCCGGGACTAACCCAACAGGGCTGGGACTAACAACAGAACCGGGACTAACCCCAAGGGTCGGGACTAACAACAGAGCCAGGCTCAAACGGCCCTAAAACCGGGATTAACCCCAAACCCGGGACTAACCCCAAGGGCCGGGACTAACAACAGAGCCGGGATTAACTCAACAGGGCCGGGACTAACCCAACAGGGCCGGGATTAACCCCGACAGGGCTGGAACTAACCCCAGAGCCGGGACTAACAACAGGGCCGGGACTAACCCAGCAGGGCCGGGACTAACCCAACAGGGCCAGGACTAACCCCAGAGCCGGGATTAACCCCGACAGAACCGGAACTAACCCCAAACCCGGGACTAACCCCAAAGGGCCGGGACTAACAACAGGGCCGGGATTAACCCCAAACCCGGGACTAACAACAGAGCCGGGACTAACAACAGAGCCAGGATTAACCCCAAAGGGCCAGGACTAACCCAACAGGGCCGGGACTAACCCAACAGAGCCGGGATTAACAACAGAGCTGGGACTAACCCAACAGGGCCGGGACTAACAACAGGGCCGGGACTAATCCCAGAGCCGGGACTAACAACAGGGCCGGGACTAACAACAGGGCCGGGACTAACCCCAAACCAGGCTCAAATGGCCCTAAAACCGGGATTAACCCCAAAAGGGTCAGGACTAACCCCAAACCAGGCTGAAACAGCCCTAAAACCGGGACTAACCCCAAAAGAGCCGGGATTAACCCCAGACAGGGTCAGGACTAACCCCAACAGGGCCGGGACTAACCCCAAACCAGGCTCAAAGGGCCCTAAAACCGGGATTAACCCCAAAAGAACCGGGATTAACCCCAAAAGAGCCAGGACTAACCTCCAGGCTGGGGTTTTTGGGGTCTCACCCGCTGCGGGGTTTTGCCCCTTTTGGGGTTTTCCCCCCAAATTTTGGGTTTTTCCCCATTTTGTTTTTTTTCCCCAATTTTGGTTTTTCCCCATTTTGGGTTTTTTTTCCCAATTTGGGGTTTTTTGGGGTTTGTTTGGGGTTTTTGGGCTCTCACTTCTTTGAGGTTTTTTTTCCCCCCATTTTTGGGGTTTTTTTGGGGTTTTTTGGCTCTCACCTCTCTGGGGGTTTTATCCCTTTTGGGGTTTTTCCCATTTTGGGGTTTTTCCCCCATTTTGGGGTTTTTTTCCCCCATTTAGGGTTTTTTCTGGGCTCTCACCTTTTTTGCCTTTTTCCCCCCATTTTTTGGTTTTTCCCCCCATTTTTGGCCGTTTTTCCCCAAATTTTGGGATTTTTTCCTCCAAATTTCAGCGGGGTTTTTCCCCATTTGGGGTTTTTTTTTCCCCCATTTTAGGATTTTTTTGGGGTTTTTTGGGGGGTTTTTGGGCTCTCACCTTTTTGCCTTTTTTCCCCCCATTTTTTTGGTTTTCCCCCCCATTTTTTGGCCGTTTTTCCCCAAATTTTGGGTTTTTTTCCCCCAAATTTCAGTGGCTTTTTTCCCCCCCATTTTGGGATTTTTTTGGGGGTTTTTTTTAGGGTTTTTTTGGGGGTTTTGGGCTCTCACCTCTTTAGGGGTTTTCCCCCCATTTTTTTGGTTTTTCCCCCATTTTTGGTAGTTTTTCCCCAAATTTTGGGTTTTTTCCCCCCAAATTTCAGCGGGGTTTTTCCCCATTTGGGGTTTTTTTTTTCCCCCATTTTAGGATTTTTTTGGGGTTTTTTTGGGGGGTTTTTGGGCTCTCACCTTTTTGCCTTTTCCCCCCATTTTTTGGTTTTCCCCCCCATTTTTGGCCATTTTCCCCCAAATTTTGGGGTTTTTTCCCCCAAATTTCAGGGTTTTTTTTTTTTCCCCATTTTAGGGTTTTTTGGGGTTTTTTGGGGTTTGTTTGGGGTTTTTGGGCTCTCACTTTTTTGGGGTTTTTTTTCCCCCATTTTTGGGGTTTTTTTGGGGTTTTTTGGCTCTCACCTCTCTGGGGGTTTTGTCTCTTTTGGGTTTTTTCCCCATTTTGGGGTTTTTCCCCCATTTTGGGTTTTTCCCCCATTTAGGGTTTTTCTGGGCTCTCACCTTTTTGCCTTTTTTCCCCTCATTTTTTTGGTTTTCCCCCATTTTTTGGCCGTTTTTCCCCAAATTTTGGGGTTTTTCCTCCCAAATTTCAGTGGCTTTTTTCCCCATTTAGGTTTTTTTTTCCCCCATTTTAGGATTTTTTGGGGGGGTTTTTTTGGGGTTTTTGGGCTCTCACCTTTTTGCCTTTTCCCCCCATTTTTTGGGTTTTTCCCCCCATTTTTGGCCATTTTTCTCCGAATTTTGGGGTTTTTTCCCCCAAATTTCAGTGGGGTTTTTTCCCCCATTTTAGGGTTTTTTGGGGTTTTTTGGGGTTTGTTTGGGGTTTTTGGGCTCTCACTTTTTTGGCATTTCCCCCCCCATTTTTGGGTTTTTTTTGGGTTTTTTTGGCTCTCACCTCTCTGGGGGTTTTGTCCCTTTTGGGGTTTCCCCCATTTTGGGGTGTTTCCTCATTTTGGGTTTTTTTGGGCTCTCACCTTTTTTCCCCCCATTTTTTTGGTTTTTCCCCCATTTTTTGGTCGTTTTCCCCCCAAATTTTGGCTTTTTTCCTCCAAATTTCAGTGGCTTTTTTCCCCATTTTTTTTTCCCCATTTTGGGATTTTTTTGGGGGTTTTTTTTTAGGGTTTTTTGGGGGGTTTTTGGGGTCTCACCTCTTTAGGGGTTTTCCCCCCTTTTTTTTGGTTTTTCCCCCATTTTTGGCCATTTTCCCCCAAATTTTGGGGTTTTTCCCCCCAAATTTCAGTGGCTTTTTTCCCCATTTGGGTTTTTTTTTTTCCACCATTTTAGGATTTTTTGGGGGTTTGTTTGGGGTTTTTGGGCTCTCACCTTTTTTGGGTTTTTTTTCCCCCCATTTTTTGGGTTTTTTGGCTCTCACCTCTCTGGGGGTTTTGTCCTTTTTGGGGTTTTTTCCCCATTTTGGGGTTTTTCCCCATTTTGGGGTTTTTTCCCCCATTTAGGGTTTTTTTGGGCTCTCACCTTTTTTGCCTTTGTCCCCCCTTTTTTTTTGTATTTTTTCCCCCATTTTTGGCCGTTTTTCCCCAAATTTTGGGGTTTTTTCCCCCAAATTTCAGTGGCTTTTTTCCCCATTTGGGGTTTTTTTTTCCCCCATTTTAGGATTTTTTGGGGGTTTTTTTGGGGTTTTTGGGCTCTCACCTTTTTGCCTTTTCCCCCCCATTTTTTGTTTTCCCCCCCATTTTTTGGCCGTTTTTCCCCAAATTTTGGGGTTTTTCCCCCAAATTTCAGTGGCTTTTTTCCCTATTTGGTTTTTTTTTTTCCCCCATTTTAGGATTTTTTTAGGGTTTGTTTGGGGTTTTTGAGCTCTCACTTTTTTTGCCTCTTCCCCCCATTTTTTGGTTTTCCCCCCATTTTTGACCATTTTCCCCCAAATTTTGGCTTTTTCCCCCAAATTTCAGTGGGTTTTTCCCCATTTGGGTTTTTCCCCATTTTGTTTTTTAGGGTTTTTTTGGGGTTTTGGCCTCTCACCTCTTTTGGGGTTTTCCCCCATTTTTTGTTTTTTCCCGCCATTTTTTGGCCGTTTTTCCCCAAATTTTGGGGTTTTTTCCCCCAAATTTCAGGGTTTTTTTCCCCATTTTAGGGTTTTTTGGGGTTTTTTGGGGTTTGTTTGGGGTTTTTGGGCTCTCACTTTTTTGGCGTTTCCCCCCATTTTTGGGGTTTTTTTGGGGTTTTTTGGCTCTCACCTCTCTGGGGGTTTTGTCCCTTTTGGGGTTTTTTCCCCATTTTGGGTTTTTTCCCCCATTTAGGGTTTTTCTGGGCTCTCACCTTTTTTGCCTTTTTTCCCCCCATTTTTTTGGTTTTCCCCCCCATTTTTTTGGCCGTTTTTTCCCAAATTTTGGGGTTTTTCCCCCAAATTTCAGTGGCTTTTTTCCCCATTTGGGTTTTTTTTTCCCCCATTTTAGGATTTTTTTGGGGTTTCTTTGGGGTTTTTGGGCTCTCACCTTTTTGCCTTTTTCCCCCCCATTTTTTTTTATTTTTTCCCCCATTTTTGGCCGTTTTTTCCCAAATTTTGGGGTTTTTTCCCCCAAATTTCAGTGGCTTTTTTCCCCATTTGGGGTTTTTTTTCCCCCCATTTTAGGATTTTTTTGGGGGTTTTTTTTGGGGGTTTTTGGGCTCTCACCTTTTTGCCTTTTCCCCCCCATTTTTTTGGGTTTTTCCCCCAGTTCTGGCCATTTTTCTCCCAATTTTGGGGTTTTTCCCCCAAATTTCAGTGGGGTTTTTTCCCCATTTTAGGGTTTTTGGGGTTCTTTGGGGTTTGTTTGGGGTTTTTGGGCTCTCACTTTTTTGAGGTTTTTTTTTCCCCCCATTTTTGGGGTTTTTTTGGGGTTTTTTGGCTCTCACCTCTCTGGGGGTTTTATCCCTTTTGGGGTTTTTCCCATTTTGGGTTTTTCCCCATTTTGGGTTTTTCCCCCATTTAGGGTTTTTTGGGCTCTCACCTTTTTTGCCTTTTTCCCCCCATTTTTTTTTATTTTTTCCCCCATTTTTGGCCTTTTTTCCCCAAATTTTGGGGTTTTTCCCCCCAAATTTCAGTGGCTTTTTTCCCCATTTGGGGTTTTTTTTTCCCCCATTTTAGGATTTTTTGGGGGTTTTTTTGGGGTTTTTGGGCTCTCACCTTTTTGCCTTTTTCCCCCCATTTTTTTTTATTTTTTCCCCCATTTTTTGGCCATTTTTCCCCAAATTTTGGGGTTTTTTCCCCCAAATTTCAGGGTTTTTTTTTTCCCCATTTTAGGGTTTTTTGGGGTTCTTTGGGGTTTGTTTGGGGTTTTTGGGCTCTCACTTTTTTGGCATTTCCCCCCCCATTTTTGGGGTTTTTTGGGGTTTTTTGGCTCTCACCTCTCTGGGGGTTTTGTCCCTTTTGGGGTTTTCCCCCCATTTCGGGGTTTTTTCCCCATTTTGGGGTTTTTTTCCCCATTTTGGGGTTTTTCCCCATTTTGGGGTTTTTTTTCCCCATTTTGGGGTTTTTTCCCCCATTTAGTGTTTTTTTGGTTTTTCTCCCCATTTTTTGTTTTTTCCCCCCATTTTTGGCCGTTTTTCCCCAAATTTTGGCTTTTCCCCCCCAAACTTCACTGGGGTTTTTTCCCCCATTTTTGGTTTTTTTCCCCATTTTAGGATTTTTGGGGTTTTTTTGGGGTTTGTTTGGGGTTTTGGGCTCTCACCTTTTTGCCTTTTCCCCCCCCATTTTTTGGTTTTTTCCCCCCATTTTTGGCCGTTTTCCCCCCAAACTTCACTGGGGTTTTTCCCCATTTTTGTTTTTTTTCCCCATTTTAGGATTTTTGGGGTTTGTTTGGGGTTTTTTTTTGGGGTTTTGGGCTCTCACCTCCCCGGGGCTGGCCCTGGGCACGCTCAGCCCCAGCGGGTTCAGCTCCCGCGGCTCCCAGGCGCCCGCGAACAGATCGCTCAGGTAATTGCCCAGGTACCTGAAACCAGGGGAGATTGGGGCATTTTGGGGGGATTTTGGGGGTTTTGGGGATTTTTGGGGTTTTGGGGAATTTTGGGGATTTTTTGAGGCTTTTTTGGGATTTTTGGGGCTTTTTTTGAGGCTTTTTTTTGATTTTTGGGGCTTTTTTGGGGGCTTTTTTTTGAGTTTTTCGGGGCTTTTTTGGGGAATTTTGGGGATTTTTTGGGGCTTTTTTGAAATTTTTGGGATTTTTGGGGATTTTTAGGGATTTTTTTGGGGAATTTTGGGGGCTTTTTTGGGGAATTTTTGAGGCTTTTTGGGGGCTTTTGGGATTTTGGGGGTTTTTGGGGTTTGGGGTTTTTTGTGGCATTTTGGGGGTATTTTTTGATTTTTGGGGTTTTTTGGGGTTTTTCTGGGGTTTTCTGGGGGAATTTTGGGGCTTTTTCTGGTTCTATTTTTGGGGTTTTTTATGGGGATTTTGTGGGGTTTTGGGGGAATTTTGGGGAATTTTTGGGGATTTTTTGGGGGCTTTTTTGGGATTTTTAGGGCTTTTTTTTGAGGCTTTTTTTTGATTTTTGGGGCTTTTTTGGGGGCTTTCTTTGAGTTTTTCGGGGCTTTTTTGTGGAATTTTGGGGATTTGGGGATTTTTTTGGGGCTTTTTTGAAATTTTTGGGATTTTTGGGGGATTTTTGGGGATTTTTTTTGGGGAATTTTGGGGCTTTCTTGGGGGCTTTTTTGAGTTTTTCAGGGCTTTTTTGGGGAATTTTGGGGATTTTGGAATTTTGGGGGCTTTTTTGGGGAATTTTTGGGAATTTTGGGGCTTTTTTGGAGAATTTTGGGTCTTTTTTGGGTTTTTCAAGGCTTTTTGGAGCTTTTTTGGGGAATTTTGGGGGATTTTGGGATTTTTTGGGGGAGTTTTGGGGCTTTTAGGGGCAATTTTGGGGATTTTTTGGAAATTTTTGGGGCCTTTTTCAGGGCTTTTTTGGGGCTTTTTTGGGGAAATTTTGAGGCTTTTGGGGGATTTTGGGATTTTGGGGGGTTTTGGGGTTTGGGGTTTTTTGGGGCTTTTTTGGGGCTTTTGGGGGGATTTTTGGGGCTTTTGGGGGCTTTTTAGGAGATTTTGGGGAATTTTGGGTCTTTTTTGAGGCTTTATTTCGATTTTTGGGGCTTTTTTGGGGGCTTTCTTTGAGTTTTTCGGGGCTTTTTTGGGAATTTTGGGGATTTGGGGATTTTTTGGGGCTTTTTTGAAATTTTTGGGATTTTTGGGGGATTTTTGGGGATTTTTTTTGGGGAATTTTGGGGCTTTCTTGAGTTTTGCAGGGCTTTATGGGGAATTTTGGGGGTTTTGGAATTTTGGGGGCTTTTTTGGGGAATTTTTGGGAATTTTGAGGCTTTTTTGGGGCCTTTAGAAACTTTTTGGGGTTTTTTTTTTGGCTTTTTGGGGCTTTTTGGGGACTTTTGGGGATTTTTGGGGATTTTTGGGGACTTTTTTGGGGCTTTTTTGGGAATTTTTGAGGCTTTTTGGGGGCTTTTGGGATTTTGGGGGTTTTTGGGGTTTGGGGTTTTTTGTGGCGTTTTGGGGGATTTTTTTGTTTGATTTTTGGGTTTTTTTGGGGTTTTTCTGGGGGTTTTCTGGGGGAATTTTGTGGCTTTTTCTGGTTCAATTTTTGGGGTTTTTTATGGGGATTTTGTGGGGTTTTGGGGGGAATTTTGGGGTTTTGGGGGGAATTTTGGGGCTTTTTGGGGTTTGGGGTTTTTTGGGGCTTTTTTTGGGGTTTTTGGGGGGCATTTTTTGAGTTTTTCGGGGCTTTTTTGGGGAATTTTGGGGGATTTTGGGATTTTTTGGGGCTTTTTTGGGGAATTTTTGGGGTTTTTAGGGGCTTTTTGGGGGATTTTTGGAGTTTTACACGGCTTTTTGGGGAATTTGGGGGATTTTGGAATTTTGGGGGCTTTTTTTTGGAATTTTTGGGAATTTTGGGGCTTTTTTGGGGAATTTTGAGGCTTTTTTTGGGGCCTTTAGAAGCTTTTAGGGGCTTTTTGGGGCTTTTTTGGGGCTTTTTTTGGGGTTTTCAGGGGATTTTGGGATTTTTTTGGGTTTTTGGGGCTTTTTTGGGGCTTTTGAAGGGATTTTTGGGGCTTTTGGGGACTTTCTTTGAGTTTTTTGGGGCTTTTTTGGGGAATTTTGGGGATTTGGGGATTTTTTGGGGCTTTTTTGAAATTTTTGGGATTTTGGGGGGATTTTTGGGGTTTTTTGGGGGGAATTTTGGGGCTTTTTTGGGGGCTTTTTTGAGTTTTTCAGGGCTTTTGGGGGGTTTGGGGGGTTTTTGGGGCTTTTTTAGGGCTTTTGGGGGGATTTTTGGGGCTTTTGGGGGCTTTTCTGGGGATTTTGGGGAAGTTTGGGGCTTTTTTGAGGTTTTTTTCGATTTTGGGGGGCTTTTTTGGGGTTTTTTTTTTGAGTTTTTCAGGGCTTTTTGGGGAATTTTGGGGATTTTGGAATTTTGGGGGCTTTTTTTGGGGAATTTTGGGGCTTTTTTGGGGAATTTTGAGGCTTTTTGGGAGCCTTTAGAAACTTTTTGGGGCTTTTTGGGGCTTTTTGGGGAATTTGGGGGAATTTTGGGGCTTTTTTGGGGCTTTTTGGGGGGGTTTGGGATTTTTGGGGCTTTTGGGGACTTTTTTGGGGCTTTTAGGGGCAATTTTGGGGATTTTTGGGGATTTTTGGGAAATTTTTGGGGGCTTTTTTGGGAATTTTTGAGGCTTTTTGGAGGCTTTTGGGATTTTGGGGGTTTTTGGGGTTTGGGGTTTTTTGTGGCATTTTGGGGTTTTTTTTTGTTTGATTTTTGGGGTTTTTTGGGGTTTTTCTGGGGTTTTCTGGGGGAATTTTGGGGCTTTTTCTGGTTCAATTTTTGGGGTTTTTTATGGGGATTTTGTGGGGTTTTGGGGGGAATTTTGGGGTTTTGGGGGGAATTTTGGGGCTTTTTTGGGGTTTGGGGGTTTTTTGAGGCTTTTTTGGGAGTTTTTGGGGCTTTTTTGGGGTTTTGGGGGGCTTTTTTGGGGGTTTTTGGGGCTTTTTTTGGGCATTTTTGGGGCTTTTTGGGGGGCATTTTTTGAGTTTTTCGGGGCCTTCTTGGGGAATTTTGGGGGATTTTGGGATTTTTGGGGGCTTTTTTGGGGAATTTATGGGGCTTTTTTTGGGGAATTTTTGGGAATTTTGGGGCTTTTTTGGGGGAATTTTTGGGAATTTTGGGGCTTTTTTTGGGTTTTTCGAGGCTTTTTGGGGCTTTTTTGGGGAATTTTGGGGGATTTTGGGATTTTTTGGGGGAGTTTTTGGGGCTTTTTGGGGAGTTTTGGGGCTTTTGGGGAATTTTGGGGAATTTTTTGGGGAATTTTGGGGCTTTTTGGGGCTTTTTTGGGGGGCTTTTTGGCAGATCTTGGATTTTCGGGGCTTTTTTGGGGAATTTTGAGACTTTTTTGGAGGGATTTTGGGATTTTTTGGGGGTTTTGGGGTTTGGGGTTTTTTGTGGCGTTTTGGGGTTTTTTTGTTTGATTTTTTGGGGTTTTTTTGGGGTTTTTCTGGGTTTTCTGGGGTTCTGGGGGAATTTTGGGGCTTTGCTGGGGTTTTTTAGGTTGCATTTTGGGGGTTTTTGGGGCTTTTTGGGGTTTTTTGGAGAATTTTGGGGGATTTGGGGATTTTTTGGGGGGTTTTGGGGTTTTTGTGGCTTTTGGGGGGTTTTTTGTTTGATTTTGGGGTTTTTTGTGGGGGTTTTATGGGGTTCTGGGGGATTTGGGGGCTTTTTTGGGTTCAGTTTTTGGGGGGTTTTGGGGCTTTTTTGGGGGGATTTTTGGAGTTATTTTGGGGTGGGTTTTGGGGTATTTTAAGGGTGGGATTTGGGGTTATTTTGAGGTATTTTGGGTGGGTTTTGGGGGATTTTTGGGGTTATTTTGGGAAATTTTTGGGGTTATTTTTGGGTTTTTTGGGTTATTTTTGGGTGGTTTTGGGGCAGTTTTGGGGTGGTTTTTGGGGTTATTTTGGGGTATTTTTGGGGTGGGATTTGGGGTATTTTTGTGGTTATTTTGGGAAATATTTGGGGGTTATTTTGGGGTGGGTTTTTGGGGTTATTTTTGGGGTGGTTTTGGGGCAGTTTTGGGGTGGTTTTGGGGTGGTTTTTGGGATTATTTTGGGGTGGTTTTGGGGGGATTTGGGGTCATTTTGGGGAGGTTTTGGGGTGGTTTTTGGGGGGGATTTGGGGTTACTTTGAGGAGGATTTTGGGTGGTTTTTGGGGTTATTTTGGGGTGGTTTTGGGGGGATTTGGGGTTATTTTGGGGTTATTTTGGGGTGATTTTGGGATGTTTTTTGGGGTTATTTTGGGGTGGTTTTGGGATGGATTTGGGGTTATTTTGGGGTGGTTGTGAGGTGGATTTTTGGGTTATTTTTGGAGCTGTTTTGGGTTGGTTTTAGGGTGGGTTTTGGGGGATTTTTGGGGTTATTTTGGGGTGGTTTTGGGGGGGGATTTGGGGTTATTTTGGGGAGGTTTTTGGGGTATTTTTTGGGGTTATTTTGGGGTGGTTTTGGGGGGGATTTGGGGTTATTTTGGGGTGATTTTGGGATGTTTTTTGGGGTGGTTTTGGGGGGATTTGGGGTTATTTTGAGGAGGATTTTGGGTGGTTTTTGGGGTTATTTTGGGGTGGTTTTGGGGGGATTTGGGGTTATTTTGGGGTTATTTTGGGGTGATTTTGGGATGTTTTTTGGGGTTATTTTGGGGTGGTTTTGGGATGGATTTGGGGTTATTTTGGGGTGGTTGTGAGGTGGATTTTTGGGTTATTTTTGGAGCTGTTTTGGGTTGGTTTTAGGGTGGGTTTTGGGGTATTTTGGGGGTTATTTTGGGAAATTTTTGGGGGTTATTTTGGGGTGGGTGTTTTGGGTTATTTTTGGGTTTGTTTTGGGGCAGTTTTGGGGTGGGTTTTGGGGTTATTTTGGGGAGGTTTTGGGGGGGATTTGGGGTTATTTTGGGGTGATTTTGGGGGGGATTTGGGGTTATTTTGGGGTGATTTTGGGGGGGATTTGGGGTTATTTTGGGGAGGATTTTGGGGTGGTTTTTGGGGTTATTTTGGGAATTTTTGGGGTTGTTTTTTGGGTTATTTTTGGGTGGTTTTGGGGCAGTTTTGGGGTGGTTTTGGGGTGGTTTTTGGGGTTATTTTGGGGTATTTTTGGGGTGGGATTTGGGGTTATTTTGGGGTGGGTTTTGGGGTGGTTTTGGGGTGGTTTTGGGGGGATTTTTGGGGTTATTTTGGGGAGGATTTTGGGGTGCTTTTTGGGGTTATTTTGTGGAGGTTTTTGGGGTGGTTCTGGGGGTTATTTTGGGGAGGTTTTTGGGGTGGTTTTTTGGGGGGATTTGGGGTGGTTTGGGGGTTATTTTGGGGGTATTTTTGGGGGGATTTGGGGTTATTTTGGGAAGGATTTTGGGGTGGTTTTTGGGGTTATTTTGGGGAGGATTTTGGGGGGGATTTGGGGTTATTTGGGGTGGTTTTGGGGTTATTTTGGGGTTATTTTGGGGAGGTTTTGGGGGGATTTGGGGTTATTTTGGGGTTATTTTGGGGTGGTTTTGGGGGATTTGGGGTTATTTTGGGGTGATTTGGGGGGGGATTTGGGGTTATTTTGGGGAGGATGTTGGGGTGGTTTTTGGGGTTATTTTGGGGAGGTTTTTGGGGGGGATTTGGGGTTATTTTGAGGAGGTTTTGGGGTTATTTTGGAGTTTTTTTTGGGGTTATTTTGGGGTTATTTTGGGGGGGATTTGGGGTTATTTTGAGGAGGTTTTGGGGTTATTTTGGGGTTTTTTGGGGGTTATTTTGGGGTTATTTTGGGGAGGTTTTGGGGGTTATTTTGGGGAGGATTTTGGGGGGGATTTGGGGTTATTTTGGGGTGGTTTGGGGTTATTTTGGGGAGGATTTTGGGTGGTTTTTGGGGTTATTTTGGGGTGGTTTTTGGGGTTATTTTGGGGAGGATTTTGGGGGGGATTTGGGGTTATTTTGGGGTGGTTTTGAGGTTATTTTGGGGTTATTTTGGGGAGGTTTTGGAGGGGATTTGGGGTTATTTTGGGGTGGTTTTGGGGGATTTTTGGGTGGTTTTGGGGCAGTTTTGGGGTGGTTTTTGGGGTTATTTTGGGGTGGTTTTTGGGGTTATTTTTGGGTTATTTTGGGGTGTTTTGGGGTTATTTTGGGGAGGTTTTTGGGGAGGTTTTTGGGGTTATTTTGGGGGTATTTTTGGGGGGATTTGGGGTTATTTTAGGGTGATTTTGGGATGTTTTTTGGGGTGGTTTTGGGGGGATTTGGGGTTATTTTGGGGAGGATTTGGGGGGATTTGGGGTTATTTTGGGGTGGTTTTTGGGGGGGATTTGGGGTTATTTTGGGGAGGATTTGGGGGGATTTGGGGTTATTTTGGGGTGGTTTTTGGGGGGGATTTGGGGTTATTTTGGGGGGGATTTTGGGGAGGTTTTGGGGGGGATTTGGGGTTATTTTGGGGAGGTTTTTAGGGTGGTTTTTGGGGGTTTTTTGGGGAGGTTTTGGGGGAGATTTGAGGTTATTTTTGGGGGGATTTGGGGTTATTTTGGGGAGGTTTTGGGGGGGATTTGGGGCGTTTTTGAGGAGGATTTTGGGGTGGTTTTTGGGGTTATTTTGGGGAGGTTTTTGGGGGGATTTGGGGTGGTTTTGGGGTGGTTTTTGGGGTGGTTTTTGGGGGGGATTTGAGGTTATTTTGGGGTTATTTTGGGGTTATTTTGGGGTGGTTTTGGGGTTTTTTTTCTCACCACTGGACGAGTTTCCCCCGCAGCCCCCGGGGGGTTTTGGAGCCCACGAGCTCCTTCTGGACCACGTGGAAGGGGTAGAGGACATCGATGGGCAGCTCCACGAACACGGGGCCTGGGGGCACCCCAAAAACCCCAAAATCCGTCAGGGACTCCCCAAAACCCCCTCAGGGGTTGGAGACCCCAAATCCCACAGAAGGACCCCAAAAAACCAAAAGAGCCCCAAAAAAACCCAAAATAAACCAAAATAGAACCCAAAATAAACCCCCAAAAAACCCCAAATCCATCAGGGTCACCCCAAAATCCCTTCGGGGGTTTGAGACCCCAAATCCCACAGCAGGACCCCAAAAAACCAAAATAGACCAAAAAAAACCCAAAAAAACCCCCCAAAAAACCCCAAATCCATCAGGGGCACCCCAAAATCCCTTCGGGGGTTTGAGACCCCAAATCCCACAGCAGGACCCCAAAAAACCCCAAAAAAAACCGAAAAGAAACCCCCCAAAAAACCCCCAAATCCATCAGGGTCACCCCAAAATCTCTTCGGGGGTTTGAGACCCCAAATCCCACAGCACCACCCCAAAAAAACCCAAAATAAACCCCCAAAAAAACCCCAAATCCATCAGGGTCACCCCAAAATCCCTTCAGGGGGTTGAGACCCCAAATCCCACAGCAGGACCCCAAAAAATCCCACAATAGACCAAAAAAAACCCAAAAAAAACCCCAAAAAAACCCCAAATCCGTCAGGGACACCCCAAAATCCCTTCGGGGGATGGAGACCCCAAATCCCACAGCAGGACCCCAAAAAACCCCAAATAGACCAAAAAAACCCTCCAAAGTCCCCCAAATCCATCAGGGTCACCCCAAAATCCCTTCGGGGGGGTTGGAGACCCCAAATCCCACAGCAGGACCCCAAAAAAACCAAAATAGACCAAAAAAAACCCCCAAAAAACCCCAAATCCATCAGGGACACCCCAAAATCCCTTCAGGGGATAGAGACCCCAAATCCCACAGCAGGACCCCAAAAAACCCCAAAAAAACCCGAAAATAAACCCCCCAAAAAACCCCCAAATCCATCAGGGTCACCCCAAAATCCCTTCGGGGGTTGGAGACCCCAAATCCCACAGCAGGACCCCAAATAACCCCAAAATAGACCAAAAAAACCCTAAAAAAACCCCAAATCCATCAGGGTCACCCCAAAATCCCTTCGTGGGGGTTGAGACCCCAAATCCCACAGCAGGACCCCAAAAAACCAAAAGAGCCCCAAAATAAACCCCCAAAAAAAACCCCAAATCCATCAGGGGCACCCCAAAATCCCTTCGGGGGGGTTGGAGACCCCAAATCCCACAGCAGGACCCCAAAAAAACCAAAATAGACCAAAAAAAACCCCAAAAAAACCCCCCAAAAAAACCCCAAATCCATCAGGGACACCCCAAAATCTCTTTGGGGAGTTGAGACCCCAAATCCCACAGCAGGACCCCAAAAAACCCCAAAAAACCCCAAAATAAACCCCAAAAAAAAACCCAAATCCATCAGGGTCACCCCAAAATCCCTTCAGGGGGGGTTGAGACCCCAAATCCCAGTGCAGGACCCCAAAAAACCCAAAATAGACCAAAAAAAACCCAAAAAAACCCAAAAAACCCCCAAATCCATCAGGGACACCCCAAAATCCCTTCAAGGGTTGGAGACCCCAAATCCCACAGCAGGACCCCAAAAAAGCCCCAAAATAAACCCCCCAGAAAAAACCCAAATCCATCAGGGTCACCCCAAAATCCCTTCAGGGGGGATTGAGACCCCAAATCCCACAGCAGGACCCCAAAAAACCCCAAATAGACCAAAAAAACCCCCCAAAGTCCCCAAAATCCATCAGGGTCACCCCAAAATCCCTTCAAGGGGATGGAGACCCCAAATCCCACAGCAGGACCCCAAAAAATCTGGGAATCCCATCCCAAATTCCCGGGGCTGATTTGGGATCCCAAGCCCAGGGAATTTTGGGAATTTCAGGATTCCAAGCAAGGGGAATTTTGGGATTCCTCCCACCCCAAAACTCCTCTCCATGGGAATTTTGGGATTCCAATCCCAGGAGATTTTGGGAATTTTGGGATTCCAATCCCAGGGGAATTCTGGGATTCCTCCCACCCCAAAACTCCTCTCCATGGGAATTTTGGGATTCCAACCCCAGGAGATTTTGGGAATTTTGGGATTCCAATCCCAGGGGAATTCTGGGATTCCTCCCACCCCAATTCCCATTTTGGGGCCAATTTTGGGATCCCAATCCCAGGAAATTCTGGGATTCCGACCCATGGGAATTTTGGGATTCCGACCCATGGGAATTTTGGGAATTTTGGGAATTTGGGGAATTTGGGGGATTTTGGGCTCCTCACCTCCATGGCGCTGGCGCGGCGCAGGGTGGGAATGGGAATTCCCAATCCCAAGGAAATTCTGGGATTCCTCCCATCCCCATTCCCATCCCGGGGCCGATTTCGGGATCCCAATCCCAGGAAATTTTGGGATTCTGACCCGGGGGAATTTCGGGAATTCCGGGCTCTCCTCACCGGGGGCGTCCCCTCCATGGCGGCGGCGCTGGCGCGGCGCAGGGTGGGGACGGGAATTCCCAATCCCAAGGAAATTCTGGGATTCCAAGCCAGGGGAATTTTGGGAATTTGGGGGATTCTGGGAATTTTGGGAATTTGGGGAATTTTGGGAATTCCGGGCTCTCCTCACCGGGGGCGTCCCCTCCATGGCGGCGGCGCTGGCACAGCGCAGGGTGGGGACGGGAATTCCCAATCCCAAGGAAATTCTGGGATTCCAAGCCAGGGGAATTTTGGGAATTTTGGGAATTTTGGGAATTCCGGGCTGTGCTCACCGGGCGTCCCCTCCATGGCGGTGGCGATGGCGCGGCGCAGGGTGGGGACGGGAATTCCCAATTCTGGGATCCATTTTGTGATTCCTGCCATCCCAAACCCCCACCCCGCTGGGATTTTGGGAATTCCGGGAATTCCGGGAATTCTGGGCGGTGCTCACCGGGGGTCCCCTCCATGGCGGTGGCGATGGCGCGGCGCAGGGTGGGGACGGGAATTCCCAATTCTGGGATCCATTTTGTGATTCCTGCCATCCCAAACCCCCACCCTGCTGGAATTTTGGGAATTCCGGGAATTCTGGGAATTCCGGGCGGTGCTCACCGGGGGTCCCCTCCATGGCGGTGGCGATGGCGCGGCGCAGGGTGGGGACGATGTCGCGCACGGCGCGGACGGAGAGCGCGGCCTTGCAGAGCGTGCGGAACAGCGGCACCTGCGGGATGTCCTGGAGAGCCCCGCGGCCCTGGAACGCCGGGAATGACACCGGGATTGCGGAATTCGGGAATTCCGGGATTTGGGGATTCAGGGATTTGGGAATTCAGGGATTTGGGGATTCAGGGATTTGGGAATTCAGGGAATTGGGAATTGGGGAATGGCAAATGGGATTTGGGAACAGCGGCACCTGCGGGATGTCCTGGAGAGCCCCGCGGCCCTGGAACCAGGGGATTTGGGAATTCGGGAATTCCGGGATTTGGGGATTCGGGGATTCAGGGATTCGGGGATGGGGGAATTTGGGGATTGGGGAATTTGGGAATTCGGGGATTTGGGGATTCGGGAATTCAAGGATTTGGGGATTCGGGGATTGGGGAATTGGGGAATGGCAAATGGGATTTGGGAACAGCGGCACCTGCGGGATGTCCTGGAGAGCCCCGCGGCCCTGGAACCAGGGGATTTGGGAATTCGGGAATTCCGGGATTTGGGGATTCGGGGATTTGGGAATTCGGGGATTCAGGAATTTGGGGATTCAGGGATTGGGGAATTCAGGGATGGGGGAATTTGGGGATTCAGGGATTTGGGGATTCAGGGATTTGGGAATTCAGGGATTTGGGGATCTGGGGATTTGGGGATTTGGGAACAGCAGAATCTGCGGGATGTCCTGGAGAGCCCCGCGGCCCTGGAACCAGGGGATTTGGGAATTCGGGAATTCTGGGATTTGGGAATTTGGGGATTCAGGGATTTGGGAATTTGGGGATTCAGGGATTTGGGGATTTGGGAATGGCAAATGGGATTTGGGAACAGCGGCACTTGCGGGATGTCCTGGAGAGCCCCGCGGCCCTGGAACGGCACCGGGAATGACACCGGGATTGGGGAATTCCGGGATTTGGGGATTTGGGAATTCGGGGATTTGGGAATTCGGGGATTTGGGGATTCAGGGATGGGGGAATTTGGGGATTGGGGAATTTGGGGATTCGGGGACTTGGGGATTCGGGGATTTGGGGATTTGGGGATTTGGGAACAGCGGCACCTGCGGGATGTCCTGGAGAGCCCCGCGGCCCTGGAACCAGGGGATTTGGGAATTCGGGAATTCCGGGATTTGGGGATTTGGGGATTTGGGGATTCGGGGAATTGGGGAATGGCAAATGGGATTTGGGAACAGCGGCACCTGCGGGATGTCCTGGAGAGCCCCGCGGCCCTGGAACGCCGGGAATGACACCGGGATTGGGGAATTCGGGAATTCGGGGATTCAGGAATTCGGGGATTTGGGAATTCAGGGATGGGGGAATTTGGGGATTGGGGAATTTGGGGATTGGGGAATTTGGGGATTGGGGAATTTGGGGATTCGGGGATTCAGGAATTTGGGGATTCGGGGATTGGGGAATTCCGGGATTCAGGGATTTGGGGATTCGGGGATTTGGGGATTCGGGGATTGGGGAATGGCAAATGGGATTTGGGAACAGCGGCACCTGCGGGATGTCCTGGAGAGCCCCGCGGCCCTGGAACGCCGGGAATGACACCGGGATTGGGGAATTCGGGGATTTGGGAATTCAGGGAATTCAGGGATTTGGGGATTCTGGGATTGGGGAATTTGGGGATTCGGGGATTGGGGAATGGCAAATGGGATTTGGGAACAGCGGCACCTGCGGGATGTCCTGGAGAGCCCCGCGGCCCTGGAACCAGGGGATTTGGGAATTCGGGAATTCCGGGATTTGGGGATTCAGGGATTTGGGAATACAGGGATTGGGGAATTTGGGGATTTGGGGATTGGGGAATGGCAAACGGGATTTGGGAACAGCGGCACCTGCGGGATGTCCTGGAGAGCCCCGCGGCCCTGGAACGGCACCGGGAATGGGGAATTCGGGAATTCCGGGATTTGGGGATTCAGGGATTTGGGAATTCAGGGATTCAGGGATTTGGGGATTCAGGGATTAGAGAATTTGGGGATTGGGGAATTTGGGGATTGGGGAATTTGGGGATTCGGGGATTCGGGGATTTGGGGATTTGGGGATTTGGGAATGGCAAATGGGATTTGGGAACAGCGGCACCTGCGGGATGTCCTGGAGAGCCCCGCGGCCCTGGAACGCCGGGATTGACACCGGGATTGGGGAATTTGGGGATTTGGGAATTCGGGGATTGGGGAATTTGGGGATTCAGGGATTTGGGGATTCAGGGATTTGGGGATTCAGGGATTTGGGAATTCAGGGATTTGGGGATTCAGGGAATTGGGAATTGGGGAATGGCAAATGGGATTTGGGAACAGCGGCACCTGCGGGATGTCCTGGAGAGCCCCGCGGCCCTGGAACGCCGGGATTGACACCGGGATTGGGGAATTTGGGGATTTGGGAATTCGGGGATTGGGGAATTTGGGGATTCAGGGATTTGGGGATTCAGGGATTTGGGGATTCAGGGATTTGGGAATTCAGGGATTTGGGGATTCAGGGAATTGGGAATTGGGGAATGGCAAATGGGATTTGGGAACAGCGGCACCTGCGGGATGTCCTGGAGAGCCCCGCGGCCCTGGAATGCCGGGAATGACACCGGGATTGGGGAATTCCGGGATTTGGGGATTCGGGGATTTGGGAATTCGGGGATTCAGGAATTTGGGGATTTGGGAATTCAGGGATGGGGGAATTTGGGGATTCAGGAACTTGGGGATTCAGGGATTTGGGGATCTGGGGATTTGGGGATTTGGGAACAGCAGAATCTGCGGGATGTCCTGGAGAGCCCCGCGGCCCTGGAACCAGGGGATTTGGGAATTCAGGAATTCTGGGATTTGGGAATTTGGGGATTCAGGGATTTGGGAATTCAGGGATTTGGGGATTTGGGGATGGCAAAGAGAATTTGGGAATCTGGGAACAGCAGAATCTGCGGGATGTCCTGGAGAGCCCCAGGGCCCTGGAACCAGGGAAGGAGGGAATTTGGGAATGAGGGGATTTGGGAATTTGGGAATGGGAATTCTGGAATTTGGGAACGGCAGCAGGAATTCGGGAATTTGGGAATTTGGGAACAGGCAAGGAAATTTGGGAATGGCACGGGAAATTGGGGAATGGCATCAAAAATTCGGGAATGGGATTGGGAATTTGGGACTGGCAGGAGGAATTTGGGAACAGCAGCCCTGGAACGAGGGAATTGCAGAATCTGGGAATCTGGGAATGGCGTCGGGGATTTGGGAATGGAAAAGGGAATTTGGGAATGGCATCGAAAGTTTGGGAATGGGCAAAGGGGATTTGGGAATTCCGGAATTTGGGAATTCGGGAATGCTAGAAGGAATTTGGGGATGGCATCAGGAATTTGGGAATGGGCATTGAAAATTCAGGAATGGGCACCAGAAATTCGGGAATGGCATCAGGAATTTGAGAATGGGAAAGGGAATTTGGGAATGGGCACCAGAAATTCGGGAATGGCACTGGGAATTTGGGAATGGGCACCAGAAATTCGGGAATGGCACCGGGAATTTGGGAATGGGCATCGAAAATTTGGGAGTGGCAAAGGGAATTTGGGAATTCCAAAACGGGTTTCGGGAATTTAGGAATGGGCATCCAAAATTCGGGAATGGGAAAGGGAATTTGGGAATGGGAAAGGGAATTTGGGAATGGGAAAGGGAATTTGGGAATGGCACCGGGAATTCGGGAATGGGAAAGGGAATTTGGAATGGGAAAGGGAATTTGGGAATGGCACCGGGAATTCGGGAACAGCACCAGGAATTTGGGAATGGCACCGGGAATGTGGGAATGGGAAAGGGAATTTGGGGAATGGCACCGGGAATTCAAGATTGGCACCGGGAATTCAGGAATGGGAAAGGGAATTGGGGAATGGGAAAGGGAATTGGGGAATGGGAAAGGGAATGGGGAATGTCCCCAGGAATTTGGGAATGTCCCCGGGAATTGGGAATGTCCCTGGGCATTGGGAATGTCCCCAGGAATTGGGGAATGTCCCTGGGAAATGGGAATGTCCCCGGGAATTCGGGAATGTCCCCGGGAATTCGGGAATGTCCCCAGGAATTCGGGAATGTCCCCGGGCATTGGGAATGTCCCCGGGAATGGGGAATGTCCCCGGGAATTTGGGAATGTCCCCGGGCATTCGGGAATGTCCCCGGGAATTCGGGAATGTCCCTGGGAATTTGGGAATGTCCCCGGGAATTCGGGAATGTCCCCGGGCCTTCAGGAATGTCCCCGGGAATTCGGGAATGTCCCCGGGAATTCGGGGGCGGCGCCCACCTTCTGCAGGGAGGCGGCGGCCCCGCCCAGCAGCAGCAGCGGGGACTCGGCCAGCTGCGCGTTCTTGACGGCCGTCACCGCGTTGGTGACACCGGGGCCCGCCGTCACCGCCGCCACGCCGATGCGGCCTGCGGGGACACCGCGGGCAACAGGGGGCACCAAGGTGGCACCAAGGGGGCAACAAGGGGGCAACAAGGGGGCAACAAGGGGGCAACAAGGGGGCAACAAGGGGGCACAAAGGTGGCAACAAGGGGGCAACAAGGGGGCACCAAGGTGGCACAATGGTGGCACCAAGGTGGTGCCAAGGTGACATCATGGTGGCACCAAGATGGCAACAAGGTGGCACAAAGGTGGAACCAAGGTGGCACAAAGGTGGCACAAAGGTGGCAACAAGGTGGCACAATGGTGGCAACAAGGTGGTGCCAAGGTGACATCATGGTGACACCAAGATGGCGCCAAGGTGGCACCAAGGTGGCGCCAAGATGGTGCCAAGGTGGTGCCAAGGTGACATCATGGTGGCACCAAGATGGCACCAAGGTGGCAACAAGGTGGCAACAAGGTGACAACAAGGTGGCAACAAGGTGGTGCCAAGGTGGCACCAAGGTGGCAACAAGATGGCACAAAGGTGGCACCAAGGTGGCACCAAGGTGGCACAAAGGTGGGGCCAAGGTGACAACAAGGTGGCAACAAGGTGGCACCAAGGTGGTGCCAAGGTGACATCATGGTGAAACCAAGATGGCGCGAAGGTGGCACAAAGGTGGGGCCAAGGTGACATCATGGTGACACCAAGATGGCGCCAAGGTGACATCATGGTGGCTCCAGGATGGCGCCAAGGAGGCCCCAGGATGGACAGATGGCCTCAGGGTGGGACACCCCAAAACCCTCTGGAGATGTCGGCCATGGGGGCCACCTCCATCCCTTGGGGACAAACGGGGACAAACGGGGACAAACGGGGACAAATGGGGACAAATGGGGACAAATGGGGACAAATGCCACCCCAGACACCCCAAACCCTTCAAATCCCCTCCGGTCACCCAGGACAAACCAGGGTGGGACATCCCAAAACCCTCAGGAGATGTCAGCCATGGGGGCCACCTCCATCTCTTGGGGACAAATGGGGACAAATGGGGACAAATGGGGACAAATGCCACCCTGGACACCCCAAACTCTTGGAACCCTCTCAGGTCACCCAGGACCCACCAGGGTGGGACACCCCAAAACCCTCTGGAGATGTCGGCCATGGGGGCCACCTCCATCCCTTGGGGACAAACAGGGACAAACGGGGAGAAATAGGGACAAACGGGGACAAACGGGGACAAACGGGGACAAACGGGGACAAATGCCACCCTGGACACCCCAAACTCTTGGAACCCTCTCAGGTCACCCAGGATCCACCAGGGTGGGACACCCCAAAACCCTCTGGAGATGTTGGCCATGGGGGCCACCTCCATCCCTTGGGGACAAACGGGGACAAACGGGGACAAACGGGGACAAACGGGGACAAGGGCCCCAGGGCGGCGCGGTGCTGACCCGAGACGCGCGAGACGGCGTCGGCGGCGAAGACGGCGGTGGCCTCGTGGCGCGTGTCCACCACGCGGATGCCGATCTTCTCGCAGGCCACCAGCACGGGCGAGATGTGTCCCCCGGGCAGCGCGAAGAGGAAGCGCACGCCGTGCGCCCGCAGCACCGCGGCCACCAGCTCGCCACCGTGACGGGGACTCGTCACGTCCACCTGGGGACACCGCGGGGCGGGGGGACACTGGTCCTCAGCGTCCTTCAGGTCACCGGTGTCACCTGTCCTCAGCGTCCTTCAGGTCACCGGTGTCACCTGTCCTCAGTGCTCTCCATCCCACCAGTGTCACTTGTCCGCAGTGTCCTCCATCCCACCGGTGTCACCTGTCCTCAGTGCTCTCCATCCCACCGGTGTCACCTGTCCTCAGTGCTCTCCATCCCACCGGTGTCACCTGTCCTCAGTGCTCTCCATCCCACCGGTGTCACCTGTCCTCAGCGTCCTCCAGGCCACCAGTGTCACCTGTCCTCAGCGTCCTCCAGGTCACCGGTGTCACCTGTCCTCAGTGTCCTCCAGGTCACCGGTGTCACCTGTCCTCAGTGCTCTCCATCCCACCAGTGTCACCTGTCCTCAGCGTCCTCCATCCCACCAGTGTCACCTGTCCTCAGTGTCCTCCATCCCACCAGTGTCACCTGTCCTCAGTGTCCTCCATGCCACCGGTGTCACCTGTCCTCAGTGTCCTCCATCCCACCAGTGTAACCTGTCCTCAGTGTCCTCCATCCCACCGGTGTCACCTGTCCTCAGTGTCCTCCATGCCACCAGTGTAACCTGTCCTCAGTGCTCTCCATCCCACCTGTGTCACCGGTCCTCAGTGTCCTCCATCCCACCGGTGTCACCTGTCCTCAGCATCCTCCATGCCACCTGTGTCACCTGTCCTCAGTGTCCTACATCCCACCAGTGTCACCTGTCCTCAGCGTCCTCCATGCCACCGGTGTCACCTGTCCTCAGCGTCCTCCAGGCCACCGGTGTCACCTGTCCTCAGTGCTCTCCATGCCACCAGTGTCACCTGTCCTCAGCGTCCTCCATCCCACCGGTGTCACCTGTCCTCAGTGTCCTCCATCCCACCAGTGTCACCTGTCCTCAGTGTCCTCCATGCCACCGGTGTCACCTGTCCTCAGTGTCCTCCATCCCACCAGTGTCACCTGTCCTCAGCGTCCTCCAGGTCACCGGTGTCACCTGTCCTCAGTGTCCTCCAGGTCATTGGTGTCACCTGTCCTCAGTGTCCTCCAGGTCATTGGTGTCACCTGTCCTCAGTGCTCTCCATCCCACCAGTGTCACCGGTCCTCAGCGTCCTCCAGGTCACCGGTGTCACCTGTCCTCAGTGTCCTCCATGCCACCAGTGTCACCTGTCCTCAGCATCGTCCATTGCCACCGGTGTCACCTGTCCTCAATGTCCTCCATGCCACCAGTGTCACCTGTCCTCAGTGCTCTCCATCCCACCTGCGTCACCTGTCCGCAGTGTCCTCCATCCCATCGGTGTCACCTGTCCGCAGTGTCCTCCATCCCATCGGTGTCACCTGTCCTCAGTGTCCTCCAGGCCACCGGTGTCACCTGTCCTCAGTGTCCTCCATGCCACCAGTGTCACCTGTCCTCAGTGTCCTCCATGCCACCAGTGTCACCTGTCCTCAATGTCCTCCATCCCACCAATGTCCCCAAATGTCCCCAGTGTCCTCCCAGCCCCAATGTCCCCAACACCCCCAATGTCCCCAATGTCCCCCAGCTCCCAGTGTCCCCAATGTCCCCAATGTCCCCTCAATGTCCCCAGTGTCCCCCAGCCCCCAATGTCCCCATAATGTCCCCAATGTCCCCCAGCCCCTAATGCTCCCCCACTGACCCATCAATGTCCCCAATGTCCCCTAGCCCCCAATGTCCCCCCACTGTCCCCTCAATGTCCCCCAGCCCCCAAGGTCCCCCCAGTGTCCCAAATGTCCCCCCAGTGTCCCCAATATCCCCCAGTCCCCATGTCCCCCTAATGTCCCCAATGTCCCCTCAATGTCCCCAATGTCCCCCAGCCCCCAATGTCCCCCCACTGACCCATCAATGTCCCCAATGTCCCCTAGTCCCCAATGTCCCCCCACTGTCCCCTCAATGTCCCCCAGCCCCCAATGTCCCCCCAATGTCCCCAATGTCCCCCCAATGTCCCCAATATCCCCCAGTCCCCATGTCCCCCTAATGTCTCCAATGTCCCCCTACTGTCCCCAATGTCCCCTCAATGTCCCCAATGTCCCCCAGCCCCCAATGTCTCCCCCCGAGCCCCCAATGTCCCCCCAGTGTCCCCAATGTCCCCCAGCCCCCAATGTCCCCCCAGTGTCCCCAATGTCCCCTCAATGTCCCCAGTATCCCCCAGTCCCCATGTCCCCTAATGTCCCCAATGTCCCCCTACTGTCCCCAATGTCCCCCCAGTGTCCCCAGTGTCCCCAGACCTTGTGGCGCAGGCGGTAGAGCAGCCCGAGGCGCTGGGCCACCACCAGCAGGACCAGGGCCACCAAGGCCACCAGGGCCACCAGGACGGTCACCAAATCCATGGCAGGAGCTGCAAAACAATGAGGCCACCTCTGTCACCACGGGGTCACCGCGGGGTCACCGCGGGGTCAGTGGTGACGCTGGTGACACTGGTGCCACCTGTGCCCATGTCCCCTGTCCCACCTGTCCCCAGTGTCCTCCGTGCCACCAGTGCCACCTGTGCCCATGTCCCCTGTCCCACCTGTCCCCAGTGTCCCCCTGGTTCCACCTGTGGGATGGGAAGCCCTGGGGACACCGAGAACTGCTTGGGGACACCAAGGGAACCCTGGGGACACCAGGGACTGCTTGGGGACACCAAGGGAACCCTGGGGACACCAAGAACTGCTTGGGGACACCAAGGGAACCCTGGGGACACCGGAACTGCTCAGGGCCACCATGGGAACCTTGGGGACACCAGGGACTGCTTGGGGACACCAGGAATGGCCTGGGGACACCAAGAACTGCTCAGGGCCACCATGGGAACCCCTGGAGACACCGGGAATGGTCTGGGGACACCAGGAATGGTCTGGGGACACCAGGAACCACCTGGGGCCACCGTGGGAACCTTGGGGACACCAGGAATGGTCTGGGGACACCAGGAATGGTCTGGGGACACCAGGAACCACCTGGGGCCACCGTGGGAACCTTGGGGACACCAGGAATGGCCTGGGGACACCGAGAACTGCTTGGGGACACCGGGGACTGCCTGGGGCCACCGTGGGAACCTTGGGGACATCAGGAATGGCCTGGGGACACCGAGAACTGCTTGGGGACACCAGGGACTGCCTGGGGCCACCGTGGGAACCTTGGGGACACCAAGAATGGCCTGGGGACACCAGGGACTGCGTGGGGACATCGTGGGAACCTTGGGGACATCAGGGACTGCTCAGGGCCACCGTGGGAACCTTGGGGACACCGGGAGTGACCAGGAATTACTGAACCCCGTTTGATTAATGAGACTGGATTAATTAAACCCTGGATTAATTGAACCCCGTTTAATTAATGAGACTGGATTAATTAAACCCTGGATTAATTGAACCCCGTTTAATTAACGAGACTGGATTAATTAAACCCTGGATTAACTGAACCCCGTTTAATTAATGAGACTGGATTAATTAAACCCTGGATTAACTGAACCCCGTTTAATTAATTAGACTGGACTAATTAAACCCTGGATTAATTGAACCCCGTTTAATTAATTAGACTGGATTAATTAAACCCTGGATTAATTGATCCCTGTTTGATTAATGAGACTGGATTAATTAAACCCTGGATTAATTGAACCCCGTTTAATTAATGAGACTGGATTAATTAAACCCTGGATTAACTGAACCCCGTTTGATTAATGAGACTGGATTAATTAAACCCTGGATTAATTGAACCCCGTTTAATTAATGAGACTGGATTATTTAAACCCTGGATTAACTGAACCCCGTTTAATTAATGAGACTGGATTAATTAAACCCTGGATTAACTGAACCCCATTTGATTAATGAGACTGGATTAATTAAACCCTGGATTAATTGATCACCATTTAATTAATGAGACAGGATTAATTAAACCCTGGATTAACTGAACCCCATTTGATTAATGAGACTGGATTAATTAAACCCTGGATTAATTGAACCCCGTTTGATTAATGAGACTGGATTAATTATACCCTGGATTAACTGAACCCCGTTTAATTAATGAGACTGGATTAATTAAACCCTGGATTAACTGAACCCCGTTTGATTAATGAGACTGGATTAATTAAACCCTGGATTAATTGAACCCCGTTTGATTAATGAGACTGGATTAATTAAACCCTGGATTAATTGAACCCCGTTTGATTAATGAGACTGGATTAATTAAACCCTGGATTAATTGAACCCCGTTTAATTAATGAGACTGGATTAATTAAACCCTGGATTAACTGAACCCCGTTTGATTAATGAGACTGGATTAATTAAACCCTGGATTAACTGATCCCTGTTTAATTAATGAGACTGGATTAATTAAACCCTGGATTAATTGAACCCCGGTTAATTAATGAGACTGGATTAATTAAACCCTGGATTAACTGAACCCCGTTTGATTAATGAGACTGGATTAATTAAACCCTGGATTAATTGATCCCTGTTTGATTAATGAGACTGGATTAATTAAACCCTGGATTAATTGATCCCTGTTTGATTAATGAGACTGGATTAATTAAACCCTGGATTAACTGAACCCCGTTTGATTAATGAGACTGGATTAATTAAACCCTGGATTAACTGAACCCCGTTTAATTAATGAGACTGGATTAATTAAGATCTGGATTAATTGAACCCCGTTTAACCAGTCCCAGTTTATCCGGATTCCTACCCTCGCCCACATTAATTTGCATAATCAGAGGGTCATTTGCATACAGAGGCATAACCACACAGCTCATTTGCATAACGAGCAGGCGTTTAATTACCCCTAACGAAGTTGCGCCCCTCCCCCGACATTCCCGGAATTCCCAAACGAGGCCAAAGGGGCCAAAATTGGGCAAAAATCCCCAAATTTGGGGGGAAAATTCCAATTTTTGGGGGTAAAAATCCCAAATTGGGGCCAAAGTCCCCAAACTTGGGGGGGAAATTCCAATTTTGGGAGGTAAAAATTCCCAAATTTGGGGGAAAAATTCCAATTTTTGGGGTAAAAATCCCAAATTTTGAGTGGAAATCCCAAACTGGGGCAAAAATCCCACCTTTTGGGGCAAAAATCCCAATTTTGGGGCAAAAAATCCCCAATTTTTGGTCCAAAATCACCCGTTTTGGAGTAAAAATCTTCAATTTTGGAGGGGAAAAAAAATCCCCAAATTTGGGGTGAAATTCCCAGATTTTGGGGTGAAAAAAAATTCCCAATTTAGGAGTGGAAAATCCCCAATTTTCATCCGAAATCCTGAAATTTCGGGGTGAAAATTCCCAATTTTGGGGCATTTCGGTGCCTGTTGGGGACGGTGACAGGGAGGGGACACAGAGGGACATTGTCACCTTTGTCCCCGAGGCCACCTGGGTCTCACCTTTGTCCCCAAGGCCACCTCGATCCCACATTGTCACCTTTGTCCCCAAGGCCACCTTAACCCCGAGGCCACCTCGGTCCCCCCCTGTCCCCAAGGCCACCCCTGGCTCTCCTTGTCCCCCCTGTCCCCAAGGCCACCTCGGTCCCCCCTGTCCCCAAGGCCACCCCTGGCTCTCCTTGTCCCCCCTGTCCCCAAGGCCACCTCGATCCCCCCCCCGTCCCCAAGAGCCACCCCGATCTCCGACTGTCCCCCCTGTCCCCAACCCCCCCCAAGTGTCCCCTCCCGTGTCCCCATCACCCCCCCAATGTCCCGGCCCCCCCCCCCCAGGTGTCCCCAACCCCCCCAGGTGTCCCCTCCCCCCCCCACCAGTGTCCCCTCACCTTTCTTTCCCGGAAGCGCCGCGCGCGCCGTGGCCCCGCCCACACCTGCCGGCCCCGCCCAATCCGCACGCCCCCTCGCCGTCACGTGACGCGCGCGCCGCAGCTTTTGCCCCCGCCCCCTCCCCTCTCTCTCGGCGCTCGCCTCGCTTCCGGGTCCTCCCGATGACGTCATAGACACGCGCCCCCGGCGCGGCGCGCTGATTGGTGGGTTGCGAAAGGAGGCGGGACTGAGGGTGGAGTGAGGAGGAATGGGCGGGGCGATGAGGGAAGGGGCGTGGCTAGTTGAGACCACTCCCCCTTCGGAGCCCCAATTGGGGGGAACACAAGGAGGGGAATTTTAAAAAAATTAAAATAAAATAAATTAAAATCAATTAAAAATGGAATTAAAATGAGATGAAATGAAATGAAATGAAATAAAATGGAATGAAATGAAATGAAATGAAATGAAATAAAATAAAATAAAATAAAATAAAATAAAATAAAATAAAATAAAATAAAATAAAATATAAAGAAAATAAAATAAAATAAAATAAGAAATGAAATAAAATATAAAATAAAATGAAATAAAATAAATAATAAAAATTGAATTAATAAAATAAAGTAAGATGAATATTTAAAAATTTTAAATTTAAAATAAAATGAAATAGAATTACATGAAATAACATAAAATAAAAATAAAATTAAAATTAAATAAACCAAAATAAAATAAAAATAAATAAAATAATATAAAATAAAATAAATTTGAGTTAAAATGAAAAATACTATAAAATAAAATAAAAATTGAATTAAATATAAATTAAATTAAATTGAAATTAACATAAATTGAACTTTTAAAGTTCCCTAATTGAGGAGGGCCCTCCAATTTGGGGGTCCCATTTTAGGGAATTTGGGGTTTTGGGGGGATTTGGGGTTTTCTGGGGGGATTTGGGGTTTTTTGGGGTCCCATTTGGGGTTTTTTGGGGTCCCATTTTTGGGGTGATTTGGGGTTTTGTGGTCCCATTTTTGGGGTTTTTTGGGGTCCCATTTTTGGGGGGAATTTGGGGTTTTGGGGGGGATTTGGGGTTTTTTTTAAGGGATCCCCTTTTTTGGGGGGTGATTTGGGGTTTTGGGGTCCCATTTGGGGTTTTTTGGGGGTCCCATTTTTGGGGTGATTTGGGGTTTTTCGGGGTCCCATTTTTGGGGGGGATTTGGGGTTTTTTGGGGGTCCCATTTTTGGAGGGATTTGGGGTTTTTGGGTCCCATTTGGGTTTTTTTGGGGTCCCATTTTTGGGGGGATTTGGGGTTTTGGGGGGGATTTGGGGTTTTTGGGGTCCCATTTTAGTGAATTTGGGGTTTTGGGGGGGATTTGGGGTTTTTGAGGATCCCCTTTTTTGGGGGGGGGGTCTCCCCCCAAGGGTGTCCCCACCTGTCCCCTCCCCCCCTCCCCCCAAAAAAAAACCCACGAGGCCCCAAAAATTCCGTCCCCGCCGGAAATCCCCGTGGGTGGCACTTGGGGACACTCGGCGACACTTCCCATCCGTGACGTCACGGCCGGGAGGGTCCCCAAAACCTCCCCTCCCCCCTCCCCCCGCTGTCCCCCCACCCACGGTGTCGCCGCTTCCTCGCGCCTCTGTCCCCACCCCCGGTGGCGCTCGTGTCGCCTCCCCTCCGGTGCCACCCCCCCGCTTGGGTTCGTCCCCCGCTGGTGTCGCCGTTGTCCCCGAGGGGTCCCAAAGTGTCCCCAACTCCTTCCTGGTGCCCTCCCCGGTGTCATTGTCCCCTCCCCGGTGTCATTGTCCCCTCCCCGCTGTCTCCATCCCCTCCCCGCTGTCCCCAACCCCTCCCCGGTGTCCCCCTCGGTGTCATTGTCCCCTCCCCGCCGTCCCCGGTGCATTCCCTGGTGTCACCTCCCCGATGACAGGTGACACTGGTGGGACACGTGGGACAAGGAGGACATTGGGGACAGGTGGCACTGGTGGCACTGCTGTCACCCCTGACCCCGTGGTGACCCCGTGGTGACCACAGGTGGGATGGAGGACACTGGGGACAGGTGACACCGGTGTCACCATGTCCCCCTCCCCGCTGTCCCCGGTCCCTTCCCCGATGTCCCAGCCCCCCCTCGATGTCCCCTCCCCGATGTTCCAGTCCCCTTCCCTGATGTCCCCGTGTCCCCTCCCCTCTGGCCCCGGTGCATTCCCTGATGTCACCTCTGTCCCCTCCCCGCTGTTCCAGTCCCCCCTCGATGTCCCCATGTCGCCCCCTGGTGTCACCTCTGTCCCCTCCCCTCTGTCCCCGGTGCATTCCCTGATGTCACCTCTGTCCCCTCCCCGCTGTTCCAGTCCCCTCCCCGACGTCCCCATGTCGCCCCCTGATGTCCCCGTGTCCCCTCCCCGCTGTCCCCGGTGCATTCCCTGATGTCACCTCTGTCCCCTCCCCGCTGTCCCCGGTGCATTCCCTGATGTCACCTCTGTCCCCTCCCCGCTGTCCCCGCTGTCCCCTCCCCGTTCCTGTCCCGTTAAAAGCGGCCCCGCTCCGCTCTGTCGCCGATGTCGCCGCGATGTCGCCGCTCGCAGAGCCCGAGAATCCCGCGGCAGCCGCGCGGCCCTGCCGGTGCCTCTGCCCGGACCCGGACCGGGACCCGGACCGGGACTGGGACCAGAACCGGCACCAGGAGCGGGACCCGGACCGGGACTGGGACCAGGAGCGAGGGAAAAACCGGGACCAGAACCGGGACTGGGACCGGCACCAGAACTGGGACCAGAACCCGCACCGGGACCAGAACCGGGACCAGAACCGGGACATGAACGGGCACCAGAACGGGCACCAGATCTGGGACCAGAACCCGCACCAGAACTGGGACCAGAACCGGTACCGGATGTGGGATATGAACCGGGACATGAACAGGCACCAGAACTGGGACCGGAACTGGGACCAGAACCCGCACCAGAACCAGAACTGGGACCTGAACCGGGACCGGGACGTGAACCGGGACCAGCACCAGAAGTGGGACATGAACCGGCACCAGAACGGGGACCAGAACCGGGAAAAGAACCGGGACCAGAACTGGGACCGGCACCAGAACCGGGACGTGGAGCAGGACCGGCACCATCCGCAGCCCCGGTGCCGGTGCCGGTGCCTGGTGCCGGCGCTCGCCGCCATCGCCGCCCTGGCCGCGCTCGGAGCCGCCGCCGCCGCGGCCCTGGGGGCGCTCCGGGGGCCGCCCCCGCTGAAGGTGGGCCCGGGGGGAGGGGAATCTGTCCGTCTGTCCGTCTGTCCGTCTGTCCGTCTGTCCTGAGGGCGGCGTGGCCGCTTGTCCCGGGGTCGGGGTGTCCGTTCGTCCGGGTGTCCCGGTGTCCGTTCGTCCGGGTGGGTGCTCGTCCTGGTGTCCGCTAGTCCAGGTGTCTGTCTGTCCCGGTGTCCGTTTGTCCCAGCGTCTGTTTGTCCAGCTGTCCGTTTGTCCTTGCGTCCTGATGTCTGTTTGTCCCAGTGTCTGCTTATCCAGTTATCCCTGTGTCTGTTTGTCCAGGTGTCCGTTTGTCCTGGTGTCCCGTTTGTCCAGGTGTCCCATTTGTCCAGGTGTCCGTTTGTCCAGGTGTCCGTTTGTCCCGGTGTCCATTAGTCCAGGTGTCCTGGTGTCCGTTTGTCCCGGTGTCCGTTTGTCCACGTGTCCCGGTGTCCGTTTGTCCCGGTGTCCGTTTGTCCAGGTGTCCGTTTGTCCCGGTGTCCGTTTGTCCATTTGTCCAGGTGTCCGTTTGTCCCGGTGTCCGTTTGTCCATTTGTCCAGGTGTCCGTTTGTCCAGGTGTCCGTCTGTCCCACTGTTTGATTGTCCGTGTGTCCGGTTGTCCTCCTGCCCAGCTGTCCGTGTGTCCCGGTGTCCATCCGTCTGTCCGTCCTGTTGTCCAGCTGTCCATCCAGGTGTCTGTCTGTCCATCCCTCTGCGGGGGGGGGGGGGGTCCACCTGTCCAGGTGTCCGTCTGTCCAAGCGTCTGGTTGTCTGTCCGCCCAGGTGTCCGTCTGTCCGTCCATCCAGGCGTCCATCTGTTCGGCTGTCCAGTGACCAGCCTGGTTGTCCGGGTGTCCGTCTGTCCGTCCGTCTGGCTGTCTGTCCAGCTGTCCGTCCGTCTGGCTGCCCTCCTTGCCCTGGGCTCTGTCCGTCTGTCCATCCGCGCGTCCGCCCAGGTGTCCATTCATCCATCCACATGTCCGTCTGTCCACCCAGGTGTCCGTGCGTCCATTTTGTGTCCCTGTGTCCATCCAGGTGTCCATCTGTCCATGTCGTGAGTCCATCTGTCCATCCAGGTGTCCATCTGTCCATCCAGGTGTCCATCTGTCCATGTCGTGAGTCCATCTGTCCATCCAGGTGTCCATCTGTCCATCCCTGTGTCCATCTGTCCACCCAGGTGTCCATCCAGGTGTCCATCTGTCCATCCAGGTGTCCATCTGTCCATCCACGTGTCCATCCAGGTGTCCATCTGTCCATCCCTGTGTCCATCTGTCCATCCGTGTGTCCATCCAGGTGTCCATCTGTCCATGTCGTGTGTCCATCTGTCCACCCAGGTGTCCCTGTGTCCATCTGTCCATCCAGGTGTCCATCTGTCCATCCATGTGTCCATCCTGGTGTCCATGTCGTGTGTCCATCTGTCCATCCACGTGTCCACCCAGGTGTCCCTGTGTCCATCCAGGTGTCCATCTGTCCATGTCATGTGTCCTTCTGTCCACCCAGGTGTCCCTGTGTCCATCTGTCCATCCTGATGTCCATCTGTCCATCCGTGTGTCCATCCTGGTGTCCCTGTGTCCATCCAGGTGTCCATCCAGGTGTCCATCTGTCCATCCACGTCCATCTGTCCACCCAGGTGTCTGTGCGTCCATTCCCGTGTCTCCGTGTCCACCCAGGTGTCCCTGTGTCCATCTGTCCATGTCGTGAGTCCATCTGTCCATCCAAGTGTCCATCTGTCCATGTCGTGAGTCCATCTGTCCATCCAGGTGTCCATCTGTCCATCCAGGCGTCCATCTGTCCATCCATGTGTCCATCCTGGTGTCCATGTCGTGTGTCCATCTGTCCATCCAGGTGTCCATGTCGTGTGTCCATCTGTCCATCCACGTGTCCGCCCAGGTGTCCCTGTGTCCATCCAGGTGTCCATCTGTCCATGTCGTGTGTCCTTCTGTCCACCCAGGTGTCCCTGTGTCCATCTGTCCATCCTGGTGTCCATCTGTCCATCCGTGTGTCCATCCAGGTGTCCCCATGTACATCCAGGTGTCCATCCAAGTGTCCATCTGTCCATCCACATGTCCATCTGTCCACCCAGGTGTCCGTGCGTCCATTCCCGTGTCCCCATGTCCATCCAGGTGTCCATCTGTCCATCCACATGTCCATCTGTCCACCCAGGTGTCCGTGCGTCCATTCCCGTGTCCCCGTGTCCACCCAGGTGTCCCTGTGTCCATCTGTCCACTCCTGTGTCCATCTGTCCATCCTGGTGTCCATCTGTCCACTCCTGTGTCCATCTGTCCATCCGTGTGTCCATCTGTCCACCCAGGTGTCCCTGTGTCCATCCAGGTGTCCATCTGTCCATGTCGTGTGTCCATCTGTCCACCCAGGTGTCCATCTGTCCACTCCTGTGTCCATCGGTCCATCCGTGTGTCCGTTCCCGTGTCCCCGTGTCCACCCAGGTGTCCCGGTGTCCCCTCCTGTCCCCTCCCGGGGGACACCAATGTCACAACCCCCTGTGCCTCAGTTTCCCCAAATCCCGGAATTTCCCCTTTTCCCCTTCTTGGGGACATCGGGGACACCTTGGGGACATTGGGGACCTTGGGGACATTGGGGACCTTGGGGACATTGGGGACACCTTGGGGACATCGGGGACACTTTGGGGACACCTTGGGGACATTTGGGACCTTGGGGACCTTGGGGACATCGGGGACACCTTGGGGACACCTTGGGGACCTTGGGGACCTTGGGGACATTGGGGACATTGGGGACAACTTGGGGACACCTTGGGGACCTTGGGGACGCCTTGGGGACAGCCTGGGGGCACTGGGGACATCGAGGACACCTTGGGGACCTTGGAGACACCTTGGGGACAGCCTGGGGGCACTGGGGACATCGGGGACACCTTGGGGACACCTTGGGGACCTTGGGGACACTGGGGACATGAAAGACACCCTGGGGACATTGAGGACATTGGGGACACCTTGGGGACCTTGGGGACACTGGGGACATGAAAGACACCCTGGGGACATTGACGACATTGGGGACACCTTGGGGACATCTTAGGGACACCCTGGGGACACTGGGGACCCTCCTGCTGATGTTGTCACCTCCTGTCCCCTCAGGCTGCCACCGCCGCCCACGTCCTGCTCAGTGCCGGTAAGTCCTGAATGTCCCCCGATGTCCCCAATGTCCCCAATGTCCCCCGATGTCCCCTGTGTCCCCTCCTGCCCCCCCCATGTCCCCTCCCCTCCCCCCAGCGGAGTCATCTCGAAATTGTCACTCGGGCTCCTGGCGGAGGAAGTGTCACCTCGGCCGTGTCCCCTCCCCCGCGACATCCGGGAGTGGCACAGGTGGCGTCACGGAGTGTCCCCAGGGTGTCACGGAGTGTCCCCGGGGTGTCACGGAGTGTCCCCGGGGTGTCACTGTCCCCAGGGTGTCACGGAGTGTCCCCGGGGTGTCATTGTCCCCAGGGTGTCATTGTCCCCAGGGTGTCACGGAGTGTCCCCGGGGTGTCATGGAGTGTCCCCAGGCTGTCATTGTCCCCAGGGTGTCACGGAGTGTCCCCGGGGTGTCACGGAGTGTCCCCAGGGTGTCACGGAGTGTCCCCAGGGTGTCATTGTCCCCAGGGTGTCACTGTCCCCAGGGTGTCATGGAGTGTCCCCGGGGTGTCACGGAGTGTCCCCGGGGTGTCATTGTCCCCAGGGTGTCACTGTCCCCAGGGTGTCATTGTCCCCAGGGTGTCACAGAATGTCCCCAGGGTGTCATTGTCCCCAGGGTGTCACTGTCCCCAGGGTGTCACTGTCCCCAGGGTGTCACGGAGTGTCCCCAGGGTGTCATTGTCCCCAGGGTGTCACGGAGTGTCCCCAGGGTGTCACGGAGTGTCCCCAGGGTGTCACTGTCCCCAGGGTGTCGCTGTCCCCAGGGTGTCACGGAGTGTCCCCAGGGTGTCATTGTCCCCAGGGTGTCACTGTCCCCAGGGTGTCACAGAGTGTCCCAGGGTGTCACTGTCCCCAGGGTGTCACTGTCCCCAGGGTGTCACGGAGTGTCCCAGGGTGTCACTGTCCCCAGGGTGTCACTGTCCCCAGGGTGTCACGGAGTGTCCCCAGGGTGTCATTGTCCCCAGGCTGTCACTGTCCCCAGGCTGTCACTGTCCCCAGGGTGTCACTGTCCCCAGGCTGTCACTGTCCCCAGGGTGTCACGGAGTGTCCCAGGGTGTCATTGTCCCCAGGCTGTCACTGTCCCCAGGCTGTCACTGTCCCCAGGGTGTCACGGAGTGTCCCCAGGGTGTCACTGTCCCCAGGCTGTCACTGTCCCCAGGGTGTCACGGAGTGTCCCTGTCCCTGCAGTCCCCGAGCTGTCACGGAATGTCCCTAAGGTGTCACGGAATGTCCCTAAGGTGTCATGGAGTGTCCCCAGGGTGTCACGGAATGTCCCCAAGATGTCACGGAATGTCCCCAAGATGTCACGGAGTGTCCCCAAAGTTTCAGTGTCCCCAGGGTGTCACGGAGTGTCCCCAGCCTCACCCCTTGTCCCCTCTGTCCCCAACCCCTCCAGTGTCCCCTGTGTCCCCTTGCTCCCTCCTCCCCTCTGTCACCTGCTGTCCCCTCTGTCCCTGTGTCCCCACTGTCCCCATGTCCCCGCTGACCCCTGAGTCCCCCTGTCCCCAGTGTCCCACTTCCCCATGACCGCTGTCCCCTGTCCCCAGTGTCCCCCTGTCCCCCTGACCGCTGTCCCCTGCTGTCCCCAGGCTCGCTGTCACCGTCCCCCCGCTGGCGTTACCAGGACGGCGTCCAGGGCGTTTTCCTGAGCGGTGACATCCGGCCGGACACCTCGGGGATGTCACTCCGGGTGACATCGGGTGGCCTCTACCTCCTCTACGGCCAGCTGGGTGTCACCTGCACGGCGGCCAGCTGTCCCCAAGGCCATGTCACCCTGCAGCTGCGCCGCGCCGTGTCCCCGAGGCCGCTGCTGGCCGTGTCGCTGTCCCTGCCACTGGCGGCCGGAGGCCACCACCAGCGGTCAGCGCTGGCCCAGGCCGTGGGACAGCTGTGGCCTGGGGACACCCTGAGCCTGGAGCTGGTCAGGGACACGGTTGGGGACACGGCCGGGTGGCAGCTGGAGCAGGAGGAGCGCGAGGGGAACTTCGTGGGGCTGCTGCGGATCGCGGGCGGGTGACGGCGCTGGTGGCACCGGGTGGTGGCACCTGGTGGTGACGCCGGGGTGACGAGGGGGTGGCCGGCCTCGTGTCCTGCCGGTCACCTGCCGGGGTGGGGCTTGGGGACATCTGGGAGTCCCGAGTGTGGAGGTTTGGGGACATCAAGGGACATCGGTGACGTCCAGACCCGAAGGTTTGGGGACATCAAGGGACATCGGTGGCGTCCAGACCCAGAGATCTGGGGACATCGAGGGACATCGGTGACGTCCATACCCAGAGATTTGGGGACATCAAGGGACATCGGTGACGTCCAGACCCAGAGATTTGGGGACACCAAGGGACATTGGTGATGTCCATGGTTGGAGATTTGGGGACATCAAGGGACATCGGCAACATCCAAACCCGACGGTTTGGGGCCATCAAGGGACATCGGTGCCGTCCAGACCTGAAGGTTTGGGGACATCAAGGGACGTCGGTGATGTTCAAACCTGGAGGTTTTGTACAGGGGACATTGGTGACATCCAAACCCAGAGATCTGGGGACTTTGGTGACATCCAAACCCAGAGATTTGGGGACTTTGGTGGCAGCCATACCCAGAGATTTGGGGACTTTGGTGACAGCCATACCCAGAGATCTGGGGACTTTGGTGACATCCAAACCCAGAGATTTGGGGACTTTGGTGACAGCCATACCCAGAGATTTGGGGACTTTGGTGACATCCAAACCCAGAGATCTGGGGACTTTGGTGGCAGCCATACCCAGAGATTTGGGGACATCAAGGGACATCGGTGACATCCAAGGCTGGAGATTTGAGTGACAAGATCCCGGTGTCCAGAGCTTTGGGGACATCAGGTGACATCGGTGACCTCCACAGCCAGAAATTGGGGACATCAAGGGACATCGGTGACATCCAAGGCTGGAGATTTGGGTGACAAAGCCTTGTCCCCAGAGATTGGGGACATCGAGTGACATCGGTGATCTGCACATCTGAAGGTTTGGGGACATCGAGTGACATCACTGACCCCCCCCATTTGGTGCTTGGGGACATTTGGGGACCTCATGGACCCGGTGCTGGACACTTGGGGACACTTGGGGACATTTGGGGACCCAGTGCTGGACACTTGGGCCCTCCTTGGGGACCTTGGGGACACTTTCGGGAGGGAGGTCCCTGCTGTCCTTAATTAATTATTCTTTAATTAATTATTTATTAATGATTCTCCTTAGTGAATTATTTATTATTAATGAATAAATTTATTTATGGATTCTTTTTACCGCCTGGATTGTCCCCAAAAAAACGGGGGTGACAACCCTGGGGTGGCACTGAGGGGACATCGGGGGGTCCCCACCTGCAAATCCCCCCCCAAATTTAACCCTAGAACCCCCCAAAATTTGCCCCAGAAACTCCAAAATTTGCCCCAATCCCCAAAATTTGCCCCAAACCCCCAAATTTAACCCCAGAACCCCCAAATTTAACCCCAGAACCCCCAAATTTGCCCCAGAACCCCCCAAAATTTGCTGAAGAAACCCCAAAATTTGTCCTGGAGTCCCCCAAATTTAACCCCAGAAGCCCCAAATTTGCCCCAAAGTGTGGGGGCTCCAAACTCTGCACCCCAAAACCTGAACCCCAAATTCTGCACCCCAAACCCTGAACCCCAAACCCTGAACCCCACGTTTCCCACCCCAAACTCTGCACCCCAAAATCAGCACCCCAAACTCTGCACCCCACATTTCCCACCCCAAACTCTGCACCCCAAACCCTGAACCCCAAACCCTGAACCCCACATTTCCCACCCCAAATTCTGCACCCCAAATTCTGCACCCCAAACTCTGCACCCCCCATTTCCCACCCCAAATTCTGCACCCCAATCCCCACCCCACAAATTCTGCACCCCAAATTTCCCACCCCACGCTCTGCACCTGGGGCAATTTTTGGGGGGATCTGGGGCAGATTTTGGGGATCACAGGGTTAAATTTTGGGGGACTCTGGGGCAATTTTTGGGGTCTCTGGGGCAAATTTGGGGTCTCGGGCAAGTTTGGGGGTGATGGGGCAAATTTAGGGGGATCTGGGGCAAATTTGGGGGTGGCAAATCTGGGGTGCAGAGTGTGGGGTGCAGAGTTTGGGGTCCTTGACTGTTATGGTGTCCCCATGTCCCCTGTGATGTCCCCATGTCCCTGTTGTGTCCCCATGACTCCTCTGGTGTCCCCATGTCCCTGTGGTGTCCCCATGTCCCCTCTGGTGTCCCCATGTCCCCTGTGATGTCCCCATGTCCCTGTGGTGTCCTCATGTCCCTTATGGTGTCCCCATGACCCCTCTGGTGTCCCCATGTCCCCTGTGGTGTCCCCATGTCCCCTCTGGTGTCCCCATGTCCCCTGCGATGTCCCCATGTCCCCTCTGGTGTCCCCATGTCCCCTATGATGTCCCCTCTGGTGTCCCCATGTCCTTTATGGTGTCCCTCTGTCCTGTGTGGGTGTCTCCCTGTCCCCTGTATCCCCTATGATGTCCCCATGTCCCTGTGGTGTCCCCATGTCCCTGTGGTGTCCCCATGACCCCTGTGATGTCCCCATGTCCCTTATGGTTCCTCTATGTCTCTTACCATGTCCCCATGTCCCCCGTGGTGTCCCCATGTCCCCTGTGACGTCTCTCCTGTGGTGTCCCCATGACCCCTGTGGTGTCCTATTGTCTCCTACCGGGTCCCTGTGACCCCTCTGGTGTCCCCCTGTCCCTTATCGTGTCCCCTCTGGTGTCCCCATGTCCCTTATCGTGTCCCCATGTCCCTTATGATGTCCCCATGTCCCCTCTGGTGTCCCCCTGTCCCGTGTGGGTGTCTCCCTGTCCCCTGTATCCCCTGTGATGTCCCCATGTCCCCTATGATGTCCCCATGTCCCTGTGGTGTCCCCATGACCCCTGTGGTGTCCCCATGACCCCTGTGATGTCCCCATGTCCCTTATGGTGCCTCTATGTCTCTTACCATGTCCCCATGTCCCCCGTGGTGTCCCCATGTCCCCTGTGACGTCTCTCCTGTGGTGTCCCCATGACCCCTGTGGTGTCCTATTGTCTCCTACCGGGTCCCTGTGACCCCTCTGGTGTCCCCCTGTCCCTTATTGTGTCCCCCTGTCCCGTGTGGGTGTCCCCCTGTCCCCTACGGACTCCCTGTGTCCCCTCTGATGTCCCCATGTCCCCTGTGATGTCCCCATGTCCCCTATAATGCCCCATATCCCGTCTGGTAGCCCCACGTCCCCTCTGATGTCCCCATGTGTGTCCCCCTCTGGTGTCCCCAAGACCCTTATGATGTCCCCATGTCCCCTCTGATGTCCCCATGTCCCTTATGGGGTGTCCCCATGACCTCTCTGGTGTCCCCATGTCCCCTCTGGTGTCCCCCATCCCCTGTGGTGTCCTCACGTCCCCTCTGGTGTCCCCATGTCCCTTATCATGTCCCCATGACCCTTATGGTGTCCCCACGTCCCTTGTGGTGTCCCCATGTCCCTTGTGAGTGTCCCCATGTCCCCTCTGGTGTCCCCATGTCCCCTCTGATGTCCCCATGACCCCTCTGGTGTCCCCATGTCCCTTATGGTGTCCCCATGTCCCTTGTGACTGTCCCCCCATCCCCTACATAGTCCCTGTGACCCCTGTGGTGTCCCCATGTCCCTTATGGTGTCCCCATGCTCCCTCTGGTGCCCCCATGTCCTTTATCGTGTCCCCATGACCTCTCTGGTGTCCCCATGTGCATTGTGAGTGTCCCAAGTCCCCTCTGGTGTCCCCATGTCCCTTATGGTATCCCCATTTCCCCTCTGATGTCCCCATGCTCCCTCTCGTGTCCCCATGTCCCCTCTGGTGTCCCCATGCCCCCTCTGGTGTCCCCATGTCCCCTCTGGTGTCCCCATGCCCCCTCTGGTGTCCCCATGTCCCCTCTGGTGTCCCCACTGCCCCCACATGTCCCCCCCCCAAGGACACCAAAGCCAATTGCTCAGAAAAGACTTTTTTAACCAAAAAAAAACCAACCAAAAAAATGTGAGGAGGGGACAAAAAGTGACCGGAGAAGAGCCGTGACACCCCGGGACTGGGTGCCACCGGCGGGTTGGTGACACCCCGGGGGGGGGGGGGGGGGGTGACACCTCGGGGACTCAGCTAGGACAGCCGAAGAACGTCATGGACTCGGAGAACTCGACGAAGTCCTGGCAGCGCCGCTGCAGCGCCGCGTCCTGGCACGCCACCTCCGAGGGCCACTCCTCCAGCCAGGTGTCCTTCCCGATCAGGTACGAGTACCTGGGGACACGGGGACAGCTGGGGACACGGGGACACCCATGGGGACACGGGGACGGAGGGGACAATGGGGATATAGGGGATAATGGGGACAATGGGGACAATGGGGACACTGGGGATATGGGAGCAGCCTTCGAGGGCCACTCCTCCAGCCAGGTGTCCTTCCCGATCAGGTATGAGTACCTGGGGACACAGGGACAGCTGGGGACACAGGGACAGCTGGGGACACGGGGACAGCCATGGGGATATGGGGACGGAGGGGACAATGGGGATATAGGGGATAATGGGGACAGTGGGGACAATAGGGAACGTGGGGATATGGGAGCAGCCTTCGAGGGCCACTCCTCCAGCCAGGTGTCCTTCCCAATCAGGTACAAGTACCTGGGGACACGGGGACAGCTGGTGGGACATGGGGACAGCCAGGGACACGGGGACGGAGGGGACAATGGGGATATAGGGGATAATGGGGACAATGGGACAATGGGGACAGTGGGGATATAGGGGTGGCCTCTGAGGGCCACTCCTCCAGCCAGGTGTCCTTCCTGATCAGGTACGAGTACCTGGGGACACGGGGACAGTGGGGACAGCCATAGGGACTCGGGGACAGCTCTGGGGACACAGGGACAGCTCTGGGGACATGGGGGCAGTGGGGACAATGGGGACAATGGGGACAGTGGGGATACACAGGCAGTGGAGACAATGGGGACACAGGGGACCGCCCTGGGGACATGGGGACAGCCATTGGAACAGTTATGGGGACATGGGGACAGCTATGGGGACATGGGGACAGCAGGGACAATGGGGATATAGGGGACATTGGGGAGAGCTGTGGGGTCAGCAGCAGGGACAGCCATGGGGATATGGGGACAGCGGGGATAATGGGGACAATGGAGATATAGGGGACAATGGGGACAATGGGGACAATGGGGGCAGTGGGGACAATGGGGGCCATGGGGACAGCTGGAGACATGGGGACAGCCGGGGGGACAATGGGGACAATGGGGTCATGGGGCAATGGGGACAATGGGGTCATGGGGACAGTGGGGACAATGGGGGCCATGGGGACAGCTGGGGACACGGGGACAGCCAGGGGGACAATGGGGACAATGAGGTCATGGGGACAATGGGGACAATGGGGTCATGGGGACAGCTGGAGACACGGGGACAGCTGGGGGGATAATGGGGACAATGGGGGCAGTGGGGATAATAGGGATATAGGGGACAATGGGGACACAGGGGACAGCCAGGGGGACATGGAGACAATAGGAGTATAGAGGACAATGGGGATACAGGGGACAGGGGACAGTGGGGACACAGGGGACAATGGGGGACAATGGGGACAGGGGACAGTGGGGACAATGGGGACAATAGAGGTATAGGGGTCAATGAGGACAATGGGGATATTGGGGACAGGGGACACTGGGGACACAGGGGACACTGGGGACACAAGGGACACTGGGGACCGTGTCCTACTGCCTGCCGGTGGCCCAGAGGTCGCTGGCCTGTCCCCAGACCAGGTAGTCCTGTCCCCTGCGCAGCCTCAGCGCGTCCCTGCACTGCTGGTGGCTCACGAAGGTCCTGTTGCTCCCGGCCGGGTCCTCGTCCGTGCCTGGTCACAGTGTCACCGTGTCACCGTGGCACCATGGCACCGTGGCACCGTGTCACTGTGTCACCATGGCACCATGGCACCGTGGCACCGTGTCACCGTGGCACCATGGCACCGTGGCACCGTGTCACTGTGTCACCATAGCACCATGGCACCGTGGCACCGTGGCACCATGGCACCGTGTCACCATGGCACCGTGGCACCGTGTCACTGTGTCACCATGGCACCATGGCACCGTGGCACCATGTCACAATGTCACAATGTCACCATGGCACCGTGGCAGCGTGTCACAATGTCACCACGGCACCATGGCACCATGGCACAGTGTCACCATGGCACTGTGGCATCGTGTCACAATGTCACCGTGTCACCATGGTGCTGTGTCACAATGTCACCATGTCACTGTGTCACCATGGCACCATGGCACCATGGCACCATGTCACAATGTCACCATGACACCGTGTCACCATGGCACCATGGCACCGTGTCACAATATCATCATGGCACCATGTCACCGTATCACAATGTCACCATGGCACAGTGTCACTGTGTCACCATGTCACCGTGTCACAATGTCACCATGTCACCATGGCACCGTGTCCCTGTGTCACCATGGCACCATGGCACCATGTCACAGTGTCACCACGGCACCATGGCACCCTGGCACCATAGCACCGTGTCACCATGGCACCGTGGCACTGTGTCACAGTGTCACCATGTCACCATGGCACCATGGCACCATGTCTCCATGCCACCCTGTCACCATGTCACCATGTCACCATGGCACCGTGTCACCACGGCACCATGGCACTGTGTCACCACGGCATCATGTCACCATGGCACCCTGGCACCATGGCACCATGTCACTGTGTCACAATGTCACCATGGCACCGTGTCACCATGGCATCATGTCACCGTGGCACCCTGGCACCGTGTCACAATGTCACCATGGCACCGTGTCACAATGTCACCATGTCACTGTGTCACCTCCACCCCCCATGGAGGTGACACAGTGACATGGCAGCTGTGGTGGCACCGGGTGCCTCCAGCTTTGCCAGCAGCCTTGGTGTCCCCAATGTACTGGGGTGACACTGACCCCCCTGGGTGACACTGACCCACCTGGGTGGCACCAACCCCACCCAGGTGACACCACCCCACCTGGCTGTCCCCAGCCAGCCCACTTGAGTGTCCCCATCTGCAGGTGACCCCCACCATGTCCCTTCCCAAGGTGGCCTTGTCCCCCCCCGTGGTGGCCCTGTCCCCTCCCTGTGGTCGCCCTGTCCCCTCCCTGTGGTGGCCCTGTCTCCTCCCCGTGGTGGCCATGTCCCCTCCCTGTGGTGGCCCTGTCCCCTCCCTGTGGTGGCCGTACCCATCTTGATGACCGACAGGACCTCCATGACGTAATTGTTGTAGGACGGGGTGTCCTTCTGGGCCACCAGCCTCACCTTGTACACTGCCAGAGGACACGGGGACAATGGGGACAGTCACGGTGGCCCTTCCGCGTCCCCTGTCCCCACCGTGTCCCTCCCTGCCCCCTCCATGTCCCCAATGTCCCTAAGGCCACCTGCCATGACCCCTAATCACCTGATGTCCCCAATGTCCCCACTGCCCACTCCCAATGTCCCCAATGCCCCTGATCTCCCTGATGTCCCCAATGTCCCCAATGTCCCCAACACCCCCAATGTCCCCAATGTCCCAATCCCCTCAACATCCCCATTGTCCCCCAATGTCCCCAATGCCCCTGGTGTCCCCAATGTCCCTGATGTCCCCAATGCCCCTGATGTCCCTGATGTCCCCAATGTCCCAATCCCCCAACATCCCCATTGTCCCCCAATGTCCCCAATGCCCTCAATGTCCCCAATGTCCCCCAATGTCCCCAATGCCCTGAATGTCCCCATTGTCCCCCAATGTTTCCATTGTCCCCAACATCCCCAGTGTCCCCAATGTCCCAAATGCCCAAATATCTCCATTGCCCCCAATGTCCCCAATGTCCCCAATGCCCCCAATGTCCCCAATGTCCCCAATGTCCTCAATGTCCCCATTGTCCTCCAGTATCCCTAATGTCCCCATTGCCCCCAATGTCCCCAATGTCCCCCACGTCCCTGTTGCCCCAAATGTCCCCATTGTCCCCAATGCCCTCAATGTCCCCATTGTCCTCCAGTATCCCCACTGTCCCCAACATCCCTGATGTCCCCATGGCCCCCATTGTCCCCATTGTCCCCAATGTCCCCATGGCCCCCATTGTCCCCATTGTCCCCAATGTCCCCATTGTCTCCAGTGTCCCCAATGTCCCTGTTGTCCCCAATGTCCCCAATGTCCCCATTGTCCCCATTGTCCCCCCATTGTCCCCATTGTCTCCATTGCCCCCATTGCCCCCATTACCCCCAATGTCCCCAATGTCCCCATTGTCCCCAGTGTCCCCAGTGTCCCCATTGCCCCCATTGTCCCCATTGCACCCCCATTGTACCCAATGTCCCCATTGTCCCCATTGTCCCATTGCCCCCATTGTCCCCACTGTCCCATTGCCCCCATTGTCCCCAATGTCCCTGTTGCCCCCAATGTCTCCATTGTCCCCATTGTCCCCCCATTGTCCCCATTGTCTCCATTGCCCCCATTGCCCCCATTGCCCCCAATGTTCCCAATGTCCCCATTGTCCCCAGTGTCCCCAGTGTCCCCATTGCCCCCATTGTCCCCATTGTACCCCCATTGTCCCCATTGTCTCCATTGCCCCCATTGTCCCTATTGTCCCATTGCCCCCATTGTCCCCATTGTCCCCAATGTCCCCGTTGCCCCCAACATGCCCACTGTCCCCATTGCCCCCAATGTCCCCAAAGTTGTCCCCGCTGTCCCCGTGTCCCACCGAAGTCCACCCCGGGCTCGCAGGCGCGGTCCATGCGTTGGTTAACCGTGATGACCCCAGGCTCCTCCTGGCGCTTGAAGCAGCTCTCTGTGGGGACACAGGGACATCGTGGGGACATGGGGACATCACAGGGACATCATGGAGACATCACAGGAACATCACAGGAACACCACGGGAACACCACGGGGACATCATGGGGACATGGTGGGGACATCACGGGGAAATGACGGGGACATCACAGGGACAACACGGGGATATCACAGGGACATTGTGGGGACTTCACCGGAACATCATGGGGACACCACGGGGACATCACGAGGACATCACAGGGACATCACAGGGACACAGCCATGACAAGGTCAACTGTGGCAGGGACGTGTCCCCATCACAGTCATGACATGTGACATCTCATCAATGACGTGTCCCCACCAGGGTCATGACGTGTCCCACCACAGCAGGGACGTGTCCCCATCATGGTGCTAACATGTGACAGTTCCTCAGGGATGTGTCCCACCATGGCCGTGACATGTCTCCACCACGGCAGGGACGTGTCCCCATCATGACCATGATGTGTCCCACCATGGCCATGACATGTCCCCACCATGACTGTGACACGTCCCCATCATGGTGGCGTGGGACATCTCATCATTGATGTGTCCCACCATGGCCATGACTTGTCCCCACCATGACCGTGACACGTCTCCATCATGGTGGCGTGGGACATCTCATCATTGGTGTGTCCCACCATGGCCGTGACAAGTCCCACCATGACCAGGACATGTCCCCATCATGGTGACGTGTGACATCTCATCATTGATGTGTCCCACCATTGTTCCCACCATGGCCATGAAGTGTCCCCATCATGGTGGCGTGGGACATCTCATCATTGGTGTGTCTCACCATGGCCAGAACATGTCCCCACCATGGCCATGACATGTCCCCATCAAGGTGACATGTGACATCTCATCATTGATGTGTCCCACCATGGCCATGAAGTGTCCCATCACATCAGTGTGTCCCACCATGGCCAGGACATGTCCCCATCATGACCAGGACATGTCCCACCATGGCCAGAACATGTTCCCATCATGGCCATGACTTGTCCCCACCATGACCATGACGTGTCCCATCACATCAACATGTCCCCAGCATGGCCAGGACATGTCCCCATCATGGTGGCATGTGACATCTCATCATTGATGTGTCCCACCATGGCCATGAAGTGTCCCATCACATCAGTGTGTCCCACCATGGCCAGGACATGTCCCCATCATGACCAGGACATGTCCCACCATGGCCAGAACATGTTCCCATCATGGCCATGACTTGTCCCCACCATGGCCAGGACATGTCCCCATCATGGTGGCATGTGACATCTCATCATTGAAGTGTCCCACCATGACCACGACATGTCCCACCATGGCCAGGACATGTCCCCATCCAGGTGACATGTGACATCTCATCATTGATGTGTCCCACCATGGCCATGAAGTGTCCCATCACATCAGTGTGTCCCACCATGGCCAGGACATGTCCCCATCATGATGACGTGGGACATCTCATCATTGGTGTGTCTCACCATGGCTAGGACATGTCCCCATCATGGCCATGACATGTCCCCACCATGGCCAGGACATGTCCCCACCATGGCCATGACATGTCCCCATCCAGGTGGCATGTGACATCTCATCATTGACGTGTCCCACCATGACATTGACGTGTCCCATCACATCAACGTGTCCCACCATGACCAGGACATGTCCCACCATGGCCAGAACATGTCCCCATCATGGTGACGTGTGACATCTCATCATTGATGTGTCCCCACCATGGCCATGACACGTCCCCATCATGACCGTGACGTGTCCCACCGTGGCAGTGACGTGTCCCACCCTGCCCCCGTGTCCCCGTGTCCCCGTGTCCCGTGTCACCTTCGGCGCAGCGGCAAACGTCCCCCTGGCAGATCTTGCTCAGTTTCCCTCCCTCCTTGTCCGGGTGGTAGAACCGGGTGCAGCGATCGTCTGCGGGGACACCGGGGGACATCAGGGGACACCGGGGGACACCGGGGGATGTGGGGACAGCAGGGGATGTGGGGACACCAAGGGATAGCAGGGGACAGTGGGGGATAGCAGGGGACAGCAGGGGGACATCAGCCGGGGGGACACAAGGAGACGGGGACACAGGTGACAGAGGTGACCTGGGTGGCACTGGGGACAGGGACAGGGATGGGGACAGAGGGGACAGGGAGGGGACAGAGGGGACAGGGAAAGGGAGGGGACAGGGACAGAGGGAACAGGGAAGGAACAGAGGGGACAGGGGCAGCAACAGGAATGGGGACAGGGACAGGGATGGGGACAGAGGGGACAGAAGGGACAGGGACAGAGGGAACAGGGACAGGGAGGGGACAGGGACAGATGGGACAGGGACAGGGACAGAGACAGTGACAGGCACAGAGGGGACAGTGACAATAAAAGTGACAGTGACAGTAACAGGGACAGTGACAATGACAGTGGCAGTGACAATGACAGGGACAGTGACAGTGACAGTAACAGGGACAGTGACAATGACAGTGGCAGTGACAGTGACAGGGACAGTGACAATGACAGGGACAGTGACAATGGCAGTGGCAGGGAGGGTGACAGTGAGAGGGACAGGGACAGGGACAGGGACAGGGACAGTGCCAGGGACAGTGGCAGTGCCAGTGGCAGTGGCAGTGGCAGTGGCAGGGACAGTGACAATGGCAGTGGCAGGGAGGGTGACAGTGAGAGGGACAGGGACAGGGACAGTGGCAGTGCCAGTGGCAGTGGCAGTGGCAGGGACAGTGACAATGGCAGTGGCAGGGACAGTGACACACCGATGCTGTAGTAGCTGTAGACGCTGACGGCCGCGGGCTGGATCAGCCCCACCTGGAACCTCTGGTGGGCCTTGAAGGCGAAACATTCCTGGGCCTTGTGTGACACCTGGGGACAGCACGGGGACAGCACGGGGACAGGGACAGAGGGGACAAGGACAGGGGACAGCACGGGGACAGGGGAAAGGGATAGGGATGGGGACAGCCACGGGGACAGAGATGGGGACAGGGACGGGGACAGGGGACAAGGGACAGCCATGGGGACAGGGACAGAGACAGGGGGACATGGGGACAGGGACAGGGGACATGGGGGTGACACTCAGACAGGCTGTGAGCCACCTCCCCAGCGCACCTGGTCCTGTCCCCAGCCACGTCCCCGTGCTGTCCCCACCCATCCCTGTCCTTGTCACCACCTTGAGACTGTTGCTGTCACCACCCCTGTCCCCAGCTATGTCCCTGTCACAGCCCTGTCCCCTTCCTGTCCCTGCCCATGTCCCCAAGTCCATCCTGACCCCTGTGCCATCCCTGTCCCTGTCCCCATCCCTGTCCCCCCACCTTGTCCCTGTCCCCATCCCTGTCCTCTCACATTCCTGTCCCATCTTGTCCCCGTGTCCCTCCTGTCCCCAATGTCCCCCGTGTCCCCACCTTCATCATCACGCCTGTCCCCCTCCTGTCCCTGCTCATGTCCCCAACTCCATCTTGGTCCCTGTCCCATTTTGTCCCTGCCACCACCCCAGTCCTGTCCCCACCCCCGTGTCCCCAGTGTCCCCAGTGTGTCCCCACCTTGTCCAGGTAAATGACGACGTTGCTCCGCTCTTTGTCCTGGTCCAGCTCGAACTTGGAGATGTACCTGTCCACGCCCTCGGACAGCTGGGGACAGCGGGGACAGAGTGACACTGGGGACAGTGTGACAGCAGGGACAGCGGGGACAGAGTGACAGCGGGGACACCGGGGACAGAGTGACAGCGGGGATAGCAGGGACAAAGTGAGTGACAGTGGGGACAGAGTGACAGCGGGGACAGTGTGACACCAGGGACAGCGGGGACAGAGTGACACTGGGAACAGAGTGACACCAGGGACAGCTGGGGACAGAGTGACAGTGGGGACAGTGTGACACTGGGGACAGAGTAACACCAGGGACAGCAGGGACAGAGTGACACTGGGGACAGAGTGACACCGGGGACAGAATGACAGCAGGGACACCGGGGACAGAGTGACAGCGGGGACAGTGCGGACAGTGTGACACCGAGGACAGAGTGACAGCGGAGATAGCGGGGACAGAGTGAGTGACAGTGGGGACAGAGTGACAGTGGGGACAGAGTGACAGCAGGGACACCGGGGACAGAGTGACACCAGGGACAAAGTGACACTGGGGACAGAGTGACACCAGGGACAGAGTAACACCAGGGACAGCAAGGACAGAGTGACACTGGGGACAGAGTGACAGCAGAGACAGCAGGGACAGAGTGACAGTGGGGACAGTGTGACAGTGGGGACAGAGTGACAGCAGGGACAGTGGAGACAGTGTGACACCAGGGACAGAGTAACACCAGGGACAGCAGGGACAGAGTGACACTGGGGACAGCAGGGACACCGGGGACAGAATGACAGCAGGGACGCCGGGGACAGAGTGACAGCGGGGACAGTGCGGACAGTGTGACACCGAGGACAGAATGACAGTGGGGATAGCAGGGACAGAGTGAGTGACAGTGGGGACAGAGTGACACCAGGGACAGAGTGACACCAGGGACAGAGTGACAGCAGGGGACAGAGTGACACTGGGGACAGCAGGGACAGAGTGACACTGGGGACAGAGTGACAGCAGGGACAGCGGGGACAGAGTGACATCGGGGAACAGAGTGACACTGGGCACAGGGGACAGCAGGGACAGTGCGACACCAGGCACAGGGGACACCGTGACACAGAGGACACGTGGGGACAGTATGACAGCGGACATGGGGACAACGGGGACAGTGTGACAACAGGCATGGGGGACACCGTGTTACTGGGGCATAGGGGACAGCGGGGACAGTGGGACACAGGGACACAGGGACACGTGATGACATGTGGGGACACAGAACAGCATCGGGACATGGGGACACACAGGCACACGGTGACACTGGGTCCATGGGGACACGGTGGTGGCACGGTGGTGGCACAGGGAACACAGGACACATGGTGACATGGAATGGCATCAGGACATGGGGACATGCAGGGACACAGTGACACCAGGACCGTGGGGACACGCAGGGACACAGTGGCACCGGACATGCAGGGACAACAGTGATGTGGGGACATATGTGCCGATGTGGGGACATTGATGGTGACATCATCATTGATGATGACACAATGGCACAAAGACATGGGGTCCCTTGTCTCAACCAGATCCCCCTCAGTGTCCCCATGTCCCCCCACCAGTGTCCCCATATCCCCCTCAGTGTCCCCATGTCCCCCACCCCTGGTGTCCCCGTGTCCCCTGTGGTGTCCCCATGTCCCTGTGGTGTCCCCATGTCCCCCTGGTATCCCCGTGTCCCCGTGGTGTCCTCATGTCCCTGCGGTGTCCCCGTGTCCCTGTGGTGTCCCCATGTGTCTGCGGTGTCCCCTGTGGTGTCCCCGTGGTGCCCCCATGTCCCCGTGGCGTCCCCATGTCCCTGTGGTGTCCCCATGTCCCCATGGTGTCCCCATGTCCCTGTGGTGTCCCCGTGTCCCCTGTGGTGTCCCCGTGTCCCCATGGTGTCCCCGTGTCCCCCGTGGTGTCCCCATGTCCCTGTGGTGTCCCCATGTCCCCGTGGTGTCCCCATGTCCCTGTGGTGTCCCCATGTCCCCCGTGGTGTCCCTGTGTCCCCCGTGGTGTCCCCATGTCCCCACACTGACCCTCCTGAGGTCCTGCACGTCCGGCGAGAATCCCGTGAGCATGGACACGTCCAGGATGGACATGGTGGCATCCATGGTGTCCAGGTACCTGTGGGGACACAGCTGAGGCCACCCCGCCTGTCCCCACCCCCGCAGTGTCCCCAGAGCCCCCTCCCCAATGTCCCCAATGTCCCCACAGGACAAGGTGAGTGCTTTTTGTCCCCTGTGTCACCATCCTTGTCCCCAGTGTCCCCAGTGTCCCTCCATCCCATTCGCCGCCATGTCCCCAATGTCCCCAATGTCCCCAATGTCCCCATCCTCTCCCTAATGTCCCTGTCACCAACATCTCCTCTCTGTCTCTGTTGTCCCCAGTGTCCTCAATGTCCCCAGTGTTTCTCCATCCCATTCCCCACCCTGTCCCCAATGTCCCCAATGTCCCCATCCTTTCCCTGCTGTCCCTGTCCCCAGTTTCCCCATTTTCCTCCCTGTCCCTGCTGTCCCCAATGTCCTCACCCTGTCCCTGATGTCCCCAGTTTCCCCATTTTCCTCCCTGTCCCTGCTGTCCCCAATGTCCTCACCCTGTCCCTGATGTCCCCAATGTCCCCATTTTCCTCCCTGTCCCTGCTGTCCCCAATGTTCTCACCCTGTCCCTGATGTCCCCAATGTCCCCATTTTCCTCCCTGTCCCTGCTGTCCCCAATGTCCTCACCCTGTCCCTGATGTTCCCAATGTCCTCATTTTCCTCCTTGTCCCCAATGTCCCTCCCTCCCCTTCTCCCAGTTCCTGCTGTCCCCAGTGTCCCCAGTGTCCCCAGTGTCCCCAATGCCCCCAATGCCCCCAATGCCCCCAATGACCCCAATGCCCCCAATGCCCCCAATGCCCCCAATGCCCCCAATGTCCCCAGTGTCCCCACTGTCCCCAGTGTCCCCAGTGTCCCCAATGCCCCCAATGTCCCCACTGTCCCCAATGACCCCAATATCCCCAGTGTCCCCAGTGTCCCCACCTGGTGCAGATGTTGATCTTGACAGACCTGATGATGTCCTCCTCTTCCCTGCCTGGGTGGGGACAATGAGGGGACATCGAAGGTGACACGGGGCACACACAGAGGGGACACGGGGAGGGGCTGGTGGTGACACCGCGAGGACAGGGAGGGGACAGCTGGGGACCCACCCGTGTTGACCTCCTCCACGTCCACGCTCAGGTGGAACTTGTCACACTTGTCATCCCTCTCGGGGACCTTGGCGTGGTACACGGTCACCACTGTCATTGTCCCCTTGCCCACGCCCTCGGCCTTGACCGTGAAGTCCCCGTTCTCCTTGGTCTGAGGGGACAGGGGACGTTGGGGACATTGGGAGGGGACAGGGGACGTTGGTGACATTGGGAGGGGACAGGTGACATTGGTGACATCGGGAGGGAACAGGGGACATTGGTGACATTGGGAGGGGGCAGGGGATATTGGGAGGGGACAGGTGACATTGGTGACATTGGGAGGGGACAGGAGATGTCCCCAGGAGGGACAGGCAGAGGTGCAGGGGTGTGTGGGGACATGGAGGGGATGAGGTCAGGCCAGGACATGGAGGTGACAAGGACACTCCAGGGAGGGGACAAGGCCAGCCTGGGACATCCCAAGCCTTGGGAGGACACAGAGGGGACAGGAGGGGACATGGAGGGGACAAGGACAATGGTGGCCATAGCGATGGGACAGGATTATCCAACGAGGAGACCCGGAGGTGACAGTGCCAGGTGACAATGCCAGGGGACAGGTGACAGAGTGCCAGGATGCCAAAGTGACAGGTGACAAGGGCGTGAGACATCCCAAGCCTTGAGAGGACACAGAGGTGACAGGAGGGGACATGGAAGGGACAATGGTGGCCATGGTGATGGGACGGGATTATCCAACGAGGAGACCCAGAGGAGACAGTGCCAGGTGACAATGCCAGGGGACAGGGACAGGTGCCAGGGACAGGGACAGGTGCCAGGAGACAGGTGCCGGGGACAAGGACAGGTGCTAGGTGACAGGGACAGGGACAGGTGCCAATGCCAGGTGGCAGGTGCCAGGGGACAGGTGCCAGGGACAGGTGCCAGGGACAGGTGACAGGGATGGGGAAAGGTGCCAGCGCCAGGTGGCAAGTGACAGGTGCCAGGGACAGGGACAGGGGCCAGGGCCAGGTGACAGGTGCCAGGGCCAGGTAACAGGGACAGGTGCCAGGTGCCAGGGACAGGTGCCAGGGACAAGTGCCAGGTGACAGGGATGGGGAAAGGTGCCAGTGCCAGGTGGCAGGTGACAGGTGCCAGTGCCAGGTGGCAGGTGCCAGGGACAGGTCACAGTGACAGTGCCAGTGCCAGGGACAGGTGCCAGGGACAGGGCCAGGGACAGGTGACAGGTGCCAGGGACAGGGACAGGTAACAGGGACAGGTGGCAAGGACAGGGACAGGTGCCAGGGACAGGGACAGGTGCCAGTGCCAGGTGGCAGGTGCCAGGGGACAGGTGTCAGGGACAGGTGACAGGTGACAAGGACAGGTGCCAGGAACAGGGACAGGTGCTAGGTGACAGGGACAGGGAGGGGTAACAGGGACAGGTGCCAGGGACAGGTAACAGGGACAGGTGCCAGGGACAGGTGACAGGGACAGGTGCCAGGTACAGGGACAGGTAACAGGGACAGGTGCCAGGTGACAGGGACAGGTGCCAGGGACAGGTGCCAGGTGACAGGGATGGGGAAAGGTACCAGTGCCAGGTGGCAGGTGCTGGGGACAGGTGACAGTGACAGTGCCAGGGACAGGTGCCAGTGCCAGGTGGCAGGTGCCAGGGACAGGTGCCAGTGCCAGGTGGCAGGTGCCAGGTGCCAGGTGCCCGGGACAGGGACAGGGACAGGTGCCAGTGCCAGGTGGCAGGTGCCCGGGACAGGGACAGGGACAGGTGACAGGGACAGGGACAGGGACAGGGGACAGGGACAGGGACAGGTACCTCGGCGGAGCGCGCCACCAGCGCGTTGTGGTTCTCGATGCGGTATTTGATGGGGCTGGCGCGGCGCGGCAGCAGCACCGACACGTCCAGCTCCAGGTTCTCCTGCTCCTGCACAGCCACCTGGTACTGGGCCAGCGCTTGGAACACCAGGATGGTGGCCTGAGGGGACATCGGGGTCACCAGGGCTTGGGGACACCACCTGTGTGTCCACCTGGTGCTGGGCCAGCGCTTGGAACACCAGGATGGTGGCCTGAGGGGACACTGAGGTCACCAGGGCTTGGGGACACCACCTCTGTGTCCAGCGCTTGGAACACCAGGATGGTGGCCTGAGGGGACAGTGGTGTCACCAGGGCTTGGGGACACCACCTGTGTGTCCACCTGGTGCTGGGCCAGCGCTTGGAACACCAGGATGGTGGCCTGAGGGGACACTGAGGTCACCAGGGCTTGGGGACACCACCTGTGTGTCCACCTGGTGCTGGGCCAGCGCTTGGAACACCAGGATGGTGGCCTGAGGGGACACTGAGGTCACCAGGGCTTGGGGACACCACCTGTGTGTCCACCTGGTGCTGGGCCAGCGCTTGGAACACCAGGATGGTGGCCTGAGGGGACATTGGGGTCACCAGGGCTTGGGGACACCAGCTCTGTGTGTCCACCTGGTGCTGGGCCAGCGCTTGGAACACCAGGTTGGTGGCCTGAGGGGACACTGAGGTCACCAGGGCTTGGGGACACTGGGTGGAGAACCCGCAAGGGCTCCTGGGTGGCCTGAGGGGACACTGGGGTCACCAGGGCTTGGGGACACTGGTGGAGAGCCCACAAGGTCTCCTGGGTGGCCTTGAGGGGACACTGAGGTCACCAGGACTTGGGGACATCACCTGGAGCACCCCCAAAGTCTTCTGAGTGACCTTTGTCTCCTGTGCCACCCAAGACGTCCTCAAAAAGACTACGCCCATCCCTGTCACCCCCAGCGCCACCAGGTGCCCCTGGGATGTCCCCACGGGTGGCCGGGGGTGTCCCGTGTCCCACCTGGGTGGAGCCGTAGCCCCCTCCGTAGTAGTTCTGCTGGGCCAGCCACCGGACCACCGGCCCGGCCAGCTTGGACTTCTCCATCTGCAGCAGGGCCAGCAGCGCGTAGGACGTGCCCTCGATGTTGTAGGTGCGGGCGTTGCGCTCCGCCCAGCGGGCCCCATCTGCGGGGACATCGGGGACACCTTTGGCCACCAGGGACCCCCCACAACCACCTCAGCCCGGCCACAAAATTACAGTCCCAGGTGAGGCGTTGTCTCAAGAAGGTCCAAAACTGCTCCCGGAGAAGCTCAGGAGGACCCAAAACCACCTCCCCTGACCCAAATTCCAACCCTGGATGAGGATTCAGTTCTGGAGAACCACAGGAGAACCCAAAACCACCTCCCTTGACCCCAGTTTTATCCCTTTTAACCCCAAGGTGCGGTTGGAGAACCTCAAGAGAACCCAAAACCAGCTTTGGAGAACCTCAGGAGGACCTAAAAGCTCCTCCCGTGATCCCAGTTTCATCCCTTTTAACCCCAAGGTGAGGTGTTACCTTGAAGAACCTCAAGAGGACCCAAACCCACCTTCCCTGACCCCAACTTCCAACCCTGGGTGAGGATTCGGTTCCGAAGGACCTCGTGAGAACCCAAACCCACCTTCCCTGACCCCAAATTCCCACCCTGGGTGAGGATTCAGCTCTGGAGAACCTCAGAAGAATCCAAAATCAGCTTTGGAGAACCACATGAGGACCCAAAACCCACCTCCTTTCACCACAGTTTGACCCCTCTTGAGGTGTGACCTTTGGAGAACCTCCAAACCCACCTCCTTTCACCACAGTTTGACCCATCTTGAGGTCTCACCTTTGGAAAACCTCATGAAGACCCAAACCCACCTCCTTTCACCCCAATTTTGACCAATTTCCACCCCAGGTTTGGGGTCATCTTTGAAGAGCCTCCTGAAGACCCAAAACCAGTTTTCCTGACACCAATTTTGACCCGGTGAGGCATCACCTTTGGAGAACCTCATGAAGACCCAAACACACCTTCTTTCACCTAGATTTGACCCCTCTTGTGGTGTCACCTTTCGAGAACCTCATGAAGACCCAAACCCACCTCCTTTCACCCCAGTTCTGACCAATTTCCACCCTCGGTTTGGTGTCACCTTTGAAGAACCTCCTGAAGACCCAAACCCAGTTCTCCTGACCTCAGTTTTGACCCCTGTTGTGGCGTTACCTTTGGAGAACCTCATGAGAACTCAAACCCATCTCCTTTCACCCCAATTTTAACCCCTCTTGAGATGTCACCTTTGGAGAACCTCATGAGGACCCAAACCCACTTCCTTTCACCCCAATTTTAACCCCTCTTGAGATGTCACCTTTGGAGAACCTCATGATGACCCAAAACCAGTTTTCCTGGTGCCAATTTTGACCCATTGAGGCATCACCTTTAGAGAACCTCATGAAGACCCAAACCCACCTCCTTTCACCCCAATTTTGACCAATTTCCACCCCAGGTTTGGTGTCATCTTTGGAGAACCTCCTGAAGACCCAAAACCAGTTTTCCTGACACCAATTTCCACCCGTTGAGACGTCACCTTTGGAGAACCTCATGAAGACCCAAACCCACCTCCTTTCACCTCGATTTAACCCTTCTTGTGGTGTCACCTTTGGAAAACCTCGTGAAGACCCAAACCCACCTCCTTTCACCTCGATTTGACCCCTCTTGTGGTGTCATCTTTCGAGAACCTCATGATGACCCAAACCCACCTCCTTTCACCCCAATTTTGACCAATTTCCACCCTCGGTTTGGTGTCACCTTTGGAGAACCTCATGAAGACCCAAACCCACCAATTTTGACCAATTTCCACCCTAGGTTTGGTGTCACCTTTGGAGAACTTCATGAGAACTCAAACCCACCTCCTTTCACCCCAATTTTGACCAATTTCTACCCTAGGTTTGGTGTCACCTTTCGAGAACCTCATGAAGACCCAAACCCACCTCCTTTCACCCCAACTTTGACCCCTCTTGAAGCATCACCTTTGGAGAACCTCATGAGGATCCTCTCGCTCTGGAGCTTCCCGGCCAGGGCCAGCGCGTAGGACGCCAGGGCCACCGTGTAGGGCCGGGCCAGCTGCTCGTAGCGCCGCGCCAGGAACCCGGCGGCCTTGTTGATGCTGTCGTCCAAGCTCTGGGAACCAAGGATGGAGAATTTGGCATCTCAGGTGGCTTCCGTGATGGTCCGGCACCTCAGGAATGTCCCCGTCCCCACGTGGGGTCACTCACATTGACTTGGTCCTTGCAGGTGTCCCGTGCCTCCTCCAGGGCGATGAGGACAAAGGCGGTGAGGGACACCTCAGGCTCGGCGCCTTGGTAGCCTCCCTGTGGGATGAAAAAGAGGGAAAAAACCTCGGGATTGGGGTTTTCCAGGAGCTCGGTGGTCCACCAGCAGCTCATTCCAAGGATCTGTCCTTGGCTGGTCTGAGGGACAGCCAGGGGACACTCAAATGTCACCCAAGGGACATCCAAAGGGAATCTGACCCTCACCTGGCCTTCACCTGACCTTCACATGAGGAACAGTCAAGGGACAATCAAGGCACACCCAAAGAACACCCAAAGGAGTCCCAAGGGACAGCCAGTGGACACCCAAACTTCACCCAAAGAACATCCAAAGAGTATCTGACCTTCACCTGGCCTTCACCTGGCCTTCAGGTGAGGAACATCCAAGGGACACCCAAGGGACACCCAAAGAACACCCAAGGGAGACCAAAGGACACCCAAGGCACATTCAAAGAATATCTGACCTTCACGTGAGGAACACCCAAGGGACAATCAAGGAACATCCAATGGACACCCAAGGAATGTTTGACCTTCACCTGACCTTCACGCAAGGAACATCCAAGGGACACCCAAGGGACACCCAATGGACAGCCCAACTTTGCCCAAGGGACACCCAAAAAACACCCAAGGGACACCCAAGGGACACCCAAGGAATGTTTGACCTTCACCTGACCTTCACCCAAGGAATATCCAAGGAAATTCCTGAGGTTCACCTGGCCTTCACCCAGGGAACACCCAAGGAACACCCAAAAAGCACCCAAGGAACACCCAAAACCCACCCGAACTTCAACCAAGGAACACTCAAAGAATTCCTGCGGTTCACCTGACCTTCACCCAAGGAACGCCCGAGGAACACCCAAGGAACACCCAAAAAGCACCCAAGGAACACCCAGAACACACCCAAACTTCAACCAAGGAACACTCAAAGAATTCCTGCGGTTCACCTGACCTTCACCCAAGGAACGCCCGAGGAACACCCAAGGAACACCCAAAAAGCACCCAAGGAACACCCGAAACCCACCCGAACTTCACCCAAGGAACACTCAAAGAATTCCTGAGGTTCACCTGACCTTCACCCAAGGAACGCCCGAGGAACACCCGACATTCACCAGACCTTCACCCAAAACCTCCCACCCTCCACCCGAGGTCCCCCAAGATTCGGCCACCAGCAGTGCCAGGGTTGAGATGTCCCCCTACCACCATCTCCTTATGGATGACAGGCGCGTCCTCCTGGAAGACCCCGTCCGGCTTCTGCTTGTTGAGGATGAGCCACTTGATGGGGCCGCAGATCTCGCCGTGCTCGATGTCCATCAGCTTCCTGGCCATGGCGAACACCTTCACCACATAGGCAGTCAACCTGGAGATGGGGACACCTGAGGTCACACCTGGCCATGTCACCTGGGCTGGGTGGTGGTGGTGGCAGCAGGTCCCTCACCAGGTGCTGGAGGAGCGGGTGATGAAGGCGGCGTAGGAGCTGTCGCGCTTGCGGAAGGCCAACTGTTGGGTGTAACCTGTGAGGAGATGGCCGTTGGTCAACGCGAGGGGTGGCCTGGGTGGGCTTCAGTCCACCAATGGCCTCCAACTGTTGGTCAACCTGAGGGATGGCTTCAGGCCACCAATGGCCTCCAACTGTTGGTCAACCTGAGGGATGGCTTCAGGCCACCAATGGCCTCCAACTGTTGGTCAACCTGAGGGGTGGCTTCAGGCCACCAATGTACTCCAACTGTTGGTCAACACGAGGGGTGGCCTGGGTGTGCTTCAGGCCACCAATGTCCTCCAACGGTTGGTCAACGTAAGGGGATTCAGGCCACCCATGGCCTCGAACTGTTGGTCAATGTAAGGGGTGGCAGGTGGTGGCTTCCGGCCACCAATGGCCTCCAACTGTTGGTCAACACGAGGGATGGCTTTAGGCCACCAATGTCCTCCAACTGTTGGTCAACATGAGGGGCTTCAGGCCACCAATGGCCTCCAACTGTTGGTCAACGTGAGGGATGGCTTCAAGCCACCAATGTCCTCCAACTGTTGGTCAACATAAGGCGCTTCAGGCCACCAATGGCTTCCAACTGTTGGTCAATGTGAGGGATGGCTTCAGGCCACCAATGTCCTCCAGCTGTTGGTCAACAGATGGGGTGGCTGGTGGTGGTCTCAGGCCACCAATATCTTTCAGTCATTGGTCAACATGAGAAGTGGCCAGTGGTGGATTCAGGCCACCGATGTCCTCGAACCGTTGGCCAACACAAAGAGCACCCACCCAAGCTGAGGAACCCTTAGGCCACCAACCCACTCTGGAGCCCATCCCAGTGCACACCAGTAACCCTGGAAACCCCAAACTGGTGTCACCCAACCCAGGTCACCTCCAGAGGAGCGACCCTCTGCACCACCTCGGATGATAGGGACCTTCTGTGACCCAAGAGAGGACACTGAGGGACATTCTCACCACTTTTGAGGACATTTCCACCACTTTTGAGGATGTTCACACCATTTTGAAGACATTCCCACCACTTTTGGTGCCGTTCCCACCATTTTGAGGCCATTCCCACCATTTTGAGGACAGTCCCATCCCTTTTGGTGCCATTCCCACCATTTTGAGGACATTCCCACCAATTTGGTGCCATTCTTACCACTTTGAGGACATTCCCACCATTTTGGTGCCATTCTTACCACTTTGAGGACATTCCCACCATTTTGAGGACATTCCCACCACTTTTGTTGCTGTTCCCACCATTTTGGTGCCATTCCTACCACTTTGCGGACATTCCCACCATTCTGAGGACATTCCCACCACTTTTGGTGCCGTTCCCACCATTTTGAGGACATTGCCACCAATTTGGTGCCATTCCCACCATTCTGAGGACATTGCCACCACTTTTGGTGCTGTTCCCACCATTTTGGTGCCGTTCCCACCATTTTGAGGACATTGCCACCACTTTTGTTGCTGTTCCCACCATTTTGGTGCCATTCCCACCATTTTGAGGACATTCCCACCATTTTGAGGACATTGCCACCAATTCAGTGCCATTCCCACCATTTTGAGGACATTGCCACCACTTTTGTTGCTGTTCCCACCATTTTGGTGCCGTTCCCACCATTTTGGTGCCATTCCCACCATTCTGAGGCCATTCCCAGCATTTCGAGGCCATTCCCACCACTTTCAGGACATCCCACCATTCTGGTGCTGTTCCCACCTTTCTTGATCAGCTCGATGGCGCTGGCCCGGCGGTCGATGCCGAAGCTCTCCCACTGCCCGGTGTTGTCCAGGTAGTGGACGGCGATGACCGTGGGCGTCATGGAGATCATGTTCTGCTCCCCACAGCCCGACGGCGTCACGATCAGGTGCTTCAGCTTGGCCCCATCGATGGCCTTCTCCACCATGATGGACACGGGGTTGCCTGGGCCAGGAGAGGACGTGTCACGCTCCAGATGTCCCACCTGGCCCCCACCCCCCAACCAGGTTGTCCCCAGGTGTCCTCTCCTTGCTGCTCACCCTGGATGCTGACTCTGGTCTCCGACTCGGTGTTGGGGACGATGTCCGAGAGGTCTGCGGCCTTCACCCGCTCCTCCTGCACCCCCTCTGTGGGGTGGGGTGGACGTGGTGACCCCAAATCCTCCCCTGAAGTGACCCAGCCTCACCCCACACCAGGGTGTCCCTTGTCCCTTGAGATGTCCCAGTCCCGTGGTGGGATGTGCCTCGTCCACCAAGTTGTCCCAAACCTGAGCTTGGAGGTACCTCCTTGATCCCTCCAGGTGTCCCAAACCCACAGTGGGACCTCCCTGGTCTCCAAAAGATGTCCTGGAGCCACTGTGGGACCTCCCTGGTCCCCAAAAGATGCCCCAAACCCACAGTGGGACCTCCCTGGTCTCCAAAAGATGCCCCAAACCCACCGTGGGACCTCCCTAGTCCCCAGAGATGTCCCAAAGCCACCATGGGACCTCCCTGGTCCCCAAAGATGTCCCAAGGCCACCATGGGACCTCCCTGGTCCCTAGAGATGTCCCAAACACACAGTGAGACCTCCCTGGTCCCCAAAGATGTCCCAAGGCCACCATGGGACCTCCCTGTCCCCAGAGATGTCCCAAAGCCACTGTGAGACCTCCCTGGCCCCCAGAGATGTCCCAAAGCCAGAGTGGGATCTCCTTGGTCCCCAGAGATGTCCCAAAGCCACCATGGGACCTCCCTGTCCCCAGAGATGTCACTCACTGACTCCCTTGTTCTGCGGGTCCAGCTCCACGATCTTCACCGTCTTCTCCAGCCGCATCCCCTCGGGCTGTCCAGGGCAGAGTCCGGCGCTGAAGGTGGGCTTGGGTCTGAGGTCCTCCCCTTCCCAACCCCTCTGGACCACCCATGAGAGGCTTCCCAGTATAAACCAGTACCCCCAGTGACACACGGGGACAAGCCCAGGAGGCCACACCAGGTCACACAGGTCACTGAGGTCCTGGAGGCCCAAAGGTCACTCTTGTGTCTTGGTCAGCTTCATTGCGGTGCCACCATGGTCACCCTGACCTTGGTGACCCCATTGAGATCATCAATGAAGGTATTGATTGAAAGTATCAAACCCCATGGTCAGCCTGATCTCCTCCAAATCATCAATGAAGATATTGATTGAAAATATCAAACCAATGAGGGTATCAAGTCCCATGGTCATCCTGACCTCGGTGACCCCATTGAGATCATCAATGAAGATATTGATTGAAAATATCAAACCAATGAGGGCATCAAGTCCCATGGTCATCCTGACCTTGGTGACCCCATCCAGATCATCAATGAAGGTATTGATTAAAAATATCAAACCAATGAGGATATCAAGTCTCATGGTCATCCTGACCTTGGTGACCCCATTGAGATCATCAATGAAGGTATTGATTAAAAATATCAAATCAATGAGGGCATCAAGTCCCATGGTCATCCTCCTGACCTTGGTGACCCCATCCAGATCATCAATGAAGATATTGATTGAAAATATCAAATCAATGAGGGCATCAAGTCCCATGGTCATCCTGACCTCGGTGACCCCATTGAGATCATCAATGAAGATATTGATTGAAAATATCAAATCAATGAGGACATCAAGTCCCATGGTCATCCTGACCTCGGTGACCCCATTGAGATCATCAATGAAGATATTGATTAAAAATTCCAAATCAATGAGGGCATCAAGTCCCATGGTCATCCTGACCTGGTGACCCCATTGAGATCATCAATGAAGGTATTGATTGAAAGTATCAAACCCCATGGTCAGCCTGATCTCCTCCAAATCATCAATGAAGATATTGATTGAAAATATCAAACCAATGAGGGTATCAAGTCCCATGGTCATCCTGACCTCGGTGACCCCATTGAGATCATCAATGAAGATATTGATTGAAAATATCAAACCAATGAGGGCATCAAGTCCCATGGTCATCCTGACCTTGGTGACCCCATCCAGATCATCAATGAAGGTATTGATTAAAAATATCAAACCAATGAGGATATCAAGTCTCATGGTCATCCTGACCTTGGTGACCCCATTGAGATCATCAATGAAGGTATTGATTAAAAATATCAAATCAATGAGGGCATCAAGTCCCATGGTCATCCTCCTGACCTTGGTGACCCCATCCAGATCATCAATGAAGATATTGATTGAAAATATCAAATCAATGAGGGCATCAAGTCCCATGGTCATCCTGACCTCGGTGACCCCATTGAGATCATCAATGAAGATATTGATTGAAAATATCAAATCAATGAGGACATCAAGTCCCATGGTCATCCTGACCTCGGTGACCCCATTGAGATCATCAATGAAGATATTGATTAAAAATTCCAAATCAATGAGGGCATCAAGTCCCATGGTCATCCTGACCTGGTGACCCCATCCAGATCATCAATGAAGATATTGATTGAAAGTATCAAACCCCATGGTCAGCCTGATCTCCTCCAAATCATCAATGAAGATATTGATTGAAAATATCAAACCAATGAGGGTATCAAGTCCCATGGTCATCCTGACCTCGGTGACCCCATTGAGATCATCAATGAAGATATTGATTGAAAATATCAAACCAATGAGGGCATCAAGTCCCATGGTCATCCTGACCTTGGTGACCCCATCCAGATCATCAATGAAGATATTGATTAAAAATATCAAATCAATGAGGGCATCAAGTCCCATGGTCATCCTGACCTTGGTGACCCCATTGAGATCATCAATGAAGGTATTGATTGAAAATATCAAATCAATGAGGGCATCAAGTCCCATGGTCATCCTGACCTTGGTGACCCCATTGAGATCATCAATGAAGGTATTGATTAAAAATATCAAATCAATGAGGGCATCAAGTCCCATGGTCATCCTGACCTTGGTGACCCCATTGAGATCATCAATGAAGATATTGATTAAAAATATCAAACCAATGAGGGTATCAAGTCCCATGGTCATCCTCCTGACCTTGGTGACCCCATCCAGATCATCAATAAAGATATTGATTAAAAATTCCAAATCAATAATACAATCAAACCCAACTGGACGCACACCGACCCCTTGGTGCCACCACAGCTGACTGGACGTGCCACCACCCACCACCCCCTCTGCTGTGGTGGACCTGGCCCACCCGTGGTGGCTGCCCAGCCACTGAAGAGGAACGGCCACAGATGCCACCATGCTGGGAACATCTCAAGGACAGAGATGCCACCTCCAAGGCCACCGTCAGCCACTCACCACCACCCGGAGCTTCTTCTTGACCCCGTCGCCCACATACTGGTCACGGACAGACGCCTTGACCTCGACGTCCAGCTGGCCGAGCTTGAGGGGGACGATGACGAAGGGCACGGTGCGCGAGGACTCGGCCTTCATCTTCAGCACCTGCTGGAAGCGCCGCTTGGGCGTGGAGGGGCTGCACAGGTCGGGGTTGTAGACCAACTCCACGCGCACCTGGATGGTGACAAGGAGGTCACATCTGAGGTCCGGAGAGGGTGACGGCATCCCCAAAAAAAGTCCCCCCAACTGACCGTGATGTCGTGCAGCCAGTAGTTGTAGAGGATGGCGCGGATCTCCACCTGCTCGTTCCTCACCACCGAGTAGGGCAGGCGGAGGTCGATGAAGAACTGCTTCATCACCGTGATCTCGTAGGGGGTGGCCACGCACAGCCCTGGGGTTGGGGACACGCGGGGGTTTGGGTTTGGGGACGCCTGGTGTCACCAAGGCAGCCCCGAAGGTCTTCAGAGGTCCCTGGAAGTCCAGGGAGTCCTCAAAAGGTTTGGGAGATCCATCAAGAACTGTGGGATCCTCCCAAGGTTTAGGGGATCCATCAAGAACTGTGGGATCCTCCCAAGGTTCAGGAGACCCCTTGAATCCCAAAGATTGGGAGATCCCTCAAGTTCCATGGACTCCTCCCAAGGTTTAGGGGATCCATCAAAACCCACAGAGTCTTCCCAAGGTTTAGTAGACCCCTTGAATCCCAAAGTTTAGGAGATCCCTCAAGTTCAGTGGCAATCCATCAAATCCCAAGGATGGCCACCAGGTTTTGGGGCATCTCCCCCTCAGATTTTGGAGATCCCTCAAATCCTGGTGAACCCCTCCAGGCTTTTGGAGACCCTTCAGATCTCCAGGACCCTCCCACAAGGTTTGGGGACGTTCTGTTGACCCCAGGAAGCCCCTTGTCCTCCATGACCCTGTACCTTTGGTGGGGGAGAGGCTGACAGCCAGGACCTCCCAGGTGGTGATGGAGTCCTGCAGGTACACGGGCAGCGTCTTGGCCGAGACCCTGGAGAGGACAGGAGTGACCAAGGGGGCCAGGGGGTGTCACCATGGGACTTCTCCAGTCTTCGATCCCAAAGCCACAGCGGGACCTCCCTGGTTCCCAAAGATGTCCCAAACCCATAGTGGGATGTCCCTGGTCCCCAGAGATGTCCCAGCCCCACAGACCCCCAAGCAGGACCAGGAGCTTGGAGATGACCCCTGAGTGGACCAAGAACTCCTGAGGCTGGATCAGGAGTTTAGCAGTGACCTCTGTCTGGATTTGGGGTGACCATGACCGGTCTCCAGACATGTCCCAGCTGGATGGGGACAGGGTGACCATGCCCAGGCTGGGCTGTGGGGTGGGAGGGTGGTGGGACAGGAGGTCCAGGCTCACCCCAGCTCATTGGGCGGCTCCGTCAGCTGCTCCACCTGCCACAGCCAGCTCTCGGGGAAGAGGGTCCGCGAGACGATGTCCGAGTCCTCCAAGAAGGGATCGTCGTCCTCATGGCCTGGGGGTGGTGGCATCGGACCTCTCGAACGTGGCCTCAGGGCTGAGACCCCTGAGTGGAGCCGGTATCACCCCAACGCCACCCCAGTGTCACCCCAGTGCCACCCCTTGTCTTGCCCAAGGTCACCCAACTGCCACCCAAGCATTGCCCGATGGTTTGTCCAAGGATCGCATAAGGAATGCCCGAGGGCCACTTGACCTTCAGGCAAGGAATGCCCCAAACCCACCCGAGACCCTCCCAACGTTCACCCAAGCTCCACCTGAGGAGCACCCAAAGAATGCCTGAGGTTCACCTGACCTTCCACCAGGGAAAGTCCAAGGAACGTCCAAGGAACACGCAAGGAACATCCAAAGAACACCCAAGGAACATCCAAAGAACACCCAAGGTTCACCTGACCTTCACCAAGGAACGTCCAAAGAACACCCAAGGAACATCCAAAGAACACCCAAGGAACACCCAAGGTTCACCTGACCTTCACCAAGGAACACCCAAGGAATGTCCAAAGAACACCCAAGGAACACCCAAGGAACATCCAAAGAACACCCAAGGAACACCCAAGGTTCACCTGACCTTCACCAAGGAACGTCCAAAGAACACCCAAGGAACATCCAAAGAACACCCAAGGAACACCCAAGGTTCACCTGACTTCACCAAGGAACACCCAAGGAACGTCCAAGGAAGGTCCAAAGAACACCCAAGAAACATCCAAAGAGCACCCAAGGAACGTCCAAGGAACGTCCAAAGAACACCCAAGGAACACTCAGGAAACATCCAAAGAACACCCAAGGAACACCCAAGGAACACCCAAGGTTCACCTGACCTTCACCGAGGAACATCCAATCTTCACCCAAGCTCTGCTCAAGCTCACTTTCACTTGAGATCCACCAAAGAACACCAAAAACCCACACAAGACCCTCCACCAAAGCTCCACCCGAGGTTCCTCCAACCTCCCCGACCTTCTCCCACCCTCCACGACCCAGCACTTGCTTCTGGCCAGGCCGGTGCTGGGTGAGAGGTTCTGCCGGTCCCGCTTGGCCTTGATGTATCTGCAGCAGTCGAGGAAGGCGCGGACGCAGGACTCGCCCTCCTGGATGTACTCGCTCCTCCGCTCGCAGCTGTGCCCCATCGGGTTGTCCTTCATGCCGTCCTCACAGCACTTCCTCTCCAGCTTGTCCGAGTACTCGGCCGCTGGTGGACACCAGGACAGGGCTGGGACAGGCCCTGGTGGCTCACAGGGATGGGGACCTCGGGGTGTGGGACACTCTGGTGGCCTGAGGGATTTGGGACATCGGGGGTGGGGGACATTCTGGTGGCTCTTGGGAATGGAGACCTCGGGGGTGTGGGAAACTCTGGTGGCCCAAGGGAATGGGGACCTTGGGGTGTGGGACATTCTGGTGGCTCTCAGGGAGATGGGACACTCTGGTGGCCCTCAGGGACATGGGACACTGATGCTGACTGGGACATGGGACACTGGTGGCCCTCAGGGACATGGGACACTGATGCTGACTGGGACATGGGACACTGTTGGCCCTCAGGGAAATGGGACACTGGTATTGACTGGGTCGTGGGAAACTCTGGTGGCTCTTTGAGACATGGGACACTCTGGTGGTCCTCAGGGACATGGGACACTCCTCGGGTGGCCTTTGGGATGTGGGACACTCTGGTGGCTCTCAGGGACACAGGACACTGGTATTGACTGGGACATGGGACACTCTGGTGGCTCTCAGGGACATGGGACACTCCTCTGGTGGCATTTGGGACATGGGACAGTTTGGTGGCCTTTGGGACAGGGGTTGCTGTGGGACATGGGACGCTGGTGTCCCTCAGGGTCCTGGGACACTTTGGCAGCCTCAGGGACAAGGAACACCCAGGTGACCTTGGGGACAAGGGACACCCTGGTGACCCCTGGGGACAAGGGGGACCCCCAGTGTCCCTGGGGACAAGGGACACCCGGGTGCCACCTACCCTTGGTGCCCTTGTACTCGGCGAGTGCCAGCGAGCGGCGCTTGCGTTTGGCAGGCTGGGGACACTGGACCTCTGGGGACAGAGGGGACACTGGTCAGGACCCCAAGGTGCCCCAGGTGTCACATCCCAAAGTTCAGGGTCACCTCCCCCATCCCTGAGGTGTCACCTCCCCATCCCTGAGATGTCACCTCTCCCATCCCCAAGGCGTCACCTCCCCATCCCTGAGATGTCACCTCTCCCATCCCCAAGGCGTCACCTCCCCATCCCTGAGATGTCATCTCTCCCATCCCCAAGGTGCCACCTCCTCCACCATCCCCATCACCTGCTCCATCCCCAAGGTGCCACCTCTGTCAGATGCCACCTCCCTGAGGTGCCACCCCCTGTCCCCGAGGTGCCACCCCAGCTGTCCCTACCTGACCGCTGGGGCGTGGTGACCTTGACGCTGGTGGCCAGGCTCAGGCCAGCGTCCGCGAAGACGCCGATGTTGTCCCTGCCACTGCCCGCCGTGCAGCCGATGTCACTTCTCTCCACCGTGTCCCAAACCTGCGCCCACAGGGGACAGCTGTGACAGCCACTGCCACCACCCAGGGACAGCTGGACAGCCGTGACGGCCACTGCCACCACCCAGGGACAGCAGGGCAGCTGTGACGGCCACTGCCACCACCCAGTGGTGACAGAACAGCTGTTATGGCCACTGCCACCACCCAGGGACAGCAGGACAGCCGTGACGGCCACTGCCACCACCCAGGGGTGATGGGGACAGTTGTGATGGCCACTGCCAGGAGACAGCAGGGACAATCATCATGGCCACACCAGAGGATGATGGGGACAACCATGATGGCCACCAACAGGGGAGAGCAGGGAAAGGGACAACCATGGTGGCCACCACCAGGGGACAGCAGGAACAGGGACAACCTTGATGGCCACCACCCAAGGATGCTGGGGACAGCCATGATGGCCATGGCCATCCCTTGGGGACATCAAGGACAGGGCCACCCACCCTGGTCTGGGTGAGCTTGTTCTTCTTGCTGAGGACGAAGACCCCCTTGTCCACGGCCACCAGCCCCACGTAGGCCTTGTGGTCGCCCTCGATGCGCAGCCTCATCGGTGTCCCCGGCTCGTGGATGCGGTTGTCATCTTTCGTCGCCCCCTTCACCACCAGCTGCCACAGACACAGGAGGTGACGTCCCCAGGATGTCCCCAAAAGCCACTTTTGTCCCCTCCCACCATGAGAGACACCAAATTTGGACCTCCAGGAGCAGTTGGTGGCCATGGGCTGGGCCATCACTGGGTCACCAGGGTCACCAGGGTCACCAGGACCACCAGGCTCACCCAGGAGATGTCCAAGCTCCTCATGGAGTGTCCAAAACCACACAAGGGACACCAAATCCTGACCAGGGGCCACTCAGGTCCCTCAATGTCCCCTCAAGTTCTTCCAAAGGTCCCCCAAACCCTTCCAAAGGTCCCCCAGATCCTTCAAGGACCCTCAAGGACCCCCAGGTCCCACAAGGTCCCCACCATCACTTCCAAAAGCCCCCAAAGCCCTCAAGGGTCCCTCAAGAGTCCCCCAAACCCTTTCAAAGGTCCCCCAAGCCCTTCAGGTGCCCCCCAAGTCCCTCAAGGGCTACACAAGCTCATCCAAATGTCCTCCAGATCCCTCAAGGCTACCCAAGCCACTCAAGGACCTCCCAAACCCCTCAAGGACCTCCCAAAGCCCTCAAGGACCTCCCAAACCCCTCAAGGACCACCCAGGTCCCTCAAGGACCTCCCAAACCCCTCAAGGACCTCCCAAACCCCTCAAGGACCTTCCAAACCCCTCAAGGACCTCCCAAGTCCCTCAAGGACCCCCCAGGTCTCAGAAGGCCACCCACGTCCCTCATGGACATCCCAGGTCCTTCAAGGGCCCCCCAAGTTCATCCAAGGCCTCCCAAACCTCTCATGGACCTCCCAGGTCCCTCAGGGACCTCCCAAACCCCTCAAGGGCCTCCCAGGTCCCTCAAGGGCCACCCAAGCCCCTCAAAGACCTCCCAAACCCCCCAAGGACCACCCAAGCCTCTCAAGGACTCCCCAAACACCTCCCAGACCCCTCAAGGACCTCTCAGTTCCCTCAAGGATGCCCCAAACCCCTCAAGGGTCCCCCAAGCCCCTCAAGGACCTCCCAAGTCCCTCAACGCCCCCCAAACCCCTCAAGGACCTCCAAGATCCCTCAAGGACCACCAAACCCCTCAGGGACCTCTCAGGTCCCTCAAGGACCCCCAAACCCCTCAGGGACCTCTCAGGTCCCTCAAGGACCCCCCAAACCCCTCAAGGACGTCCCCCAAACACCTCCAAAGCCTCCCAGACCCCTCAAGGGCCACCTCAAGGACCGCTCCAGCCACCAGCAAGGCCCATCCAATGTCTCCAAGACCCCCTTGACCACCCAGAGACCACCAGGGGGACACTCACGGAGCCCATGCAGGTGTCCTTGACGTCCACCCAGACGGAGTCGGCCACGATCTCACCAGGCATGACGTAGTAGTAGGCCACGATGCGGAAGGACGGGATGAGCTCCGCCGTCACCGGCAGGGTCATGGTCACCAAGCTCTGGCCGGCCTCGTGCCTCTGCCGGCCGGCTCGGAGGATGCGTCCCTTGGTCATGATCTGTGAGGAACCCAAGCTTGGTGGCCACCTGGACGTCCAGGTGGTCAAGGTGGGGGCACCACCGATCGAGCATGGGTACCCACCAGGTAGGTGAAGAACGGGACGGAGTTGCGGACGTTGTTGTTGCTGGTCTTGAGGTGGAAGTTGACGGCCAGGTTGTCTCCGGGCTGGAGCTCGGTGGCGGCCACCGCCAGGTGCAGGAAGTTGCCCGAGCCGGCCTGGCTGCGATAGGCCTCAGCCGTCATCTGCCGAGAGGCCTGGCGCTCCGGTGGCAGCCCCGCCTGGGCCGTCCGCACCTGGGACAGGTGACACGGTGGCACTCGGTCAGCAGGGAGGGGCGTGGGCCGGGGTGGGGTCGGTGTGGAGGGCTTGGCCACCATGGTGGTCTTGGCCACCAGAGAGGTCTTGGCCGTCATGGAGGGCTTGGCCACCATGGAGGTCTTGGCCACCATAGAGGTCTTGGCCATCATGGAGGGCTTGGCCACCATGGAGGTTCCACAGAGGTCTTGGCCACCACAGAGGTCTTGGCCATCATGTAGGTGTGTTGGTTATCATGGAGATTTTGGCCACTGTGGAAATCTTGGCCATCATGGAGGTCTTGGCCATCACGGAGGGCTCAGCCACCATGGAGGTTCCATAGAGGTCTTGGCCACCACAAAGGTCTTGGCCATCATGAAGGTCTTGGCCACCACAGAGGCCTTGGCCATCATGGAAGTTTTGGCCATCTTAGAGGTCTTGGCACCCACAGAGGTCTTGGCCTCCATAGAAGACTTGGCTATTGTAGAGGTTTTGGCCACTGTGAAGGTCTTGGCCGCCACAAAGGGCTTGGCCACCTTGGAGATCCTGGCTACCATGAAGGTCTTGGGCCACCATAGAGGTCTTGGCCACTCTAGAGATCCTGGCCTCCATAGAGGTCTTGGTCACTGTAAAGGATTTGGCCACCATAGAGGTCTTGGCCACCACAGAGGTCTTGTCTGTCATGGTCTCCCTGCCCCTCCCTGGTGCCCTGGTCCATGGTGACCACCTCATGGTCAAACTGACCATCTGCTACCTTGGATGTCTTGGCCACTCAACCACCGTGGTCCCCCTGACCTTGGCCCTCGGCCACCCTCAGTGTCTTGACCACTTTCATCTCCCTGGCTTTGACCATCCCAGTTCCTGGTCACTGGTCACTCTGGCCACATGCCACCATGGACAACTGACCACTCTGGACACCCCCACTGGCTTCTTTAACACCTGGTCCTTGGTGACTCTCATGTCTTGGTCAACCCAATTGAGTTGGCCACCATGGTCAGCCTGACCAAGGCTGTCCTCCTTGGCCAGTGGTGACCAAGATAGCCCCGGTCGTTGGTCACTCCGGACATCTTGACCACCACAGTCTCCTCAACCACAGGGTGACCTGTGGCCTTTTTTGGCCAATGATGAGTGACCAGGATGACCCTTGACCACCACGGATGTCCAGTCCATCCTGGTCCCCCAGTCCTGAGCCTTGGTCATCACCACCATGGGTCACTCCGGCCAGCTCAGCCACCTCAACCCACCAGTCCTTGGTCACTCTGGACATCTTGACCACCACAGTCACCTCAACCACGGGGTGACCTCAGCCATCCTGGCTTTTGGCCAATCATGAGTGACCACAATGACCCTTGACCACCATGGATGTCCAGCCCATCCTGGTGCCCCAGTCCTGCTGTCCTGAGATTGGTCATCACCACCATGGGTCACTCCAGCCAGCTCAGCCACTCAACCCACCAGTCCTTGGTCACTCCGGCCATCTCAGCCACCTCAACCCCCCGGTCCTTGGTCACTCCGGCCATCTCAGCCACCTCAACCCCCTGGTCCTTGGTCACTCCGGCCATCTCAGCCACCTCAACCCCCTGGTCCTTGGTCACTCCGGCCATCTCAGCCACCTCAACCCCCTGGTCCTTGGTCACTCCGGCCATCTCAGCCACCTCAACCCCCTGGTCCTTGGTCACTCCGGCCATCTCAGCCACTCAACCCACCAGTCCTTGGTCACTCCGGCCATCACAGCCACCTCAACCCCCCGGTCCTTGGTCACTCCGGCCATCTCAGCCACCTGAACCCCCCGGTCCTTGGTCACTCCGGCCATCTCAGCCACCTCAACCCACCGGTCCTTGGTCACTCCGGCCATCTCAGCCACCTGAACCCCCCGGTCCTTGGTCACTCCGGCCATCTCAGCCACCTCAACCCTCTGGTCACCTCCCCACCCCGTCGGCCACCCCCGGTGAGGTGACAGCAGTGTCCCCACTCACGGTGATGGGGACGCTGTCCCTGTTGGCCGGCATGTTGAGGACCAGCCTGGCCGTGCCATCGCGCTGGGTGGACACCTGGCCCTGGAAGCCATCAGCCCGGACGGTGACACGTGGAGATGGGGACCCGTCGGGGTTGGTGACATAAACCTGGAGGGGACAGCGGGGGACGTGGGGACGTTACAGGGGCATGTGGAGTGAGGGAAGGGACACTGGGAAGGGGTGGTGGCACTGGGAGGGGACACTGGGAATGGATAGTGGCATTGGGAAGGGACACTGGGAATGGGTGGTGGCACTAAGGGACACTGGGAAGGGGTGGTGTCACCAGGAAGGGACACTGGGAATGGGTGGTGGCACTGGGAAGGGACACTGACACTGGGAAGGGGTGGTGGCACTGGGAGAGGACACTGGGAAGGGGTGGTGGCATTGGGAAGGGACACTGGGAATGGGAGGTGGCACTGGGAGGGGACACTGATACTGGGAAGGGGTGGTGGCACTGAGAGGGGACACTGGGAATGGGTGGTGACACTGGGGGAGGACAATGATACTGGGAAGGGGTGGTGGCACTAAGGAACACTGGGAATGGGTGGTGGCACTAAGTGACACTGAGAAGGGGTGGTGGCACTGAGAGGGAACACTGGGAAGGGGTGGTGACACTGGGAGGGGACACTGATACTGGGAAGGGGCGGTGGCACTAAGGAACACTGGGAAGGGGTGGTGGCACTGGGAGGGGACACTGGGAATGGATGATGGCATTGGGAAGGGACACTGGGAATGGGTGGTGGCACTAAGAGACACTGGGAAGGGGTGGTGGCACCAGGAAGGGACACTGGGAATGGGTGGTGGCACTGGGAAGGGACACTGACACTGGGAATGGGTGGTGGCACTGGGAGACGACACTGGGAAGGGGTGGTGGCATTGGGAGAGGACACTGGGAATGGGTGGTGGCACTGAGAGGGAACACTGGGAAGGGGTGGTGACACTGGGGGAGGACAATGATACTGGGAAGGGGTAGTGGCACTAAGGAACACTGGGAAGGGGTGGTGGCACTAAGCGACACTGAGAAGGGGTGGTGGCACTGAGAGGGAACACTGGGAAGGGGTGGTGACACTGGGAGGGGACACTGATACTGGGAAGGGGTGGTGGCACTAAGGAACACTGGGAAGGGGTGGTGGCACTGGGGGAGGACAATGATACTGGGAAGGGGTGGTGACGCTGGGAGGGGACACTGGGAATGGGTGGTGGCATTGGGAAGGGGTGGTGACATTGGGAAGGGGTGGTAGCACCGGGAAGGGGTGGTGACACTAGGAGGGGACACTGGGAAGGGGTGGTGACACTGGGAGGGGACACTGGGAAGGGGTGGTGGCATTGGGAAGGGGTGGTAGCACTGGGAAGGTGTGGTGGCACTGGGAGGGGACACTGGGAAGGGGTGGTGACATTGGGAAGGGGTGGTAGCACCGGGAAGGGGTGGTGGCACTGGGAGGGCACACTGGGAAGGGGAGGTGGCACTGGGAAGTGATACTGGGAAGGGGTGGTGACACAGGGAAGGGGTGGTGGCACTGCAAAGGGACACTGGCACTGGAAAATGCCACCCCTGTGACATGGGGACAGCCCACGGTCCCCAGCCCCTCTCAGGTGACACAGGGACATCGCCCAGGGACCAACTTCTCCTCCACCCCCAGCCGTGCCCTGTCCCCACCCCAGGACACCCCATGGGTCCCATGCCACCACCCTGAGCCACCGCTGTCCCCAAGATGTCACCAACCATGAGGTCAAAGGGCATCCCCGGCTTGAAGTACTTGGGGGTGTGGGTGAAGTGGATGCTGTAGGGTGATGTCACGATCTTGATGTCACCAAGATGGGCCTCCACCATGTCACTGCCTGTGGGGACACCGCGGTGGTCGTGTCACCTCCGGTCCCTGTCCCCACCCCAGGTGTCCCCCACCCCAGGTGTCTCCCCATCCTCGCTGTCCCCCTGCCACCACCCTGGACGTCCCAATGTCACTGCCTGTGGGGACACTGCGGTGGCTGTGTCACCTGGGTCCCTGTCCCAGATGTCCCCCCATTCTCACTGTCCCTGTCCCCTCACTGTCCCCCTGCCACTCTCCATGTCACTGCCTGTGGGGACACCACAGAGGCCATGTCACCTGGGGTCCCCATCCCCCACCCCAGGTGTCCCCTCATCCTACCCCGTCTCCTGCATCCTCTCCATCTGTTTCAGAGTCCCCTCGTGTCCCCTCACTGTCCCTGTCCCCCCGTGTCCCCTCATGTCCCCCTTTGTCCCCCCACTGTCCCCTCACTTCCCTGTCCCCCCATGTCCCCCTGCTGTTCCCTCCCCCCACAGTCCCTGTCCCCCCATGTCCCCCTGTGTCCCCCCCTGTCCCCCCGTGTCCCCACACAGACCTGACTCGGTGATGACGGTGACAGTGACATAGAGGGAGTGTCCCACCAGCTCCTGGGGGTTGGGGAAGCGCTCGCGCAGGTGAGCCATGGACAGCACGGCGTCAGCGTCACCAGCCTGGACCTGGGGACATGGGGACATGGGGACATGGGGACAGGGTTAGGACAGGGTTAGGGACAGCAGGGGGACAGCATGGCCTCGGTGTCACCGTCCTGAACCTGGGGACACGGGGACATGGGGATAGGGTTGGGACAGGCTTGGGGACAGGGCTGGGGACAGGGACAGTGCCAGGGACAGCACCAGGGTTGGGGACGGGGTTGGGCACAGAGGCAGTGCCATGGTTGGGGACAATGATGGTGACAGTGCCAGGGACAGTGTTAGGGTTGGGGACAGCGTTGGGAACAGTGCCAGGCTCACCAGGACAGGCCTGGGGACAGGGACAGTGACAGTGCCAGGCTCACCGGGACAGGGTTGGGGACAGTGACAGTGGCAGTGCCAGGCTCACCGGGACAGGGTTGGGGACAGTGACAGTGACAGTGATAGTGCCAGGCTCACCGGGACAGGGTTGGGGACAGTGACAGTGGCAGTGCCAGGCTCACCGGGACAGGGTTGGGGACAGTGACAGTGATAGTGCCAGGCTCACTGGGACAGGGTTGGGGACAGTGACAGTGACAGTGCCAGGCTCACTGGGACAGGGTTGGGGACAGCGACAGTGGCAGTGCCAGGATCGCTGAGACAGGGTTGGGGACAGCAACAGTGGCAGTGCCAGGCTCACCAGGACAGGGTTGGGGACAGTGACAGTGGCAGTGCCATGCTCACCAGGACAGGGTTGGGGACAGTGACAGTGGCAGTGCCAGGCTCACCGGGACAGTGTTGGGGACAGTGACGGTGGCAGTGCCAGGCTCACCAGGACAGGGTTGGGGACAGTGACAGTGGCAGTGCCAGGCTCACCGGGACAGGGTTGGGGACAGTGACAGTGGCAGTGCCAGGCTCACCGGGACGCGCCGCAGGGACTGGGGGATGCTCTTCTTCTCGTCGTCCACCATGACCCCGAAGAGGACAAAGGCCGTCCCCTCCACCACCTTCCCGTACAGGTACCTGGGGACAGCCACTGTGTCACCGTGTCACCGTGTCACCCTGTCACTGTGCCACCCTGTCACCGTGTCACCGTGTCACTGTGCCACCAGGTCACCGTGTGACCGTGTCCCCTACACATCCCTATTACACCCATTCCTGTCCCCACAGGCACCTGGGGACAGCCACTGTGCCACCGTGTCACCATGCCACTATGTCACTGTGTTACTGTGTCACCATGTCACCCTGCTGCCCTGTCACTGTGTCACTCTGTCCCCATGTCCCCATCCTGTCACCCCTCTGTAATCCCCTCCCTGCCACCACCAATGCCACCAATGTCCCCATGTCCCCATCCTGCCACACCTCTGTCATCCCATCCCTGTCACCAACAATGTCCCCATGTCCCCATCCTGCCACCCCTCTGTCATCCTCTCCCTGTCACCTCCCATGTCCCCATGTCCCCATCCTGCCACCCCTCTGCAATCCCCTCCCCGCCAACACCAACGCCACCAATGTCCCCATCCTGCCACCCCTCTGTCATCCCCTCCCTGTCACCACCAATGCCACCAATGTCCCCATCCTGCCACTCCTCTGTCATCCCCTCCCTGCCAACACCAATGCCACCAATGTCCCCATCCTGCCACCCCTCTGTCATCCCCTCCCTGTCACCACCAATGTCCCCATGTCCCCATCCTGCCACCCTCTGTCATCCCCTACCTGCCACCACCCCCGCTGTCCCCCCATGTCACCCCGTGTCCCCCTCCACCCTCCTGGTGCCACGCCCAGGGACAGCAGCCCAGCCCAGCTGTCCCTTGTCCCCCACGCAGGTGTGACCCCAGAGGGGACACTTTTGTCCCCAAAAGGGACATTTTGGTGTCACCTGGCCAGGATGGCCACCTTGAAATCCGCCTGGCGGTCGATGTACAGGAACTTCTCCTCGGGAACCAGGGACACCTCAAAGCTCGGCAGCACTGCAGGGACAGCGGTGACAGCGGTGACACCGGTGACACTGCCACCCCTCGGGGACAGCCCCCGATGTCCCCAAGGCCGCCCCTCACCCACCGTATTCCTTGACCTCGAACTGGGTGCTGAAATCCTGGTCCGGAGAATCCTCGAATTTGGCCGAAATCGTCCACATGCCCAGGCTGGGAGAGGTGACAGGGAGGTGACAGGGAGGTGACAGCGCCGGGGGTGTCCCCAGGCCACCGCAGGGGACGGTGACACTCACCTGACGACCTCGGGCAGGTTGTGGGTGAGGGACAGGATCCCGTTTTTGGTCGGGGACGACACCGGGACTTGTTTGATGATGACGTTGTCGGGCGTCTGAGGGGACACGTGGGTGGCACCGTGTCACCTGTGTCACCCCTGTGTCACCCCTGTGTCACCCCAGGGCACCCCAGGGCACCCCAGGGCACTCACCTTGACCTCCACGATGACCGTCTTGGCCACCGGCTGCATGAGGTGGCCCACGGTGAAGAGGCGGCAGAGGACTGGGAGGGGACACAGGGGACAAGGTGAGGGGACACAAGGGACAAGGTGAGAGGGGACAAGGACAGGGTGGGGACACAGGGGACAAGGGGGACAAGGTGAGGGGACACCTGGGGACAGCCAGCACTGGGAGGGGACGCAGGGAACTGAGAGGGGACACGGGGGACAATGTGAGCAGGGACAGGACGGGGACACTGGGTCCCACTGGGGACATCACAGGAAGGTCCCCAAATGGGTGACACAGCACCCCAAGGTGCCACCATGGCCCTGAGGTGTCACGGAAGGGTGACACAGCACCCCAAGGTGTCCCCAGCGCTCCCAGGTGTCACCAGGAGGTGCCACCAGCATCCTCAGGTGTCCCCAACCCCCCACGCTGTCCCCAACCCCCAAGATGTCCCAGCACCCCGAGGTGTCCCCACAGCTGCGGTGTCCCCACAGTGTCCCCATCCCCTCGGTGTCCCCACAGTGTCCCCATCTCCTCAACATCCCCACAGTGCTGCCCTCCACACAGCGTCCCCCCGGTGTCCCCACAGTGTCCCCAGCTGTCCCCACGGTGTCCCTGCAGTGTCTCTGCGGTGTCCCCAACTATCCCTGCGGTGTCCCCAGCTGTCCCTGCGGTGTGCCCAACTATCCCTGTGGTGTCCCCAGCTGTCCCTGCAGTGCCCCTGCGGTGTCCCCAGCTGTCCCTGCAGTGTCCCCGCGGTGTCCCTGCGGTGTCCCCCGGTGTCCCCAGGTGTCCCCAGGGTGGCTCACCGGTGCTGCCGGGGGTGTAGATGGGTTTGTCGGTCTGCATGAAGATGTGGCCGCTCTGCAGGGACACCAGCAGCACCTTCTCCAGTGTCACCGTGGCCACGTGCGCTGTCACCACCACAAACTGCTTCCCCGGCGCCTGCGGCAGCGCCTTGGCTGGCACCTGAAGGACAGGGACACTGGGGACATCCAGAGGGACAGGGGACACTGGGGACATCCAGAGGGGCAGGGACAGTGGGGACATCCAGAGGGGCAGGGGACAGTGGGGACATCTGTGGGACAGGGACACTGGGGACATCCATTGGGACAAGGGACACTGGGGACATCCAGAGGGACAGGGGACAGTGGGGACATCCATGGGGACAGGGACACTGGGGACATCCAGAGGGGCAGGGGACAGTGGGGACATCCAGAGGGGCAGGGACAGTGGGGACATCCAGAGGGGCAGGGGACAGTGGGGACATCTGTGGGACAGGGACATTGGGGACATCTGTGGGACAGGGACACTGGGGACATCCATTGGGACAAGGGACAGTGGGGACATCCAGTGGGACAGGGACAGTGGGGACATCTGTGGGACAGGGACACTGGGGACATCCAGAGGGGCAGGGGACAGTGGGGACATCCATGGGGACAGGGACACTGGGGACATCCAGAGGGACAGGGGACAGTGGCGACATCTGTGGGACAGGGACACTGGGGACATCTGTGGGACAGGGACACTGGGGACATCCAGAGGGGCAGGGGACAGTGGGAACATCTGTGGGACAGGGACACTGGGGACATCCAGAGGGACAGGGGACATTGGGTACAGGGGACAGTGGGGACATCTGTGGGGACACCTGGAGGTGACCATCGCCATGGCCACCAGGAGTGACCACACCCATGGCCACCAGGAGTGACCACACCCACGGACACCAGGAGTGACCACACCCACGGACACCTGGAATGACCGCACCCATGGCCACCAGGAGTGACCGCACCCACGGACACCAGGAGTGACCGCACCCACGGACACCAGGAGTGACCACACCCAAGGACACCAGGAGTGACCATCTCCATGGATCCCAAGGAAGACCATTCCCCTTGACATGGTGTGACCACCCCGCTGTCCCCAGGACTGACCACTGTCCCCAGCAGTGACCACCCCACTGTCCCCAGGAGTGACCCCCCGCTGTCCCCAGGAGTGACCCCCCGCTGTCCCCAGGGGTGACCCCCCACTGTCCCCAGGAGTGACCCCCCGCTGTCCCCAGGGGTGACCCCCCGCTGCCCACCCCGGACGTTCCCCACCCCCGTTCAGGGTTCAGTTCCCGTTTCCCGTCCTGGGCAGTGACCGCTGGGACAATGACCTGTGCTGGTCACCGGGGGTGGTGGCAGCGACCAGGGGGAGGTGACAGCGACCAGAGGGTGGTGGCAGTGACCAGGGGGAGGTGACAGCGACCAGAGGGTGGTGGCAGCGACCAGGGGGTGATGGCAGCGACCAGAGGGTGGTGGCAGTGACCAGGGGGAGGTGACAGTGACCAGGGGGAGGTGACAGCGACCAGAGGGTGGTGGCAGCCACCAGGAGGAGGTGACAGCAACAGAGGGTGGTGGCAGCGACCAGGGGGTGATGGCAGCGACCAGAGGGTGGTGGCAGTGACTGGGGGAGGTGACAGCGACCAGGAGGAGGTGACAGTGACCAGAGGGGAGTGGTGACACTGACGGGAGGGGGGTGGCGACACCGTACCTTGATGGTGACAGTGACCAGAGGGGGGTGGTGACAATAACCAGAGGGTGGTGGCAGTGACCAGGGGGAGGTGACAGTGACCAGAGGGGGGGTGGTGACAGTGACCAGAGGGAGGTGGTGACAGTGACCAAAGGGAGGTGACAGCAACCAGGGGGAGGTGACAGCGACCAGAGGGTGGTGGCAGCGACCTGGGGGAGGTGACAGCGACCAGGGGGAGGTGACAGTGACCAGAGGGGGGTGGTGACAGCGACCAGGGTGGGGAGGTGACACCATACCTTGATGGTGGCAGTGGCCATCATGCCCTGCTCCGGGCTCAGGGCCACGTTGGTCCGGAACAGGACGTGGCGCTTCTGGGGGAAGTCCTGGACCAGCAGCAGGGCCTGGGTGGCCGCGCTCAGCCCGGGCGCCTCCAGGAGCACCTGCTCGTCCGTCTCCAGCCGCAGCACGGCCGGGGTCACCATGGTCACCCTGGGGACAACAGCGGGCTGGCACAGAGCCCCGGGGGTGGCACAGCGCCCAGAAACCCCAAAATCTGTCCCCAAAACAGCTTGGGGACCTCGCAGGACACAGAAACCCCAAAATCTGTCCCGATATCAACTTGGGGACCCAGAGACCCCAAAATCTGATCTGAAAACACATCGGGGACCTCACAGCACCCAGAAACCCCAAAATCTGTCCCCAAAGCCCCCTTGGGGACCTCAGAAACCCCAAAATCTGTCCCGATATCAACTTGGGGACCTCAGAAACCCTTGGGGACCTCACAGCACCCAGAAACCCCAAAATCTGTCTCGATATCGACTTGGGGACCCAGAGACCCCAAAATCTGTCCCCAAAACCCCCTTGATGACCTCAGAAACCCCAAAATCTGTCCCGATATCAACTTGGGGACCTCAGAAACCCCAAAATCTGTCCCAGTATCACCCTTGGGGAAGTCAGAGCACCCAGAAACCCCAAAATCTGTCCCCAGAGCATCTTGGGGACCTCAGAAACCCCAAAATCTGTCACCGCAACATCTTGGGGACCTAATAAAACCTCCGGTGACCTCACAGCACCCAGAAGCCCCAAAATCTGTCCCCACAGCACCCATGGGTGGGGAGGAGTCCCAAAAAAGGGGATTTCCGGGGGGTCCCACGGTTTGGGGGTCTCACGGATGCGTAGGTGGGGGTCCCATGGGTGGCTTGGGGGGGCGGTCCCATGGATGGGTGGGGGCGGTCCGATGGCTTGGGGGGGGGTCCCATGGACAGTGGAGTGGGGGTCCCATGGGTGGGGTTGGGTGGGGGTCCCATGGGTGGGGGTGGGGGTTGGGTGAGGGTCCCATGGGTGGGATGGGGGTGGGAGTCCCATGGATGGGGTTGGGTGGGGGTCCCATGGGTGGGATGGGGGTCCCCAATGTCTCACAGCTGAGCGCGGGCGGGGGTCCCGAGCAGCACCAGGAACCCGAGGAGGAGGAAGAGGAGAGGATGAGGATGAGGAGGGGGGGGCAGCGCCGGAGCCCCCATGGCCGCAGGGAGGGGACAGCGACAGCGACACCGACGGCGACAGCGACGGCGACAGCGACACAGACGGCGACAGCGACAGCGACAGCGACGGCGACAGGGGGTCCCTTTATGGGGGTGGCCCCGGTGGTTACTGGGTAACCAGGGCCCTGCCCCCACCCATGGGTGGGGGTCAGGGTGCGGATGTGGGGGAAGGGGGGGCTCCGGCCACCTGCGGCCACCTGGGTGGGGGTGGGGGTGACACCGCGGGGACCCCCGTGCCAAGGTGGGGGGGGGGGTGGCACCGGCTGGGGGAGGGGTCCCGCACCCTTGGGTGGGGGTGGGGCGCCCCGGGTGGGGGAAGGGCGGGCCGGTCGTTCCTCATTTCGGGGAAGGAGCTGGCGAGGGGCCACCACGGGGCTTGCGACATCGCGGGGACACCCGAGGGGGGGTCGCGACGGGGGGTGGGGGGACACCAGGGGACATCGGGGGACAGTGGGGGACAGCGCTGGGCTGGGGGCGGGGACGGTTCCCCTTGACCCTACTCTCAATAGGTCATGGACAGCTGGGTCACCTGGGTGACACCTGAATGGTTCTGGGGGACATCCTGGAGCTTTGGTAGGACCTGGACACCTGGACATGAGCACCTGGGTCTGCCCCAAGACACCTGAAAGGTCCTGGGTGACCTCCAGGACCCCTGGTAGGACCTGAAAAACTGAGTCACCTCCCAGACCTGGATACCTGGGCCCATTCTGAGACCCCTGACAGGTCCTGGACACCCTCCTGGACCTCCCTGGACCACCATGTCCTGACCACCAGGACCCATCTCCACATGTCCAGGCCACCAGGACCATCTGGGCCACAATGTCCAGGTCACCTGGATCTCTCCTGGGCCACAATGTCCAGGTCACCTGGATCTCTCCTGGGCCACAATGTCCAGGTCACCTGGATCTCTCCTGGACCCCTTGGGCCACCATATCCAGCCCACCTGGACCCCTCCTGTGACCTTGTCACCTCTCCAGGCCCCAGAAGCCCAGATCCACCCCGGTGTCCCATGTCCCCCCATTGTCCCCTTGTCACCACCACCCCCCTGGGGACAGCTCCTCCCCGCCACCTCCGTTGTCCCCTGTGTCACCTCCGGGGCGCAGGCGTGTGACATTTCTGCCTCCCGCCATCCCCCAGGCCGGGCCACCAGGCCACTGGCCACCCCAGGAGTTCCACCAGCCCACCGGACCCTCTCCAGCCGTGGGTGAAGGAGAAGGAGCCCATCGGGACCAGCCGGACGTGGCGGTGGCACGGGGAGCGACGTTTGTCACTTGTCACCCGTGGTGGCCCCACGGGGCCCCAGCGCCTCCGGTTCCTCCCTTTCCTGGGTGTGGGAGGTGGCCCAGGAGCAATTGGAGGTGCTGAGGTTTGTCCAGGGGTCATCCAGGGGTCATCCAGGGGTCATCCAGGGGTCATCCAGCGGTTCCTCGCTGGACGTGGTCCTGCCAAGGCCACACAAGGCAGGGCCTCAGCTGGTGCTGCTCTGGACAGGAGGGGTGACACTGAGATCTCACCTCCACCAGGATCTCACCTCCCTTGGGATTTTACCTCCTCCAGGATCTCATCCCCACTGGGACCTCCCCTCCACCTGGATCTGACCTCCACCTGGATCTCACCTCCATTGGGATCTCACCTCCACCAGGATCCCATCTCCATCAGCTCCTGGCCAGAAGTTGATGGTTGGACCCTCTTCCATCAGCTCATTCACACAAGGACCCACCTCCACTGAAGTCCATCCCACCAGGACCCATCTCCATCAGTTCTTCCATTAAAGTCCATCCTGCCAGGACCTGCCCCAGGTGTCCCCAGCGTGTCCCCATGGAGGTGTGGCGGCAGTGTGCCCACTGGCTGGTGGCCGCGCGCGTCCTGCCCGCGGGACACCGGGCCAGCAGCCCCGGGGGACAGGTGTGGGACCTGGCGCAGGCGCTGCGCGACGGGGTCCTGCTGTGCCACCTGCTCAACGCCCTCCTGCCCCGCGCCGTGCCACCGCGGGACATCTGTCCCCGGCCACAGATGTCACAGGTGAGAGCTGGGGACAGGGAGGGACACGGGGGGTGACAATGGTGGTGACAATGCCCTCCTGCCACACGCCGTGCCACCACGGGACATCTGTCCCCGGCCACAGATGTCACAGGTGAGAGCCCACCTGGGGACAGGGAGGGACACGGGGGGTGACAATGGTGGTGACAATGGTGGTGACAACGCCCTCCTGCCCCACGCCGTGCCACCGCGGGACATCTGTCCCCGCCCACATATGTCACAGGTGAGAGCTGGGGACAGGGAGGGACACGGGGGGTGACAATGGTGGTGACAATGGTGGTGACAACGCCCTCCTGCCCCGCGCCGTGCCACCGCGGGACATCTGTCCCCGGCCACAGATGTCACAGGTGAGAGCTGGGGACAGGGAGGGACACGGGGGGTGACAATGGTGGTGACAATGGTGGTGACAACGCCCTCCTGCCCTGCAGTGGCACAGCGGGACATCTGTCCGCAGCCACAGATGTCACAGGTGAGAGCCCACCTGGGGAAAGGGGGGGTGACAATGGCAGTGACAATGGTGGGTGGTGGGGACAATGGGAATGGGGACATTGATGGTGACAATGGTGATGTGGATGAGAGGGGTGACCGTGATGGGGACAATGATGATGATGGTGGCAATGTTAACAGGGTTGACAATGACAATGACAGCGTTGGTGACAGAGATGATGGCAGTGCCACCATTGGCGACAGTGGTGGTGATGCTGATGGGGTGACAATGACAATGCTGGTGGTGGTGATGGCACCAAGGGAGTGACAAGGACAGGGACAATCGCAGCATTGACGGGGTGACAATGACAATGATGATGATGGTGGCAATGTTCACGGGGGTGACAATGACAATGACAGCATCAGTGACAGATTATGGCAGTGCCACTGTCATGTTGGTGACAACGGTGGTGATGATGGGGGTGACAATGACAGTGCTGGTGGCAGTGATGGCATCAAATGGGTGACAAGGACAGGGACAATCATTGACAGGGTGACAACGACAGTGCTGGTGGCGATGGTGGCATCAAATGGGTGACAAGGGGAGGGACAATCATTGACAGGGTGACAACGACAGTGCTGGTGATGATGGTGGCATCAAATGGGTGACAAGGGGAGGGACAATCATTGACGGAGTGACAACGACAGTGCTGGTGATGATGGTGGCATCAAATGGGTGACAAGGGGAGGGACAATCATTGACGGAGTGACAACGACAGTGCTGGTGGTGATGGTGGCATCAAATGGGTGACAAGGGGAGGGACAATCATTGACGGAGTGACAACAACAGTGCTGGTGGCGGTGATGGCATCAAATGGGTGACAAGGACAGGGACAATCATTGACGGAGTGACAACGACAGTGCTGGTGGCGGTGATGGCATCAAATGGGTGACAAGGACAGGGACAATCATTGACGGAGTGACAACGACAGTGCTGGTGGCGGTGATGGCATCAAATGGGTGACAAGGACAGGGACAATCATTGACAGGGTGACAACGACAGTGCTGGTGATGATGGTGGCATCAAATGGGTGACAAGGGGAGGGACAATCATTGACGGAGTGACAACGACAGTGCTGGTGATGATGGTGGCATCAAATGGGTGACAAGGGGAGGGACAATCATTGACGGAGTGACAACGACAGTGCTGGTGGTGATGGTGGCATCAAATGGGTGACAAGGGGAGGGACAATCATTGACGGAGTGACAACAACAGTGCTGGTGGCGGTGATGGCATCAAATGGGTGACAAGGACAGGGACAATCATTGACGGAGTGACAACGACAGTGCTGGTGGCGGTGATGGCATCAAATGGGTGACAAGGGGAGGGACAATCATTGACAGGGTGACAATGACAGTGCTGGTGGCGATGGCGGCAATGTTCACAGGGGTGGCAATGACAATGACAGCGTCGGTGACAGAGACGATGGCAGTGCCACCGTCATGTTGATGACAACGGTTGTCACAATGTGGAGAGACGAAAACACTGACACCAAATGTCCCCAGATGTCCCCAGATGTCCCCAGGAGTGCTCCCAGCGAGCCACCAATGGGCTGATGGGTGCCCATGCAGAGGGTGCTGAACTACCACCTGCTGCTCCAGGTGGGACACCTGGGCACACCTGGGGGGCGAGACACACCTGGGGGGCCCCTGGAGACACACCTGGGCACACCTGGGAGAGAGAGAGACACACCAGGGGACACAACTGGGAACAGCTGGGACACCCCCAGAGTGTCGGGGTTCACCAGGACATTGTCTGCATCCAGGAACTGTGACAGGGACACACCTTGGACACACGTGAGACACACCTGGGACACAAACGGGATGTTGGGATGTAACCAATACAGCAGGACAGGTTGAGCCTGAGCTTGTCTGGTGCTCGGGGCTGAACCAAATAGCAGCAACTCCGGTGTTTAACACCAAAGACACTTCTGGCCAGCTGGATGTGTGGTGTTTTCACCCCAGAGACACTTTTGACCAGCTGGATTTATGGTGTTTTCACCCCAGAGACACTTTTGTTCATGGATGTGTCATGTTTCACCAGAGAGACACTTGGTAGAATCTGAATGTGTGGTATTTCACATCAGAGACATATTTTCCCAGCTGGATGTGTGGTGTTTTCACCCCAGAGACACTTTCGGCCATGGGTGTGTGGTGTTTCACCAAAGAGACACTTTTGGCTCACAGGATGGGTGGTGTTTCACCCCAGAGACGCTTTTGGCCATGGGTGTGTGGTGTTCTCTCCCCAAAAACACTTTTGGCATGGATGTGTGGAGGTTCACCAGAGAGACACTTTTGGCTTGCTGGGTGTGCGCTGTTCCACCCCAGAATCACTTTTGGCCATGGATGTGTGGTGTTTAACATCAGAGACACTTTTGGCTTGCTGGATGTGTGGTGTTTCACCAAAGAGACAGTTTTGGCCATGGATGTGTGGTGTTTCATCCCAAAAACACCTCTAGCTCCCTGGATCTGTGGAGTTTTAACCCCAGACATTCTTTCGGACATGGATGTGTGGGGTTTTCACCCGAGAAACATTTTTGGCCATGGATGTGTGGTGTTTCATTCAGAGACACTTTTGGCCAGCTGGATGTTTAGTGTTTCACCTCAGACACACTTTTGGTTGGCTTGTGTGTGGTGTTTCAGCCCAAAACCACTTTTGGCCATATATGTGTAATGTTTGCAGCCCAAAAACACTTTTGGCCGTGGATTTGTTGAGTTTTAAGCCCAGAGACATTTTTGGCCTGCTGGCTGTATGGTGTGTCACCGCAGAGACACTTTTGGCTGTCTGGATGTGTGGTGTTTCACCCCAGAGACACTTTTGGCCATGGGTGTGTGGTGTTTCACCCCAGAATCACTTTTGGCTCACAGGATGGGTGGTGTTTCACCCCAGAGACACTTTCGGCCATGGGTGTGTGGTGTTTCCCCCCAGAATCACTTTTGGCTCACGGGATGGGTGGTGTTTCACCCCAGAGACACTTTTGGCCATGGGTGTGTGGTGTTCTCTCCCCAAAAACACTTTTGGGATGGATGTGTGGAGGTTCACCAGAGAGACACTTTTGGCTTGCTGGGTGTGCGCTGTTTCACCCCAGAATCACTTTTGGCCATGGATGTGTGGTATTTAACATCAGAGACATTTTTGGCTTGCTGGATGTGTGGTGTTTGACATCAGAGACACTTTTGGCAATGGATGTGTGGTGTTTCACCAAAGAGACAGTTTTGGCCATGGATGTGTGGTGTTTCACCCAAAAGACACTTTTGGCTTGCTGGATGTGTGGTGTTTCACCAAAGAGACACTTTTGGCCATGGATGTGTGGTGTTTCATCCCAAAAAACACCTCTAGCTCCCTGGATCTGTGGAGTTTTAACCCCAGACATTCTTTCGGACATGGATGTGGGGGTTTTCACCCAAAAAACATTTTTGGCCATGGATGTGTGGTGTTTCACTCCAGAGACAATTTGGCTCGCTGGATGTTTAGTGTTTCACCTCAGACACATTTTGGTTGGCTTGTGTGTGATGTTTCAGCCCAAAACCACTTTTGGCCATATATGTGTAATGTTTGCAGCCCAAAACCACTTTTGGCCATGGATTTGTTGAGTTTTAAGCCCAGAGACATTTTTGGCCTGCTGGCTGTATGGTGTTTCACCCCAGAGACACTTTTGGCCATGGGTGTGTGGTGTTTAACATCAGAGACACTTTTGGCCATGGATGTGTGGTGTTTCATCCCAAAAACACCTCTAGCTCTCTGGATCTGTGGAGTTTTAACCCCAGACATTCTTTCGGACATGGATGTGTGGGGTTTTCACCCGAGAAACATTTTTGGCCATGGATGTGTGGTGTTTCACTCCAGAGACAATTTGGCTCGCTGGATGTTTAGTGTTTCACCTCAGACACACTTTTGGTTGGCTTGTGTGTGGTGTTTCAGCCCAAAACCACTTCTGGCCATATATGTGTAATGTTTGCAGCCCAAAACCACTTTTGGCCATGGATTTGTTGAGTTTTAAGCCCAGAGTCATTTTTGGCCTGCTGGCTGTATGGTGTTTCACCCCAGAGACACTTTTGGCTCACGGGATGGGTGGTGTTTCACCCCAGAAACACTTTTGGCCATGGATGTGTGGTGTTCTCTCCCCAAAAACACTTTTGGCATGGATGTGTGGAGGTTCACCAGAGAGACACTTTTGGCTTGCTGGGTGTGCACTGTTCCACCCCAGAATCACTTTTGGCCATGGATGTGTGGTGTTTAACATCAGAGACACTTTTGGCTTGCTGGATGTGTGGTGTTTAACATCAGAGACACTTTTGGCCATGGATGTGTGGTGTTTCATCCCAAAAACACCTCTAGCTCCCTGGATCTGTGGAGTTTTAACCCCAGACATTCTTTCAGACATGGATGTGTGGGGTTTTCACCCAAAAAACATTCTTGGCCATGGATGCGTGGTGTTTCATTCAGAGACACTTTTGGCTCGCTGGATGTTTAGTGTTTCACCTCAGACACAATTTGGTTGGCTTGTGTGTGGTGTTTCAGCCCAAAACCACTTTTGGCCATATATGTGTAATGTTTGCAGCCCAAAAACACTTTTGGCCGTGGATTTGTTGAGTTTTAAGCCCAGAGACATTTTTGGCCTGCTGGCTGTATGGTGTGTCACCGCAGAGACACTTTTGGCTGTCTGGATGTGTGGTGTTTCCCCCCAGAATCACTTTTGGCTCACAGGATGGGTGGTGTTTCACCCCAGAGACACTTTTGGCCATGGATGTGTGGTGTTCTCTCCCGAAAAACACTTTTGGGATGGATGTGTGGAGGTTCATCTGAGAGACACTTTTGGCTTGCTGGGTGTGCGCTGTTCCACCCCAGAATCACTTTTGGCTTGCTGGATATGTGGTGTTTAACATCAGAGACACTTTTGGCCATGGATGTGTGGTGTTTCATCCCAAAAACACCTCTAGCTCCCTGGATCTGTGGAGTTTTAACCCCAGACATTCTTTTGGACATGGATGTGTGGGGTTTTCACCCAAAAAACATTTTTGGCCATGGATGTGTGGTGTTTCATTCAGAGACAATTTGGCTCACTGGATGTTTAGTGTTTCACCTCAGACACATTTTGGTTGGCTTGTGTGTGGTGTTTCAGCCCAAAACCACTTTTGGCCATATATGTGTAATGTTTGCAGCCCAAAAACACTTTTGGCCGTGGATTTGTTGAGTTTTAAGCCCAGAGACATTTTTGGCCTGCTGGCTGTATGGTGTGTCACCGCAGAGACACTTTTGGCTGTCTGGATGTGTGGTGTTTCACCCCAGAGACGCTTTTGGCCATGGGTGTGTGGTGTTTCACCCCAGAATCACTTTTGGCTCACGGGATGGGTGGTGTTTCACCCCAGAGACACTTTTGGCCATGGATGTGTGGTGTTCTCTCCCCAAAAACACTTTTGGGATGGATGTGTGGAGGTTCACCAGAGAGACACTTTTGGCTTGCTGGGTGTGTGCTGTTTCACCCCAGAATCACTTTTGGCCATGGATGTGTGGTATTTAACATCAGAGACATTTTTGGCTTGCTGGATGTGTGGTGTTTAACATCAGAGACACTTTTGGCAATGGATGTGTCGTGTTTCACCAGAGATACACTTTTGGCTTGCTGGATGTGTGGTGTTTTCACCCAAAAGACACTTTTGCCCATGGATGTGGGGTGTTTTCACCGCAGAGACACTTTTGGCTTGCTGGATGGGTGGTGTTTCACATCAGAGACACTTTTGGCTTGCTGGATGTGTGGTGTTTAACCCCAGAGACACTTTTGGCCATGGATGTGTGGTGTTTCATCCCAAAAACACCTCTAGCTCCCTGGATCTGTGGAGTTTTAACCCCAGACATTCTTTCGGACATGGATGTGTGGGGTTTTCACCCGAAAAACATTTTTGGCCATGGATGCGTGGTGTTTCACTCCAGAGACACCTTTAGCCAGGGACGTGTGGCGTTTCATCCCAGAGACACTATTGACCATTGGTGTGTGTTGTTTCACCCCAGGGACACTTTTGGCTTTCCAGATGTGTGGTGTTTATATCTGAGACACTTTTGGCAATAGATGTGTGGGTCTCCCCGCAGAAACACTTTTGGCCATGGATGTGTGGTGTTTCATCCCAGAGACATTTTTTGACCTCAGAATATGTGGTGTTTCACCCAAATAACACAATTGACCATGGATGTGTGGTGTTTCACCACAGAGACACTTTTGCTCATGGGTGTGTGGTGTTTCACCCCAAAACCCCTTTTTTCCATGGATGTGTGGTGTTTCACACCTGAGACGCTTTTGGCTGGCTGGATGTGTGGTGTTTCACCCCAGAGATACCTTTGGCTCATTGGATGTGTGGTGTTTCACCCCAGAGACACTTTTTGCTGTCTGCAAGTTCCAGCTGAGCGCCTGGGGACAAGTCCTGGCCTGCAGGATCTCTGGTGGTTTTGGGATGGAGCTCCCTCCCGTGGAGGGGCCACTCCTCAGGTTTCCCTCTGGCAGAGAAGCTTTAAGGCGATGAGGAAGGAAAGGAGTCAGTTCTGATGGAAGGTTTGGATCCAGAGCTTTGTTCTGGCCTCGGAATGCAGCACCAGCTCCAACAGAGCTCCTGAACCACGTGGGTGCTGCTCCTTTTAACCTCGGGGTGAGGGCAGGGAAGGGGTAGGGAGTCCCCAACCAGGTACAAGGGACAAAGGACACCTGGATGGCCCAGTGCCCACCCTGGGGTAGAGGGCATCTGTTGTGGTGTGAAGCAATACCTGTCCCTCAGGTGTGCAAACCTTGTCCTTCCCCTCCCCCTTGCCCCCTTTCCGAAGCGATGTCCGTCAAGCTCCACATTCCAGCAAGGGCGTCGTGTGATTGGCAGAAGTTCAACAGATGCTTCTCAGACCTGGGGTCAATGGCCTGTCCAGGTGTCATTGTCCCCTGAGACCCTCCCCCTCCCACCCGGTTGGTGGCTCACCTGTCCTTTCCCTCCCCTCTCAATGTGGGCTTAAAAGACACAGAGACCATGTGGCACGTTCCACCCGGCAATATTGGGATTGTATTCCAACACCCAGGCACGTTCCACCCGGCAATATTGGGATTGTATTCCAACACCCAGGCACGTTCGACCATGCAATATTGGGATTGTATTCCAACACCCAGGCACGTTCCACCTGGCAATATTGGGATTGTATTCCAATACCCAGGCACGCTCCATCCAGCAATATTGGGATTGTATTCCAACACCCAGGCACGTTCCACCCAGCAATATTGGGATTGTATTCCAACAACCAGGCACGTTCCACCCGACAATATTGGGATTGTATTCCAACACCCAGCACGTTCCACCCAGCAATATTGGGATTGTATTCCAACCCCCAGGCACGTTCCACCCAGCAATATTGGGATTGTATTCCAGTACCCAGCACGTTCCACCCAGCAATATTGGGATTGTATTCCAATACCCAGGCACATCCCACCTGGCAATATTGGGATTGTATTCCAACACCCAGCACGTTCCACCCGGCAATATTGGTATTGTATTCCAATATCCAGGCACGTTCCACCCAGCAATATTGGGATTGTATTCCAACACCCAGGAACGTTCCACCCAGCAATATTGGGATTGTATTCCAACACCCAGCACGTTCCACCCAGCAATATTGGGATTGTATTCCAATACCCAGGCACATCCCACCCGGCAATATTGGGATTGTATTCCAACACCCAGCACGTTCCACCCGGCAATATTGGGATTGTATTCCAACACCCAGCACGTTCCACCCAGCAATATTGGGATTGTATTCCAACACCCAGCACGTTCCACCCGGCAATATTGGGATTGTATTCCAATACCCAGCACGTTCCACCCGGCAATATTGGGATTGTATTCCAATACCCAGCACGTTCCACCTGGCAATATTGGGATTGCATTCCAACACCCAGGCATGATCCACGTGGCAATATTGGGATTCTATTCCAATACCCAGGCAGGTTCCACCCGGCAGTATTGGGATTGTATTCCAATACCCAGGCACGTTCCACCCGGCAATATTGGGATTGTATTCCAACACCCAGCACGTTCCACCCAGCAGTATTGGGATTGTATTCCAATACCCAGGCACGTTCCACCCGGCAATATTGGGATTGTATTCCAACACCCAGGCACGTTCCACCCGGCAATATTGGGATTTTACTCCAATATCCAGGCACGTTCCATCCGGCAATATTGGGATTGTATTCAAATACCCAGGCACGTTCCACCCATCAATATTGGGATTGTATTCCAATACCCAGCACGTTCCACCCGGCAATATTGGGATTGTATTCCAATACCCAGGCACGTTCCACCCGGCAATATTGGGATTGTATTCCAATACCCAGCACGTTCCACCCGGCAATATTGGGATTGTATTCCAATACCCAGGCACGTTCCACCCGGCAATATTGGGATTTTACTCCAATATCCAGGCACGTTCCACCCGGCAATATTGGGATTGTATTCCAACACCCAGCACGTTCCACCCGGCAATATTGGGATTGTATTCCAATACCCAGCACGTTCCACCCGGCAATATTGGGATTGTATTCCAACACCCAGGCACGTTCCACCCGGCAATATGGGGATTGTATTCCAATACCCAGCACGTTCCACCCGGCAATATTGGGATTGCATTCCAACACCCAGGCATGATCCACGTGGCAATATTGGGATTCTATTCCAATACCCAGGCACATTCCACCCGGCAATATTGGGATTCTATTCCAATACCCAGGCAGGTTCCACCCGGCAATATTGGGATTGTATTCCAATACCCAGGCACGTTCCACCCGGCAATATTGGGATTGTATTCCAACACCCAGCACGTTCCATCCGGCAATATTGGGATTGTATTCCAACACCCAGCACGTTCCACCCGGCAATATTGGGATTGTATTCCAACACCCAGGCACGTTCCACACGGCAATATTGGGATTGTATTCCAACACCCAGGCACGTTCCACCCGGCAATATTGGGATTGTATTCCAATACACAGGCACGTTCCATCCGGCAATATTGGGATTTTACTCCACTATCCAGGCACGTTCCACCCGGCAATATTGGGATTGTATTCCAATACCCAGGCACGTTCCACCCGGCAATATTGGGATTGTATTCCAACACCCAGCACGTTCCACCCAGCAATATTGGGATTGTATTCCAACACCCAGGCACGTTCCACCTGGCAATATTGGGATTGTATTCCAACACCCAGGCACGTTCCACCCGGCAATATTGGGATTGTATTCCAACCCCCAGGCACGTTCCACCCATCAATATTGGAATTGTATTCCAACACCCAGGCACGTTCCACCCGGCAATATTGGGATTGTATTCCAATACCCAGCACGTTCCACCCGGCAATATTGGGATTGTATTCCAACACCCAGCACGTTCCACCCAGCAATATTGGGATTGTATTCCAATACCCAGCACGTTCCACCCGGCAATATTGGGATTGTATTCCAACATCCAGGCACGTTCCACCCGGCAATATTGGGATTCTATTCCAACACCCAGCACGTTCCACCAATCAATATTGGGATTGTATTCCAACCCCCAGGCACATTCCACACAGCAATATTGGGATTGTATTCCAACACCCAGGCACGTTCCACCCAGCAATATTGGGATTGTATTCCAACACCCAGCACGATCCACCCGGCAATATTGGGATTGTATTCCAACACCCAGCAAGTTCCACCCGGCAATATTGGGATTGTATTCCAATACCCAGGCACGTTCCACCCGGCAATATTGGGATTGTATTCCAACCCCCAGGCACGTTCCACCCAGCAATATTGGGATTGTATTCCAACACCCAGGCACATTCCACCCAGCAATATTGGGATTGCATTCCAATATCCAGGCACGCTCCACACAGAAATATTGGGATTGTATTCCAACACCCAGCACGTTCCACCCGGCAATATTGGGATTGTATTCCAACACCCAGGCACGTTCCACCTGGCAATATTGGGATTGTATTCCAACACCCAGCACGTTCCACCCAGCAATATTGGGATTGTATTCCAACACCCAGGCACGTTCCACCCATCAATATTGGGATTGTATTCCAACACCCAGCACGTTCCACCCGGCAATATTGGGATTGTATTCCAACCCCCAGGCACGTTCCACCCAGAAATATTGGGATTGTATTCCAACACCCAGCACGTTCCACCCAGCAATATTGGGATTGTATTCCAACACCCAGGCACGTTCCACCCAGCAATATTGGGATTGTATTCCAATACCCAGGCACGTTCCACCCGGCAATATTGGGATTGTATTCCAACACCCAGGCACGTTCCACCAGCAATATTGGGATTGTATTCCAACCCCCAGGCACGTTCCACCCAGCAATATTGGGATTGTATTCCAACACCCAGGCACATTCCACCCAGCAATATTGGGATTGCATTCCAATATCCAGGCACGCTCCACACAGAAATATTGGGATTGTATTCCAATACCCAGGCACGTTCCACCCGGCAATATTGGGATTGTATTCCAACACCCAGGCACGTTCCACCAGCAATATTGGGATTGTATTCCAACCCCCAGGCACGTTCCACCCAGCAATATTGGGATTGTATTCCAACACCCAGGCACATTCCACCCAGCAATATTGGGATTGCATTCCAATATCCAGGCACGCTCCACACAGAAATATTGGGATTGTATTCCAACACCCAGCACGTTCCACCCGGCAATATTGGGATTGTATTCCAACACCCAGGCACGTTCCACCCGGCAATATTGGGATTGTATTCCAACCCCCAGGCACGTTCCACCCAGCAATATTGGGATTGTATTCCAGTACCCAGCACGTTCCACCCAGCAATATTGGGATTGTATTCCAACCCCCAGGCACGTTCCACCCAGCAATATTGGGATTGTATTCCAGTACCCAGCACGTTCCACCCAGCAATATTGGGATTGTATTCCAATACCCAGGCACATCCCACCTGGCAATATTGGGATTGTATTCCAACACCCAGCACGTTCCACCCGGCAATATTGGGATTGTATTCCAATATCCAGTCACGTTCCACCCAGCAATATTGGGATTGTATTCCAACACCCAGGAACGTTCCACCCAGCAATATTGGGATTGTATTCCAACACCCAGCACGTTCCACCCAGCAATATTGGGATTGTATTCCAATACCCAGGCACATCCCACCCGGCAATATTGGGATTGTATTCCAACACCCAGCACGTTCCACCCGGCAATATTGGGATTGTATTCCAACACCCAGCACGTTCCACCCGGCAATATTGGGATTGTATTCCAACACCCAGCACGTTCCACCCAGCAATATTGGGATTGTATTCCAACCCCCAGGCACGTTCCACCCGGCAATATTGGGATTGTATTCCAATACCCAGCACGTTCCACCCGGCAATATTGGGATTGTATTCCAACACCCAGCACGTTCCACCCAGCAATATTGGGATTGTATTCCAATACCCAGCACGTTCCACCTGGCAATATTGGGATTGCATTCCAACACCCAGGCACGTTCCACCCAGCAATATTGGGATTGTATTCCAATACCCAGGCATGATCCACGTGGCAATATTGGGATTCTATTCCAATACCCAGGCACGTTCCACCCGGCAATATTGGGATTGTATTCCAACACCCAGCACGTTCCACCCAGCAGTATTGGGATTGTATTCCAATACCCAGGCACGTTCCACCCGGCAATATTGGGATTGTATTCCAACACCCAGGCACGTTCCACCCAGCAATATTGGGATTTTACTCCAATATCCAGGCACGTTCCATCCGGCAATATTGGGATTGTATTCCAATACCCAGGCACGTTCCACCCATCAATATTGGGATTGTATTCCAACCCCCAGGCACGTTCCACCCGGCAATATTGGGATTGTATTCCAACACCCAGCACGTTCCACCCGGCAATATTGGGATTGTATTCCAACACCCAGGCACGTTCCACCCGGCAATATTGGGATTGTATTCCAACACCCAGCACGTTCCACCCAGCAATATTGGGATTGTATTCCAACACCCAGGCACGTTCCACCCATCAATATTGGGATTGTATTCCAACACCCAGCACGTTCCACCCAGCAATATTGGGATTGTATTCCAACCCCCAGGCACGTTCCACCCAGCAATATTGGGATTGTATTCCAGTACCCAGCACGTTCCACCCAGCAATATTGGGATTGTATTCCAATACCCAGGCACATCCCACCTGGCAATATTGGGATTGTATTCCAACACCCAGCACGTTCCACCCGGCAATATTGGGATTGTATTCCAATATCCAGTCACGTTCCACCCAGCAATATTGGGATTGTATTCCAACACCCAGGAACGTTCCACCCAGCAATATTGGGATTGTATTCCAACACCCAGCACGTTCCACCCAGCAATATTGGGATTGTATTCCAATACCCAGGCACATCCCACCCGGCAATATTGGGATTGTATTCCAACACCCAGCACGTTCCACCCGGCAATATTGGGATTGTATTCCAACACCCAGCACGTTCCACCCGGCAATATTGGGATTGTATTCCAACACCCAGCACGTTCCACCCGGCAATATTGGGATTGTATTCCAACCCCCAGGCACGTTCCACCCGGCAATATTGGGATTGTATTCCAATACCCAGCACGTTCCACCCGGCAATATTGGGATTGTATTCCAACACCCAGCACGTTCCACCCAGCAATATTGGGATTGTATTCCAATACCCAGCACGTTCCACCTGGCAATATTGGGATTGCATTCCAACACCCAGGCACGTTCCACCCAGCAATATTGGGATTGTATTCCAATACCCAGGCATGATCCACGTGGCAATATTGGGATTCTATTCCAATACCCAGGCAGGTTCCACCCGGCAGTATTGGGATTGTATTCCAATACCCAGGCACGTTCCACCCGGCAATATTGGGATTGTATTCCAACACCCAGCACGTTCCACCCAGCAGTATTGGGATTGTATTCCAATACCCAGGCACGTTCCACCCGGCAATATTGGGATTGTATTCCAACACCCAGGCACGTTCCACCCAGCAATATTGGGATTTTACTCCAATATCCAGGCACGTTCCATCCGGCAATATTGGGATTGTATTCCAATACCCAGGCACGTTCCACCCAGCAATATTGGGATTGTATTCCAACCCCCAGGCACGTTCCACCCGGCAATATTGGGATTGTATTCCAACACCCAGGCACGTTCCACCCGGCAATATTGGGATTGTATTCCAATACCCAGCACGTTCCACCCGGCAATATTGGGATTGTATTCCAACACCCAGCACGTTCCACCCAGCAATATTGGGATTGTATTCCAATACCCAGCACGTTCCACCTGGCAATATTGGGATTGCATTCCAACACCCAGGCATGATCCACGTGGCAATATTGGGATTCTATTCCAATACCCAGGCAGGTTCCACCCGGCAGTATTGGGATTGTATTCCAATACCCAGGCACGTTCCACCCGGCAATATTGGGATTGTATTCCAACACCCAGCACGTTCCACCCAGCACTATTGGGATTGTATTCCAATACCCAGGCACGTTCCACCCATCAATATTGGGATTGTATTCCAACACCCAGCACGTTCCACCCGGCAATATTGGGATTTTACTCCAATATCCAGGCACGTTCCATCCGGCAATATTGGGATTGTATTCCAATACCCAGGCACGTTCCACCCATCAATATTGGGATTGTATTCCAATACCCAGCACGTTCCACCCAGCAATATTGGGATTGTATTCCAACACCCAGGCACGTTCCACCCGGCAATATTGGGATTGTATTCCAACCCCCAGGCACGTTCCACCCGGCAATATTGGGATTGTATTCCAATACCCAGCACGTTCCACCCGGCAATATTGGGATTGTATTCCAACACCCAGCACGTTCCACACGGCAATATTGGGATTGTATTCCAACACCCAGGCACGTTCCACCCAGCAATATTGGGATTTTACTCCAATATCCAGGCACGTTCCACCCGGCAATATTGGGATTGTGTTCCAACACCCAGCACGTTCCACCCGGCAATATTGGGATTGTATTCCAATACCCAGCACATTCCACCCGGCAATATTGGGATTGTATTCCAACACCCAGCACGTTCCACCCGGCAATATTGGGATTGCATTCCAACACCCAGGCATGATCCACGTGGCAATATTGGGATTCTATTCCAATACCCAGGCACATTCCACCCGGCAATATTGGGATTCTATTCCAATACCCAGGCAGGTTCCACCCGGCAATATTGGGATTGTATTCCAATACCCAGGCACGTTCCACCCGGCAATATTGGGATTGTATTCCAACACCCAGCACGTTCCATCCGGCAATATTGGGATTGTATTCCAACACCCAGCACGTTCCACCCGGCAATATTGGGATTGTATTCCAACACCCAGGCACGTTCCACACGGCAATATTGGGATTGTATTCCAACACCCAGGCACGTTCCACCCGGCAATATTGGGATTGTATTCCAATACCCAGGCACGTTCCACCCGGCAATATTGGGATTGTATTCCAACACCCAGCACGTTCCACCCAGCAATATTGGGATTGTATTCCAACACCCAGGCACGTTCCACCTGGCAATATTGGGATTGTATTCCAACACCCAGGCACGTTCCACCCGGCAATATTGGGATTGTATTCCAACCCCCAGGCACGTTCCACCCATCAATATTGGAATTGTATTCCAACACCCAGGCACGTTCCACCCGGCAATATTGGGATTGTATTCCAATACCCAGCACGTTCCACCCGGCAATATTGGGATTGTATTCCAACACCAAGGCACGTTCCACCCGGCAATATTGGGATTGTATTCCAACATCCAGGCACGTTCCACCCGGCAATATTGGGATTGTATTCCAACACCCAGCACGTTCCACCAATCAATATTGGGATTGTATTCCAACACCCAGGCACATTCCACCCAGCAATATTGGGATTGCATTCCAATATCCAGGCACGCTCCACACAGAAATATTGGGATTGTATTCCAACACCCAGCACGTTCCACCCAGCAATATTGGGATTGTATTCCAACACCCAGCACGTTCCACCCGGCAATATTGGGATTGTATTCCAACCCCCAGGCACGTTCCACCCAGAAATATTGGGATTGTATTCCAACACCCAGCACGTTCCACCCAGCAATATTGGGATTGTATTCCAACACCCAGGCACGTTCCACCCAGCAATATTGGGATTGTATTCCAATACCCAGGCACGTTCCACCCGGCAATATTGGGATTGTATTCCAACAACCAGCACGCTCCACCCGGCAATATTGGGATTGTATTCCAACACCCAGGCACGTTCCACTTGGCAATTTTGGGATTGTATTCCAATACCCAGGCACGTTCCACCCAGCAATATTGGGATTGTATTCCAACACCCAGCACGTTCCACCTGGCAATATTGGGATTGTATTCCAACACCCAGGCACGTTCCACCCGGCAATATTGGGATTGTATTCCAACAGACAGGCACATCCCACCCGGCAATATTGGGATTGTATTCCAACCCCCAGGCACGTTCCACCCAGCAATATTGGGATTGTATTCCAACACCCAGGCACGTTCCACCCGGCAATATTGGGATTGTATTCCAACACCCAGCACGTTCCACCCAGCAATATTGGGATTGTATTCCAACACCTTGACAGGTTCCACCCAGCAATATGGGGATTGTATTCCAACACCCAGGCACGTTCCACCCAGCAATATTGGGATTGTATTCCAACACCCAGCACGTTCCACCCATCAATATTGGGATTGTATTCCAACACCCAGGCACGTTCCACCCGGCAATATTGGGATTGTATTCCAACACCCAGCACGTTCCACCCAGCAATATTGGGATTGTATTCCAACACCTTGACAGGTTCCACCCATCAATATTGGGATTGTATTCCAACACCCAGCACGTTCCACCCGGCAATATTGGGATTGTATTCCAACACCCAGGCACGTTCCACCCGGCAATATTGGGATTTTACTCCAATATCCAGGCATGTTCCACCCGGCAATATTGGGATTGTATTCCAATACCCAGGCACGTTCCACCCATCAATATTGGGATTGTATTCCAACACCCAGCACGTTCCACCCAGCAATATTGGGATTGTATTCCAATACCCAGGCACGTTCCACCCAGCAATATTGGGATTGTATTCCAACACCCAGGCACGTTCCACCCAGCAATATTGGGATTGTATTCCAATACCCAGGCAGGTTCCACCTGGCAATATTGGGATTGTATTCCAATACCCAGGCAGGTTCCACCTGGCAATATTGGGATTGTATTCCAACACCCAGGCACGTTCCTCCTGGCAATATTGGGATTGTATTCCAACACCCAGGCACGTTCCACCCGGCAATATTGGGATTGTATTCCAACACCCAGCACGTTCCACCCGGCAATATTGGGATTGTATTCCAACACCCAGGCACGTTCCACCCGGCAATATTGGGATTGTATTCCAACACCCAGGCACGTTCCACTTGGCAATATTGGGATTGTATTCCAACACCTTGACAGGTTCCACCCAGCAATATTGGGATTGTATTCCAACACCCAGGCACGTTCCACCCGGCAATATTGGGATTGTATTCCAACACCCAGGCACGTTCCACCCGGCAATATTGGGATTGTATTCCAACAGACAGGCACATCCCACCCGGCAATATTGGGATTGTATTCCAATACCCAGGCAGGTTCCACCCAGCAATATTGGGATTGTATTCCAACCCCCAGGCACGTTCCACCCAGCAATATTGGGATTGTATTCCAACACCCAGCACGTTCCACCCAGCAATATTGGGATTGTATTCCAACACCTTGACAGGTTCCACCCAGCAATATTGGGATTGTATTCCAACACCCAGGCACGTTCCACCCAGCAATATTGGGATTGTATTCCAATACCCAGGCACGCTCCACCCAGCAATATTGGGATTGTATTCCAACACCCAGGCACGTTCCACTTGGCAATATTGGGATCATATTCCAACACCCAGGCACGTTCCACCCAGCAATATTGGGATTGTATTCCAACACCCAGCACGATCCACCCGGCAATATTGGGATTGTATTCCAATACCCAGGCATGTTCCACCCGGCAGTATTGGGATTGTATTCCAACACCCAGCACGTTCCACCCGGCAATATTGGGATTGTATTCCAACACCCAGGCACGTTCCACCCGGCAATATTGGGATTGTATTCCAACACCCAGCACGTTCCACCCGGCAATATTGGGATTGCATTCCCATAGGCATCCTTCGGATCTGCCAATCACTGACGCCCTTCTGGAATCCCAGGACTGACTGACAGTGCCGGGAGGGGAAATGTTCGGTGACTGACACACCTGGGAAAGGATTGGGATACCTGAGGCAAGCTATGACGTCACACCACGAGACTGGGATGCACCTAGGTCACACCTGGCGCACCTGGCACACCTGGGATACACTTGGGGCACACCAGGGACACACCTGGGACATGTGGGATACACCTGGGACACACCTGGAAGTCACATGGGACACACCTGGGACACCTGGGATACACCTGGGACACACCTGACACACCTGGGACACCTGGGACACACCTGACACACCTGGAATACACTTGGGACACACCTGTGGCACCTGGGATACACCTGGGACACACCTCGGACACACCTGGGACACCTGGGATACACCTGGGACACACCTGGGACACCTGGGACACACCTGGGATACTCCTGGGACACACCTCGGACACACCTGGGACACACCTGGGATGCACCTGACACACCTGGGATACACCTGGACACACCTGAGGTACACCTGTGCACACCTGTTATGCAGCCCTTATACACCTGGGCATACATGGTGGACACCTGAGCACACCCAGGACACAGCTGGGCACACCTTGGGCGCACTTAAGCATACCTGGGACGCACCTGGGACATACCTGGACACACCTGGGACACACCTGTGCACACCTGTGCACCTGGAACACACCTGTGCACACCTGTTATACAGCCCTTACACACCTGGGCACGCCTGAGATACACCTGAGACACATCTGGGACACACCTATGCACACACCTGGGCCCACCTGGCACACATCTGGACACTCCTGGGACACACCTGCACACACCTGGGATACACCTGAGATATATAACTGCGCAGACACCTGGGCACACCTGGCACACGCCTGTTATGCAGCCCATGCACACCTGTGTACACCCATTACACACCTGTTACACACCTGTACACACCTGTTGCACCTCTACACACCTGTGTACACCCATTACACACCTGTACACACCTGTTACACCTGTACACACCTGTACACACCCGTTACACCTGTACACACCTGTTACACACGTGTACATACCTGTTGTGCCCCTAAGCACACCTGTTACACACCTGTACACACCTGTTACACCTGTACACACCTGTTACACACCTGTACACACCTGTTACACCTGTACACACCTGTTACACCTGTTACACACCTGTACACACTTGTTATGCACCTGTACACACCTGTTACACCTGTACACACCTGTTACACCTGTTACACACCTGTACACACCTGTACACACCTGTACACACCTGTTACGCACCTGTACACACCCGTTACACCTGTACACACCTGTACACACCTGTTACGCACCTGTACACACCCGTTACACCTGTACACACCTGTACACACCTGTTACACCTGTACACACCCGTTACACCTGTACACACCTGTACACACCTGTACACACCTGTTACACCTGTACACACCTGTTACACCTGTACACACCTGTTACACACCTGTACATACCTGTTGTGCCCCTAAGCACACCTGTTACACACCTGGGCACTCCTGCACACACCCACGTGGGGAGGGGGCAGGACTAGACCCCAAAAGGGGGGCTCGGATGCCAAGGGGAGGGTCCCAAACCAAATTTGGGGAGGGGTCCCAATCCCCATTTGGGGAGAGGTCCCAAACCCGATTTGGGGGCACAGACCCCATTTGGGGGGGGAGGGGGGTGGAAATGGGGATGGGAGGGGTCCTTGGGGAGGGGTCCCAAACCCCATTTGGGGTCCCAAACTTTATTTGAGGAGGGGTCCCAAACCCCATTTGGGGTCCCAAACTTTATTTGGGGAGGGGTCCCAAACCCCATTTAGGGTCCCAAACTTTATTTGGGGAAGGGTCCCAAAACCCATTGGGGAGGGTGTGGAAATGGGGATGGGAGGGGTCCTTGGGGAGGGGTCCCAAACCCCATTTGGGGTCCCAAACTTTATTTGGGGAGGGGTCCCAAACCCCATTTAGGGTCCCAAACTTTTTTTGGGGAGGGGTCCCAAACCCCATTGGGGAGGGGGTGGGAATGGAACGCCTAAGGGGGGTCTTAGACCCTAATGGGGGGGTTGGGACCTCATTTGGGGAGGGGGCATCAACAGAGTTGGGGGGAGACATTGGGGAGGGGTCCCAAATCCCATTTGGGGAGGGGTCTGGGACCTCATTTGGGGAGGGGGCGGGGACAGATCCCAAACTCGATTTGGGGAGGGGCCACAGACCCCATTGGGGGAGGGGTTCTTAACCCGATTTGGGGGCACAGACTCAGCTGGGGAGGGGTTCCAAACCCAAGTTGGGGTCGCAGATCCGATTTGGGGAGGGGTCCCGGACCCGATTTCGGGTCCCAAACCCCATTTTGGGGAGGGGTCTCCATGCCCCCATTTTGGGGAGGGGGGGATGATCAGCCACCATTTGGGGGGTCCGCCCACCGGGGGGGGGGAGGGGTCCCTGTGTGGTTTTTGGGGGGGGTCAGAAAATCCTCTGTGCCCCTCCCCCACCCCAAATCCCCCCCAAACCCCCTCGACGCCCCCTCCCCAAATAAAGCAGACCCCCGTTGGGTTTTAGGGTTTTTTAATCTCGGCCCCTTTTCCGGGCGGTTTCACCCCAAAAACCGCGAGGGCCCCGCCCCTCCCCCACCCCCCCCGAGCCGCCCGCGGCCCCCCCACCCCCCCCCCCCGGGGGGTCCCCCCTGGTTTGGGACCACCCCATCCCCCATGAAGGATGAGGAACCCCAAAAAGGGGGGGAGGGGATGTGGGGACCCCTCCCCTCAAACACACCCCGGGGGGGGTCGGGGGGCAAGGACAGGTGGGGACCCCAAAATGGGGGGGGGGGGGGCGTGGGGACCCTCAGAATGGGGGGAGAAGAACAGCCGGGGACCCCCAAAATGGGGGGGACAAGGACACCCAGAGATCCCCAAAATTGGGGGGAGAAGGACACCCGGGGACCCCCAAAATGGGGAGGGCAAGGACACCTGAAGACCCCCAAGACCCCAAAACTGGGGGACAAGGACACCTGGAGACCCTCAAAATGGGGGGGAGACACCCAGAGACCCCCAAAATGGGGGGGACAGAGACACCCAGAGACCCCCAAAATGAGGGGGACAAGAACACCTGGGAACCCCCCTCAGGACCCCAAAAATGGGGTGGGGAGGGGATGGTGTCAAGGGCACCCAAAGACCCCAAAACTGGGGGACAAGGACACCTGGAGACCCCCAAGACCCCCAAAATGGGGGGGACAAGGATACCCGAGGACCCCCCAAAAATTGGGGAGGTCAAGGACACCCCGACACCCCAAGATGCCCAAAATTGGGGGGGAGGAGGAGGGGTCAAGGATACCCAGAAACCCCCAAGACTCCGAATTTGGGGGGGGGGGGGTCAAGGACCCCCAGAATAGAGATGGGTGGGACAAGGACACCCCAAAACCCCCGGGGACAGCGCGGTGACCCCAAAACCCCCCCTGAGCTCTGAGACTGGGGACAAGAACACCCCAAAACCCCCCTGAGATTGGGGACAAGGACACCCCAAAACCCCCAGGGCAGCGGGGACCTGAGGTGACCCCAAAACCCCTCTGAGATTGGGGACAAGGACATCCCAAAACCCCCTAGGACAGTGAGATGACCCCAAAACCCCTCTGAGATCGGGGACAGGGACACCCCAAAACCCCCGGGACAGCGGGGTGACCCCAAAACCCCTCCGAGCTCCGAGACTGGAGACAGGGACACCCCAAAACCCTTCAGGACAGTGGGGAGAACTTCTGCCCCCACCAGGTGACCCCAAAACCCCTCTGAGATTGGGGACAAGGACACCCCAAAACCCTCCGGGACAGGGGGGACAAGGTGAGTCCCCACCAGGTGACCCCAAAACCCCTCTGAGATCGGGGACAAGGACACCCCAAAACCCCCGGGACAGTGGGGTGACCCCAAAACCCCTCCGAGCTCCGAGACTGGGGACAAGCACACCCCAAAACCCCCAGGGATGGCAGGGACAACTCCAGTCCCCACCCGGGTGACCCCAAAACCCCTCCGAGCTCCGAGATCAGGGACAGGGACACCCCAAAACCCTTCAGGACAGTGGGGAGAAGTTCTGCCCCCACCAGGGACCCCAAAACCCCTCTGAGATCGGGGCCTGGGGACAAGGACACCCCAAAACCCCCCTGAGACAGTGGGGTGACCCCAAAACCCCTCTGAGACTGGGCACATGGACACCCCAAAAACCCCAGGGATGGTGGGGACAACTCCAGCCCCCACCCGGGTGACCCCAAAACCCTCGATGACAGCGAGGTGACCCCAAAACCCCTCCGAGCTCCGAGACTGGGGACAGGGGCACCCCAAAACCCTTCAGGAGAGTGGGGAGAACTTCTGCCCCCACCAGGTGACCCCAAAACCCCTCTGAGATCGGGGCCTGGGGACAAGGACACCCCAAAACCCCCTGAGACAGTGGGGTGACCCCAAAACCCCTCCGAGATCGGGGACAGGGACACCCCAAAGCCCCCCGAGGAGAAGCAGCCCAGCGAGACCCCCCAGAGCCGGGGCTGTTCCAGGGGGTCTCCCCCAGAGTCCGCACCCCCCGGGGGGGTTTTGGGGGGCCCTAGGGGGGCAGGATCTGCTCCAGGAGGGGTTTGGAGGCCGGCGCAATCCGGTCCGGGAATTTGACCTCGAACTCGATGACGAGGTCGCCGCGCTGCTCGGGCGAGCGGGGGAAGGGCAGCCCCTCGCCCGGGACGCGGCGCTTGACGCCCGGCTTGAGCACGTCCTGGAACACCATGGGGATGGAGCGGCCATCCAGGGTGGGGACAGTCACCGTGCAGCCACACAGAGCCTGGGGACACGGGGTCATCCGGACAGGTCAGGGACACGGGGACATGGGGGATACGGGGGACATGGGGGACACGGGGGACACAGGGGACACGGGGCCATTCCATGTCCTGGAACACCATGGGGATGGAGCGGCCATCCAGGGTGGGGACAGTCACCGTGCAGCCACACAGAGCCTGGGGACACGGGGTCATCCGGACAGGTCAGGGACACGGGGACATGGGGGATACGGGGGACATGGGGGACACGGGGGACACAGGGGACACGGGGCCATTCCATGTCCTGGAACACCATGGGGATGGAGCGGCCATCCAGGGTGGGGACAGTCACCGTGCAGCCACACAGAGCCTGGGGACACGGGGTCATCCGGACAGGTCAGGGACACGGGGACATGGGGGATACGGGGGACATGGGGGACACGGGGCCATTCCATGTCCTGGAACACCATGGGGATGGAGCGGCCATCCAGGGTGGGGACAGTCACCGTGCAGCCACACAGAGCCTGGGGACACGGGGTCATCCGGACAGGTCAGGGACACAGGGACATGAGGGACATGGGAGTCACGGGGGACATGGGGGACACGGGGCCATTCCATGTCCTGGAACACCATGGGGATGGAGCGGCCATCCAGGGTGGGGACAGTCACCGTGCAGTCACACAGAGCCTGGGGACACGGGGTCATCCGGACAGGTCAGGGACACGGGGACATGGGGGACACAGGGGGACATGGGGGACATGGGGGACACGGGGCCATTCCATGTCCTGGAACACCATGGGGATGGAGCGGCCATCCAGGGTGGGGACAGTCACCGTGCAGCCACACAGAGCCTGGGGACACGGGGTCATCCGGACAGGTCAGGGACACGGGGACATGGGGGATACGGGGGACATGGGGGACACGGGGGACACAGGGGACACGGGGCCATTCCATGTCCTGGAACACCATGGGGATGGAGCGGCCATCCAGGGTGGGGACAGTCACCGTGCAGCCACACAGAGCCTGGGGACACGGGGTCATCCGGACAGGTCAGGGACACGGGGACATGGGGGACACAGGGGGACATGGGGGACATGGGGGACACGGGGCCATTCCATGTCCTGGAACACCATGGGGATGGAGCGGCCATCCAGGGTGGGGACAGTCACCGTGCAGCCACACAGAGCCTGGGGACACGTCAGGGACACGTCAGGGATATGGGGACACAGGGACAGGTCAGGGACACATCAATGACATGGGGACATGTTAGGGACAAGGGGACATGGGGACACAGGGGACACGGGGACAGTTCAGGTACACAGGGACACAGGGGACATGGGGGACGGGTCAGGGACAGGGGGACATTGGGACAGGTCAGGGACACATCAATGACATGGGGACATGGGGACACATGGGACATGGGGACAGGTCAGGTACACAGGGACACAGGGGACATGGGGGATAGGTCAGGGACAGGGGGACATTGGGACAGGTCAGGGACACAGGGACACAGGGGACATGGGGACGGGTCAGGGACAGGTCAGGGACGGGGGGACATGGGGGACATGGGGGACAGGTCAGATTCACAGGGGACACAAGGGACAGGTCAGGGACAAGTCAGGGACAGGGGGACATTGGGACAGGTCAGGGACACAGGGGACACATGGGGACAGGCCACCAACAGGGGGACAGGGTGGACACGTCAGCACTGGGCCAAGGGGCACCCCCGACATGGCCCCACTGCCCAGAGTGACCCCTGGAGTGACCCCACAATGTCCCCCACAGTGACCCCCAGAGTGACCCCAGAGTGACCCCTGGAGTGACCCCACAATGTCCCCCACAGTGACCCCCAGAGTGACCCCAGAGTGACCCCACAATGTCCCCCACAGTGACCCCCAGAGTGACCCCTGGAGTGACCCCACAATGTCCCCCATAGTGACCCCCACAGTGATCCCAGAGTGACCCCAGAGGGACCCCCTGGAGTGACCCCACAATGTCCCCCACAGTGACCCCCACAGTGATCCCAGAGTGACCCCAGAATGACCCCGCAGTGACCCCCCTGGCCACCCACTGTGTCCTGCCACCCCCAGAATGACTCCCCCAGTTGTGTCCCCCCACCCAGGCTGACCCACCTGTGACATCTCCCCTGGTGTCCCCACCAGGACCAGCCCACCCCGGTGTCCCCACCAAGGTTGACCAGTCCCACCAGTCCCACCAGTCCCACCCACCCCAGACCAGCCCCAGACCGGCCCCAGTGTCTGTCCAGGACCAACCCAACCCTGATGTCCCCACTGAGACCCCACCAGCCCTGAGGTCCCCACCACCACCAACCCAACCCCAATGTCCCCAGCACCACCCAGACCAGCCCTGATGTACCCACGGCCACCAACCCAACCCTGATGTCTCCATGGCCACCGACCCATCCTCAATGTCCCCACTGCCACCCACCCCTATCCCCCCCCAAGCCCACCCACCCCAGTGTCCCCATCAAACCCATCCCATCTCCAACATCTCCACCAAGACCAACCCATCCTCCATATCCCCACTGCCACCCACCCACCCATCCCTTGATGTCCCCAAGATCACCCCATCTCCTATGTCCCCAACAAGCCCACCCCATCCCCAGTGTCCCCACTGCCACCCCCCACAATGTCCCTCCCTGATGTCTCCACCACCCCCCACCGACCTGTGGTGTCCCCATCAAGACCAACACCCTCCCCAATGTCCCCACCGATAGCAACCCCTGATGTCCCCACCAAGCCCACCCCATCCCCAGTGTCCCCACTGTGTCCCCACTGCCACCAACCACCCCATGTCCTCACCACCACCCACCCCCTGATGTCTCCAAGCCCACCCAGCCCTGATGTCCCCCCCAAGCCCACCCCATCTCCAGTGCTCCCACCAAGACCAACCCACCCCTGTTGTCCCCACCAAGACCAACCCCTGATGTCCTCACCAAGACCTACCCATCCTCAATGTCCCCACTGCCACCTACCCTCAATGTCCCCACAGCCACCCCATCTCCAATGTCCCCAGCAACACCAACCCACCCCTGATAGCCCCACCAAACCCACCCAGCCCTCGATGTCCTCACCAAGCCCTTGACGTCCCCAGGACCACGCACCCCTGATGTTCCCACCAAGCCCACCCACCCCTCAAAGTCCCTCCTCAATCCCATCCAGCCCTGATGTCCCCAAGCCCATCCAGCCCTGATGTCCCCACCCACCTACCCTCAATGTCCTCACCAAGACCACCCCATCTCCAACGTCCCTACCAAGCCCACCCCATCTCCAACATCCTCACCAACACCACCCACCCACCCCTTGATGTCCCCACCAAGCCCACCCAGCCCTGATGTCCCCACCAAGCCCACCCTCAATGTCCCCACTGTCACCCATCTCCAACATTCCCACCAAGCCCACTCCACCCCACTGTCCCCCCCAAGCCCACCCACCCCTTGATATCCCCAAGCCCACCCCACCTCCAATGTCCCCACCAAGCCCACCCACCCAACCCTGACGTCTCCACCAAGACCAACCCAACGTCCCCACTGCCCCACTGGCATTCCCACCAAGACCATCCAATCTCCAATGTCCCCACTGCCACCCACCCTCAATGTCCCCATTGTCACCCATCTCCATTGTCCTCCCCAAGCCCACCCACCCCTTGATGTTCACACCAACACCAACCCCTGATGTCCCCACCAAGCCCACTGCATCTCCAACATCCCCACCAAGCCCACCTAGCCCTGATGTCTCCACCAAGACCACCCCCAGTGTCCCCACCAAGCTCACCCTCAATGTCCCCACTGTCACCCATCTCCATTGTCCCCACCAAGCCCACCCACCCCTTGATGTCCCCAAGCCCACCCCACCTCCAATGTCCCCACCAAGCCCACCCACCCAACCCTGACGTCTCCACCAAGACAGCCCCACCTCCAATGTTCCCCCCAAGCCCACCCACCCCAGCGTCCCCCCAAGCCCACCCTTGATGTCCCCAACCCCCCACCGCGGGGGTCCCGCTGACCTCGCGCAGGCTGATCCTGGCCGGGTAGACGATGTCGGAGCCGTCGCGGCGGAACACGTCATGCGGCTTGTCCTTGAGCACGAACACCACGTCGGCCGGGATGTTGTTGGGCGTCTGGTCGCCCTCCTTGGGGAAGGTGATCTTGGTGCCCTCCTTCCAGCCCCTCTTCACCTCGATGGTCAGGATCTTGTCCTCGTTCCTCACCGTCTTCCCGTCAGGGCCGAGGCGTTTGTGGGAGATCTTCATCTTCTTGGTGCAGCCGCTGTAGATCTCCTCCAGCGACACGCGCAGGTCGTACAGCACGGGGGGGTCCTGCTTGCGGCCCTCGCCCCCCCGGCCCCGCGGGAAGCTGACGCTGCCGAAGCCCCCCACGTGGAAGGTGTTGAAGGCCTCGTCGCCGTCCTCGTCGTCGCCGTTGCGCTGCACGAAGAAGGTGTCGAAGGGGTTGCGCCCGTCGAAGAACTCGGCGAACATGGCGTGCGGGTCGCCGCGGAACGTGTAGGTGAAGGTGGGGCCGTTGGAGCCCCCCGGCCCGGGGGTGGGGGCTCCCCCTTTCAGCCCTGGCATTTTGGGGTGGGGGGGGGGAAGGTGCCCATCAGCCCCCCCGGCCGTGCTGCCGCGGGGCGCGGGGTGAGCCGCGGGCAGGGCGTGGGGCGGGCCAGGGCGTGGGGAACCGGTTCTGCCCGTGGCGCCGACGCCGCTGACGGTCCCGGACGGGCCCCAACAGGCCCAGCCGGCTCCAGCGGCACCCCCCCGGCACGCCCCGGCGCCCTCCCGGCCCCCCCCGGGCACTGCCAGCCCTGCTGGCCGGGCGGGCTGCCCACCGCGGAGCCCCCCGTGCCCCTCTCTGTGCCACAGCCGCCTTCGCCCTGACCCCACCCTCCTGTGTGCCCCCCAACCCCCGATCCTGGCACTGACACCTGGCCCTGGCGCCTGGCCCTGGCACCTGTCCTCACCCCCTGCCCCCCTCACCTGGCCCTCTCACCTGTCCCCTCACCTGTCCTCATCCCCTGCACCCCTCACCTGGCCCTGTCACCCCATCCCCGTCACCTGCCACCTCCCCTGCCCCCCTCACCTGTCCTCATCCCCTGTCCCTGTCACCTGTCCCCACACCCTCACCTGCCTGGCTGTCACCCCCAAGCCCCCTACCTCTCACTATCCCCTCCAGTCTCCCCTTCAGCCACCCTTACCCCCCACCTGCCCTCCCTACACCCCCTCCGACCCCCAGACCCCCTCCTCACCTGCCCCCTGACCCCCTCATTGCCCCTCCTGTGCCCCCCAGACCCCCTCCTCACCTGCCCCAATTCCTTCCCGTGCCCCCAAGGCCCCCTCCCCACCTTCCCTCCGACCCCCTGACCCCTTCACTGCCCCTCCCGTGCCCCCCAGACCCCCTCCCCATCTACCTCAGACCCCCTCACCCCCTCATTGCCCCTCCCGTGCCCCCCAGACCCCCTCCCCCCCGTCCCCTCACCCCCCCCAGCCCCCGGGCCGGACGCCCCCGGCCCCCCCAGTGCCGCCGCTCACCCTCCTCCCCGTACTTGTCGAAGATCTCCCGTTTTTTGGGGTCGCTGAGCACGTCGTAGGCCTCGGCCACCTCCTTGAAGCGCTGCTCGGCTCCCGGGGACCGGTCCTTGTCGGGGTGGCAGCGCAGCGCCTGCCGCCGGTACGCGCGGCGGATGTCGGCGGCGGAGGCCCCCCGGGACAGCCCCAGCGTGCGGTAATAATCCTTGCCCATGGCCGCCCCCGCTGCTCTGGCACCGGTCACGGCGAGGCTCCGCGGGACGGGCACGGGGAGGGAGCCCCGAGGGGCGGGGGGGACGGGGAGGGACCGGGGAGGGACGGGGAGGGACCGGGGATGGAGCGAGGAGAGGGATGGACGGGGAGGGACCGGGGATAGACCGGGGACGGACCGGGGGATGGATGGGGAGGGACCGGGAATGGAGCAGGGAGGGACCGGGGAGGGACCGGGAGGGATGGGGAGGGACCGGGAGGGATGGGGATGGAGCGGGAGGGATGGGGAGGGACCGGGAGGGATGGGGATGGAGCGGGGAGGGACCGGGGATGGATGGGGAGGGACCGGGAGGGATGGGGATGGAGCGGGGAGGGACCGGGGATGGATGGGGAGGGACTGGGGCCGGAGCAGGGAAACGATCTGGGATAGACCGGGGACGGAGCGGGGAGGGACTGGAGAGACCGGGCAGGAACCGGGGACAGACCGGGGAGGGATGGGTAGAGGACTGGACCGGCGAGGGACCGGGGATAGACCGGCGATGGAGGGGGGAGAGCAATGGACTGGGGATAGATCGGGGATGGAGCGGGGAGGGACCGGGGATGGAGCGGGGAGGGACCGGGGATAGAGCAGGGATGGAGCGGGGAGGGACCGGTAAGGGACCAAGGGATGGACCGGGGAAGGACCGGCGATGGAGCAGGGAGGGACCGAGGAAGGGATGAGGATGTAGCGGGGAGGGACCGGAGAGAGACGGCGAAAGGACCGGGCAAAGACCGGGGAATGGGTGAGGATGGAGCGGGGGAGGGAGCGGGAGAGAGACCGGGGAAGCACCGGGGGATGGAGGGGGAGAGGGCTGGACCGGGGAGGGACCGGGGATGGACCGAGGGCTTGAAGTGGACCCGAGGAGGGATCGGGGATGGGTCGAGAAGGGGCTGGACCGGAGGAGGAACCGGGGGAGGAGCGGGAGGGACGAGGAGGGGTCGGGAAAGGGTCGGGAGAGAACGCGGGGACAGATCGGCGGAAGAACCGGGAGAGGGACCGGGACAGGAGCCAGGGAGGGACCGGGGGAGGTCCCGGGAGGGGATCAGGAAGGAGGGAGGGAGGGAGAGGGGACGGGGAGGGACCGGGGATGGGAACGGGGATGGGAACGGGGGGAGCGGGGATGGGAACGGGGACGGAGCGGGGGAAGGAGGGGCCCGAGGCTCGCGGGGCTGTCGCTGTCGCCTCCAGGGACACCCGGCCCTGCCACTGCACGGTGACACCGCGGTGACACCACCGGAGCCTCTGGCCGCCCCCAGGCGTGGCCCCGGGTGTGGCCCCGGCTCCGGTGATACCGGGACAGCAGCCAGCAGGGTGACAGCACAGCCGGGGAGCCTGGGGACACGGGGGGACACACGGGGACACGGGGGGACACACGGGGACACGGGGGGAGACACGAGGACACGGGGATAGGCAGGACATGGAAACACGGGGGACATGGGGACAGACACAGGGGGACCTGGGGACACAGGACATGGGGACAGGGAAGACATGGGGACATGGTGACATAGGGACAAAGGACACGGGGGGACATGGGTACACGGGGGGACAGGACATGGGGACAGGGAGGAGAAAGGGACACAGGACAGGGAGACACAGGGACAAAAGACACAGGGGGACATGGGGACACGGCTATTGGACACCTGGGGACAGGTGGCTAAGGGGACATGGGGACACAGGACACGGGGACATGGGGACACAGGGACAAAGGACACGGGGGGACATGGCGACACAGGACATGGGGGAGAAGGAGATATGGGGACTAAGGATACAGGGGGACATGGGGACACAGGGACAAGGGACACAGGGGGACATGGGGACACGGCTATTGGACACCTGGGGACAGGTGGCTAAGGGGACATGGGGACACGGGACATGGGGACATGGGGACACAGGACATGGGGACATGGGGACAAAGGATACAGGGGGACATGGGGACGCAGGGGGACCTAGGGACACAGGACATGGGGACAAGGAAGACATGGGGACATGGTGACACAGGGACATGGGGACACAGGGACAAAGGACATGAGGGGACATGGGTACACGGGGGGACAGGACATGGGGACAGGGATGAGAAAGGGACACAGGACATGGGGACACAGGAACAAAAGACACAGGGGGACATGGAGACACAGCTATTGGACACCTGGGGACAGGTGGCTAAGGGGACATGGGGACACAGGACATGGGGACAAGGGACATGGGGACATGGAGACATGGCTATTGGACACCTGGGGACAGGTGGCTAAGGGGACATGGGGACACAGGACATGGGGACAAGGGACATGGGGACATGGAGACATGGCTATTGGACACCTGGGGACAGGTGGCTAAGGGGACATGGGGACACAGGACATGGGGACAAGGGACATGGGGACATGGAGACATGGCTATTGGACACCTGGGGACAGGTGGCTAAGGGGACATGGGGACACAGGACATGGAGACACGGCTATTGGACACCTGGGGACAGGTGGCCAAGGGGACATGGGGACACAGAGAGGGACAAGCCCCACCATTGTCCCCACGACCAGGAGTCCCCACGGCCCCATGGTAACTGTGTCCCAAAGTGTCCCCATGGCCCCACAGTCCCTGTGTCCCAAAGTGTCCCCTGTCCCAAAGTGTCCCCATGGCCCCACAGTCCCTGTGTCCCAAAGTGTTCCCTGTCCCAATGTCCCGTGTCCCAAAGTGTCCCCAAGCCCTGCCACATCCTCCGGGGCCCATGGGGTCTGACCTGCCCCACCCTGATCTGTGTCCTAGCGTGTCCCCATGGTGTCCCCATCCCCACGGTGTCCCCACAGTGTCCCCGTCTGTCGCCAGGACCCTCCAGCCTGCCACGACCGCCCGAGCACCCTGTGACCCCCAGGACCCCCTCATCCCCCGGGTGTCCCCCACAGACCCCCCCAGTTCCCCCAGCCCCTCTGTGACCCTTCAGGCTCCTGGAACACCCCCAGACCCTCCAGCCCCCCCAGACCCTGCAGCCCCCTCGGACCCCCCGGACCCACAGCCCCCAGCCCCCCGTGACCCCTCCATTCCCCATGGTCCCACCCCCCGTGGTCCCCCTAGACCCCCAAAACTCCTCGGACCCCCCCCAACCCCAGACGCCCCCAGTTCCTGTGACCCCTCCCAGTCCCCATGACCCCCCATCCCCCAAACACCCTATGACCCCTTTGACTCCGCCCCCCATGGCCCCCCCGGACCCCCCAAACCCCTTGGACCCCCCAAACGCCACAGCCCCCCAGTGTCAGTGACCCCTCCCAGGCCCTGGGACCCCTCCATTCCTCATGGCCTCCCGCCCCCCATGGCCCCCCAGCCCCCTCGGACCGCCCCAAACCCACAGAGCCCCAGCCTCCTTTTGACCCCTCTACCGCCCAAACCCCCCATGAGCCCCCAGACCCCTTCTAGATCCGCCCAGGGCACATGCGGAGCTTGCCCCGCCCCCACCGCGAGCCCATTGGCTAATTTGACCATCACTCCACCCTCAACCCCGCCCTCACCGCGCTCCCATTGGCTACCCTGGCCGTCACTCTAAGCCCCGCCCCCGCCTCCCATTGGCGGAGTCCCCCTCGGGCGTTCGCGTTGCCCCGGCAACCAGAGCGGCGGGAAGGGGCGAAGGCGCGGGCGGGGCCGCCGCATTCCGATTGGCCGCGCCGAGCTACGCGCGTGGCGCCGATTGGCCGAGCCGCAGGCACCGCCCCCCGCGAGGCTGAGAGGGCGGGTCACGTGGGGGTGGCGGGGGCGGCGGGAGCGGCGGAGCGGAGCGGCCATGAAGCACTACGAGGTGAGGCGGCCGGGCTGCCCGCGGCCCGGGCCGGACACCGCCACCGGAGCGGCCCCGAGCGTCTGGCGCCGCCGGTCCCGCACGGCGCCATCGCGGCGGCCTCGCGAAACCCGCGCGTTCCGCCCCGGGGCAACCGGGACGCGCTGTGCGCATGCGCGGAGGGGCCGCGCTGTGCACATGCGCGGAGGGGCGGGACCGCTGCGCGTGACGGGACGGAGCTTCTGCCTGTTCGTGGGCGGAGCATCGGCGACAGGGGCGTGGCCTCTTGGAAAGGGGCGGGGCTTGAGGTCCCGGGCCCCTCGGTGGTCCCGGAGGGTCCCGGAAGGTTCTGGAAGGTCCCCGAGGGTCCCGTGCCGCCCCCGCGTCGCAGCAGGGCCGTGACGGGCCGCGGTGACCCCGGGAGGGCTCCGCTGTCACCCCCCGAGCGCCATTGTTGCTGTCACCGTCCCTGTCACCGTCCCCGCGCCGGGCGTGGCTCCAGGGCACGGCCCGGTAGCTGTCGGTGTCACCTCCCTCCCGTGGCAGGGTCACCCTCCCCAGTGTCACCTCCCTCCCCCCGGGAGTGACAGAGCCGTCCCGGTGTCCCCGCGTGACGTCACCTCCGTCGGTGACAGTGGCCACATGGCCGCGGCCACCGTGTCCCCACCTCGGGCCACCTGGGGACACGGGGGGGGGGGGGGGGGGCGTCCGGCCTCACCTCCTGTCCTGTCCTGTCCTGTCCCCGCCGGGTGACACTGTCCCTCCGGTGGCCACCCCCGGGCCACCTCCAGGGCCACCCTCGGGCCATCAGGGGCCACTCCCGGGCCACCACGGGGCCTCGTCCAGGCCACCTCCAGGGCCACCACGAGGTCCCCCCCGGGCCACCTCCAGGGGCCACCACGGGGTCACCTCCAGGGCCGCCCCCGGGCCACCTCCAGGGCCACCAGGGACCACTCCAGGGCCACCTCAGGGCCACCAGGGGCCACCAGGGGGGGTGGGGCTATATTTAGCGGCCGCGGGGCCGATCGGGTTTCGGTGCCATGGAGGTGGCGGTGGCGCCCCGCGGGGGTGGCCCGGTGGCCCCGGTGGCCGCGGCGGGGCTGTGGCCCGCGGCGGCCACCGGCGGGGGTGGCCCGGTGGGCCCGGTGGCCGTGGCCGGGCTGTGGCCCCCGGTGGCCCCCGGGAGGCGGCCCCGGAAAGCGGCGATGCTCTTCTTCGAGGTGGAGATCCTGGACGCGCGCACCAGGGACAAACTGTGCTTCCTCGACAAGGTACCGGGACAGACACGGGGACACGGGGGGACATGGCGGGGACTAAGGGACATGGGGGACACGGGGGGATGGGGGACAGGGCGAGTCACGGTGGGAACAGGGGGACGGGAGAGCAATGGGGGGACATGGGGACGGGGGGGACATTTGGGAACACGGGGATGGGGAGATATGGGGACAGCAAGAGGGGACAGGGGGGATGTGGGGACATGGGGACACGGGGGGACATGGGGACACGGGGGGACATGGCGGGGACTAAGGGACATGGGAGACATGGGGGGATGAGGGGACAGGGGGGACATGGGGGGACACGGGGATGGGGAGACATGGGGACAGCAGGAGGGGACAGGGGGACAGGGGGGATGTGGGGACATGGGGGGGACATGGGGACAGCAGGGGGACATGAGGACAGTGCCATGATGGGATATGGGGACGTGGGAACAGCACGGAGGGATGTGGGGACAGCAAAAGGGGACAGGGGAACAAGGGGACATGAGGGGGCTTGGTGACACGGGGGGGGGGACATGGGGAGTGGGGGGACATAGGGACACGGGGACATAGGGGGACATGGGGACAGCAAGAGGGGACATGGGGACATGGAGGGATGGGGGGACATGGGGACGGCATGGTAGGACACGGGGACATGGTGGGACAGAGGGGACATGGGGACAGCATGGTGGGACACCGGGGGACATGGTGGGACAGAGGGGACATGGGGACAGCATGGGGGTACAGGGGGACACAGGGGGGACATGGGGATGTGAGGGACATGGGGACAGTGCCATGAGGGGGCCTGGGGACACGGGATGACATGGGGACATGAGGACAGCCCAGGGGGACAGGAGGACATGGGGACAGCGCGGGGCGACACAGGGACACGGGGGGGGGACATTGAGGGACAGGGGGACAGCATGGGGGGACAGGGGGACAGCAAGAGGGGACACGGGGACAGCCTGGGAGGGACACAGGAACATGGTGGGGGGGGACGTGGGGACACATGGGGACATGGGGGGACACAGGAACAACAAGAGGGGACAGGGGACAGCAGGAGGGGACAGGGGGACAAGGGGAGCCATGGGGACATGTGGGGGACATGGGGACACATGGGGACAGTGCCATGAGGGGACATGGGGACTTGGGAACAGCATGGGGGGACATGGGGATGGGGGGGACATGGGGACAGCAAGAGGGGACACGGGGACAGCCCAGGAGGGGACATGGAGAGCCTGGGAGGGGACATGGGGAGAGCCTGGGAAGGGACAGGGGTGGCCTGGAGGGGACACGGGGACAGCCTGGGAGGGGACAGGGGTGGCCTGGAGGGGACACAGGTGGCCTGGAGGGGACAGGGGTGGCCTGGGGGGGGACACAGAGACAGCCCAGGAGGGGACAGGGGTGGCCTGGAGGGGACAGGGGTGGCCTGGGAGGGGACAGGGATGGCCTGGAGGGGACACGGGTGGCCTGGCGCTGTCCCTGTCCCCTGAGCACCCTCGCTGTCCCCAGGTGGAGCCTCAGGCCACGGTGGCCGACATCAAAAACCTGTTCAGCAAGAGCCGTGAGTGACAGGGACAGGGGACACAGGAGGGGACAGGGGGACATGGGGATGGGACAGGGATGGGACAGGGAGGGGGGATAGGGGGACAGGGACATGGGGACAAGGATGGGGACAGGGATGGGACAGGGATGGGACAGGGAGGGGGGACAGGGGGACATGGGGACAGGGGGATGGGACAGGGAGGGGACATGGAGACAGGGATGGGACAGGGATGGGACAGGGAGGGGGGATAGGGGGACATGGGGACATGGGGACAGGGATGGGACAGGGAGGGGGGATAGGGGGACAGGGACAGGGGACAGGGATGGGGACAGGGATGGGACAGGGATGGGGGATAGGGGGACATGGGGACATGGACATGGGGACAGGGGGACGTGGGGATGGGACAGGGAGGGGACATGGGGACAGGGATGGGACAGGAGACAGGGATGGGGACAGCGACATGGAGACAGGGACAGGGACATAGGGACGGGGAGGGGACAGGGATGGGGGCAGCGGGGACAGGGACAGCAGAGTGGGGGCAGGGATGGGGACAGAGAGAGAGGTGGGTGACAGGGGAGGGGACAAGGACAAAGATGGGAACCTGTCACCGGGCCATGGGGACATGTCACCGGGCCATGGGGACCTCCATCATGGCCCTGGATTTGTCCCAAGGCCACCACTGTCACCGTTGTCATCAGAGACCAGCACGGGGCCCTGTCCCCATGGGGGCTGTGTCCCCTCAGTGCCACCCACTGTCACTGTCCCTGCAGTGCCACCACTGCTGTCCCCTCAGTGCCACCCCTGCTGTCCCCTGGGTGCCACTGTCCCTGTCCCCTGGTGCCACCCCCTGTCCCTGGTGCCACTGTCCCTGTCCCCTGGTGCCACCCACTGTCCCTGTGTCCCACAGATCCCCAGTGGTACCCGCTGTCCCTGGTGCCACCCGCTGTTCCTGGTGCCCTGTCCCTGTCCCCTGGTGCCCTGTCCCTGTCCCCTGGTGCCACCCGCTGTCCCTGGTGCCCTGTCCCTGTCCCCTGGTGCCCTGTCCCTGTCCCCTGGTGCCACCCGCTGTCCCTGGTGCCACTGTACCTGTCCCCTGGTGCCCTGTCCCTGTCCCCTGGTGCCACTGTCCCTGTCCCCTAGTGCCCTATCCCTGTCCCTGGTGCCACCCGCTGTCCCTGTGTCCCACAGATCCCCAGTGGTACCCGCTGTCCCTGGTGCCACCCGCTGTCCCTGGTGCCACTGTCCCTGTCCCTGGTGCCCTGTCCCTGTCCCCTGGTGCCCTGTCCCTGTCCCCTGGTGCCACCCGCTGTCCCTGGTGCCACTGTCCCTGTCCCCTGGTGCCACCCGCTGTCCCTGGTGCCCTGTCCCTGTCCCCTGGTGCCCTGTCCCTGTCCCCTGGTGCCACCCGCTGTCCCTGGTGCCACTGTACCTGTCCCCTGGTGCCCTGTCCCTGTCCCCTGGTGCCACTGTCCCTGTCCCCTAGTGCCCTATCCCTGTCTCTGGTGCCACCCGCTGTCCCTGTGTCCCACAGATCCCCAGTGGTACCCGCTGTCCCTGGTGCCACCCGCTGTCCCTGGTGCCCTGTCCCTGTCCCTGGTGCCCTGTCCCTGTCCCTGGTGCCACCCGCTGTCCCTGGTGCCCTGTCCCTGTCCCTGGTGCCCTGTCCCTGTCCCTGGTGCCACCCGCTGTCCCTGGTGCCCTGTCCCTGTCCCTGGTGCCCTGTCCCTGTCCCTGGTGCCACCCGCTGTCCCTGGTGCCCTGTCCCTGTCCCCTGGTGCCCTGTCCCTGTCCCCTGGTGCCACCCGCTGTCCCTGGTGCCATTGTCCCTGTCCCCTGGTGCCACCCGCTGTCCCTGGTGCCCTGTCCCTGTCCCCTGGTGCCCTGTCCCTGTCCCTGGTGCCACCCGCTGTCCCTGTGTCCCACAGATCCCCAGTGGTACCCCGCGAGGCAGTCCCTGCGCCTGGACCCCAGTGAGTGCCACCGCCCGCGGCATGGGGGGTCCCCGGGTGTCACCAGGTGTCACCAGTGTGTCCCCAGGTGTCCCAAGGTGTCCCCAGGTGTTCCTAGGGATGTCACCACATGTCCCAAGATGTCCCCAGCTGTCCCCAGGTGTTCCTAGGGATGTCACCAGGTGTCCCCAGCTGTCCCCCGGGGATGTCCTACATGTCCCAGGTACCCCTCAGGGATGTCCCCAGGTGTCCCCTGTCATCCCCAGGTGTGCCCAGGTGTCCCCCAGCTGTCCCTAGGGGTGTCCCCAGATATCCCTCAGGGATGTCCCCAGGTGTGCCCAGGTGTCCCCTGGAGATGTCCTAGGTGTCCCAGGTACCCCTCAGGGATGTCCCCAGGTGTCCCAGGGGTGTCCCCACGTGTGTCCCAGGGGTGTCCCCAGGTGTCCCAGGGGTGTCCCCAGGTGTCCCCACGTGTGTCCCAGGTGTCCCAGCTATCCCTAGGGATGTCCCCAGCTGTCCCCAGGGGTGTCCCAGGTGTCCCCAGCTGTTCCCCAGGAATGTCCTACATGTCCCAGGTACCCCTCAGGGATGTCCCCAGGTGTGCCAGGTGTGTGCCCAGCTGTGCCCAGGTACCCCCAGGTGTGCCAGCTGTGCCCAGGTGTGCCAAGTGTGTGCCCAGGTGTGCCCAGGTACCCCTCAGGGATGTCCCCAGGTGTGCCAGGTGTGTCCCCAGGTGTGTGCCTAGGTGTGCCAGGTGTGCCCAGCTGTACCCAGGTATCCCCCAGGTTTGTGCCAGGCATGCCCAGGTGTGCCAGGTATGCCCAGGTGTGCCAGGTGTGCCCAGGTACCCCTCAGGGATGTCCCCAGGTGTGTGCCAGGTGTGTGCCAGGTGTGCCGAGGTATCCCCCAGGTGTGCCCAGGTGTGCCAGGTGTGCCCAGGTACCCCTCAGGGATGTCCCCAGGTGTGTGCCAGGTGTGCCCAGGTGTGCCAGGTGTGCCCAGGTACCCCTCAGGGATGTCCCCAGGTGTGTGCCAGGTGTGTCAGGTGTGCCCAGGTACCCCTCAGGGATGTCCCCAGGTGTGCCAGGTGTGCCCAGGTGTGCCAGGTGTGCCCAGGTACCCCTCAGGGATGTCCCCAGGTGTGCCAGGTGTGCCCAGGTGTGCCAGGTGTGCCCAGGTACCCCTCAGGGATGTCCCCAGGTGTGCCAGGTGTGCCCAGGTACCCCTCAGAGATGTGCCCAGGTGTGCCCAGGTGTGCCAGGTGTGCCAGGTGTGCTCTCCGCAGAGGGGCGCTCGCTCAAGGACGAGGACGTGCTGCAGTCGCTGCCCGTGGGCACCACGGCCACGCTCTACTTCCGGGACCTGGGGGCGCAGATCAGCTGGGTCACGGTGAGGGCACCTGGCTGTCACCTGAGTGTCACCTGTCTGTCACCTGCCACCTGTCTGTCACCTGTGTCACCTGTCTGTCACCTCTGTCATCCCTGTGTCACCTGTGTCCTCTTCCGGGACCTGGGGGCGCAGATCAGCTGGGTCACGGTGAGGGCACCTGTCACCTGTTTGTCACCTGTCTGTCATCTGTGTCACCTGTCTGTCACCTCTGTCGTCCCTGTCTGTCACCTGAGTGTCACCTGTCTGTCACCTGTGTGTCACCTGTCTGTCACTTGAGTGTCACCAGTCTGTCACCTGTCTGTCACCTGCCTGTCATCCTTGTCTGTCACCTGTGTGTCACCTGTCTGTCACCTGAGTGTCACCAGTCTGTCACCTGTCTGTCACCTGCCTGTCATCCTTGTCTGTCACCTGTGTGTCGCCTGTGTCCCCTTCTGGGACCCGGGGGATGCAGATCAGCTGGGTCACGGTGAGAGTACCTGGCTGTCACCTGTATGTCACCTGAGTGTCACCAGTCTGTCACCTGTCTGTCACCTGAGTGTCACCTGTCTGTCACCTGTCTGTCACCTGTCTGTCACCTCTGTCATCCCTGTCTGTCACCTGTGTGTCACCTATGTCCCCTTCTGGGACCTGGGGGCGCAGATCAGCTGGGTCACGGTGAGGGCACCTGTGTGTCACCTGTGTCACCTGTCTGTCACCTGTCTGTCACCTCTGTCACCTCTGTCATCCCTGTCTGTCACCTGAGTGTCACCTGTCTGTCACCTGTGTCACCTGTCTGTCACCTGTCTGTCACCTGAGTGTCACCAGTCTGTCACCTGTCTGTCCCCTGAGTGTCACCTGTCTGTCACCTGTCTGTCACCTCTGTCGTCCCTGTCTGTCACCTGTGTGTCACCTGTGTCCCCTTCTGGGACCTGGGGGTGCAGATCAGCTGGGTCACGGTGAGAGCACCTGGCTGTCACCTGTCACCTGTATGTCACCTGTCACCTGTCTGTCACCTGTGTCACCTGTCTCTCACCTCTGTCATCTCTGTCGTCCCTGTGTCACCTGTGTGTCACCTGTGTCACCCCTCTCTATCACCTGTGTCACCTGTGTGTCATCTCCTGTCACACACTGTGTCACCTGTGTCACCTGTGACACATTCTGGGACCTGGGGGTGCAGATCAGCTGGGTCACATTGAGGGCACCTGGGTGGCACACCTGTGTGTCACCTGAGTGTCATCTCTGTCACCTGTGTCACCTCTGTCACCCCTGTGTCACCTGTGTCATCCCCTGTGTCACCTGTGTCTCATCTCCTGTCACACACTGTGTCACCTGTGTCCCCTTCCGGGACCTGGGGGCACAGATCAGCTGGGTCACAGTGAGGGCACCTGGGTGCCACACCTGTGTCATCCCCTGTGTCACCTGTGTGTCACCTGTGTCACTGTGTCTTACCTGTGTCACCTCTGTCATCCCCGTGTCACTCTGCCACACCTGTGTCACCTGCATGTCACCTGTGTCATCTGTGTATTACTTGTGTCACCTCCCTGTGTCACCTGTATCACCTGTGTGTCACCTGCATGTCACCTGTGTGATCTGTGTGTCACCTGTGTCACCTCCCTGTGTCACCTGTGACACCGTCTGGGACCTGGGGGTGCAGATCAGCTGGGTCACCGTGAGGGCACCTGAGTGTCACACCTGTGTCACCTGTGTGTCACCTGTGTGATCTGTGTGCCACCTGTGTCACCTCCCTGTGTCACCTGTGTCACCCCTGTGTCCCCGTGTCTGTCTGTCCCTCTCTGTCCCTCTGTCCCTGCTCCTGGGTGTCCTGTGTTCCCCTGTCCCAGGTGCCCCTGACTGTCCCCTCACCTGTCCCAGGTGACCTGTCCAGGTGTTCCTGACCTGTCCCTCATCTGTCCCAGGTGTCCCTCACCTGTCCCTCACCTGTCCCTCACCTGTCTCAGGTGTCCCTCACCTGTCCCAGGTCACCTGTCCACGTGTTCCTGACCTGTCCCTCACCTGTCCCGGGTGTCCCTCACCTGTCCCAGGTGTCCCTCACCTGTCCCTGGTGTTCCTGATCCCCTCATTTACCTGTCCCAGGTGTCCCTGACTGTCCCCTCTCACCTGTCCCAGGTGTCCCAGGTGTCCCTGACTGTCTCCTCTCACCTGTCCCAGGTGTCCCTGAGTGTCCCCTGTCACCTGTGCAGGTGTTCCTGACGGAGTACGCGGGCCCCCTGCTCATTTACCTGTCCCAGGTGTCCCTGACTGTCCCTGAGTGTCCCCTCTCACCTGTCCCAGGTGTCCCTGAGTGTCCCTGAGTGTCCCCTGTCACCTGTGCAGGTGTTCCTGACGGAGTACGCGGGCGCCCTGCTCATTTACCTGTCCCAGGTGTCCCTGAGTGTCCCTGAGTGTCCCCTGTCACCTGTCCCAGGTGTTCCTGACGGAGTACGCGGGCCCCCTGCTCATTTACCTGTCCCAGGTGTCCCTGAGTGTCCCTGAGTGTCCCCTGTCACCTGTCCCAGGTGTTCCTGACGGAGTACGCGGGCCCCCTGCTCATTTACCTGCTGTTCTACTTCCGGGTCCCCTTCCTGTACGGGCCCCGCTACGACTTCACCGCCAGCCGGCACCGCGTGGTCCAGTGAGACACTGGGGACATCAGAGGGGACAGTGGGGACACTGGGGACATCAGAGGGGACACTGGGGACACTGGGGACACTGGGGGGATTGGGGACAGACACCGCCAGCTGGCACCGTGTGGTCCAGTGAGGGACAGCAGGGACATTGGGGACATTGGGAGGATTGGGACATTGGGGACAGTCACCGCCAGCCAGCACCGCGTGGTCCAGTGAGACACTGGGGACATCAGAGGGGACACTGGGGACATCAGAGGGGACATTGGGGACACTGGGGACATCAGAGGGGACACTGGGGACATTGGGGACATCAGGGACACTGGAGACATTGGGGGGATTGGGGACATTGGGGACATCAAGGACACTGGGGACACTGGGGGGATTGGGGACACTGGGGACATTGGGGGGATTGGGGACATTGGGGACAGTCACTGCCAGCCGGCACCGCGTGGTCCAGTGAGACACTGGGGACACTGGGGACATCAGAGGGGACACTGGGGACACCATGGGGACACTGGGGACACTGGGGGGATTGGGGACACTGGGGACATTGGGGACAGTCACCGCCAGCCAGCACCGTGTGGTCCAGTGAGACACTGGGGACACTGGGGACATCAGAGGGGACATCGGGGACACCGTGGGGACATCAGAGGGGACACTGGGGACATTGGGGACAGTCACCGCCAGCCGGCACCATGTGGTCCAGTGAGGGACACTGGGGACATTGGGGGGACATTGGGGGGATTGGGGACCTTGGGGACATTGGGGACACTGGGGCAGTCACCGCCAGCCAGCACCGCGTGGTCCAGTGAGACATTGGGGACATCGGGGGGACACCCTGGGGACACTGCCAGCACCGCGTGGTCCAGTGAGACACTGGGGACACTGCGGGGACATTGGGGACACTGGGGACACTGCAGAGACAATGGGGACAGTCACTGCCAGCCGGCACTGCGTGGTCCAGTGAGGGACACTGGGGACATTGGGGACACTGGGGACACTGCGAGGACTTTGGGGACAATGGGGACACTGCGGGGACACTGGGGACAGTCACCGCCAGCTGGCACTGCATGGTCCAGTGAGGGACAGCATGGGGACATTGGGGACATCAGGGGGACATCGGGGACACTGCGGGGACATTGGGGGGGCGGGGACACTGGGGACAGTTACCGCCAGCTGGCACTGCACGGTCCAGTGAGGGACAGCATGGGGACATTGGGGACATCAGGGGGACATCAGGGACACTGCGGGGACATTGGGGGGATGGGGACATTGGGGACATTTGGGGATATTGAGGACCTTGGGGACACGTTGGGGACAGCATGGGGACATTGGGGAAACCTTGGGGACGCTGGGGACAGTCACTGCCAGCCAGCACCACGTGGTCCAGTGAGGGACACCATGGGGACACTGGGGACATTGTGGGGACATTGGGGACACCTTGGGGACACCTTGGGGACATTGGGAACAGTCACCACCAGCTGGCACCGCGTGGTCCAGTGAGGGACAGCAGGGACATTGGGGACACTGCCGGGAAAACTGGGGGGATTGGGACATTGGGGACACTTGGGGCTGCAGGAGCCATCGAGGGGACACCGGGCAGGTGGTGGGGACAGGGGGCAGGTGTCCCAGGTGTGTCCCCAATGTCCCCACTGTCCCCTGTCCCCAGCCTGGCGTGCTGCTGTCACTCGTTCCACTACATCAAGCGGCTGCTGGAGACGCTCTTCGTGCACCGCTTCTCGCACGGCACCATGCCCCTGCGCAACATCTTCAAGGTGTGACACCGGTGACACCTGGGTGACACCTGTGTCACTGCCCTGACACCTGTGTCATTGCCCCGGCACCACTCTGTCCCCTCCCTGTCCCCGCCCTGTCCCCTCCCTGTCCCCTCCCTGTCCCCAGCGCTTCTCGCACGGCACCATGCCCCTGCGCAACATCTTCAAGGTGTGACACCGGTGACACCTGGGTGACACCTGGGTGACACCTGTGTCACTGCCCTGGCACCTGTGTCACTGCCCCGGCACCACCCTGTCCCCTCCCTGTCCCCTCCCTGTCCCCTCCCTGTCCCCTCACTGTCCCCAGCGCTTCTCGCACGGCACCATGCCCCTGCGCAACATCTTCAAGGTGTGACACCTGGGTGACACCTGGGTGACACCCTGGCACCTGTGTCACACCCCTGGCACCGCCCCAGTACCACCCTGTCCCCTCCCTGTCCCCTCCCTGTCCCCAGCGCTTCTCGCACGGCACCGTGCTCCTGCGCAACGTCTTCAAGGTGTGACACCGGTGACACCTGGGTGACACCTGTGTCACCACCCTGGCACCTGTGTCACTGCCCCGGCACCACCCTGTCCCCTCGCTGTCCCCAGCGCTTCTCGCACGGCACCATGCCCCTGAGCAACATCTTCAAGGTGTGACACCTGTGACACCTGGGTGACACCTGGGTGACACCTGTGTCACTGCCCTGACACCTGTGTCACTGCCCCGGCACCACCCTGTCCCCTCCCTGTCCCTTCCCTGTCCCCTCCCCGTCCCCAGCGCTTCTCGCACGGCACCGTGCCCCTGCACAACATCTTCAAGGTGTGACACCTGTGACACCTGGGTGACACCTGTGTCACCACCCCAGCACCTGTGTCACTGCCCCAGCACCACCCTGTCCCCTCCCTGTCCCCTCCCTGTCCCCTCCCTGTCCCCAGCGCTTCTCGCACGGCACCATGCCCCGGCACAACATCTTCAAGGTGTGACACCTGTGTGTCACCTGTGTCACCACCCCAGCACCTGTGTCACTGCCCCGGCACCACCCTGTCCCCTCCCTGTCCCCTCCCTGTCCCCTCCCTGTCCCCAGCGCTTCTCGCACGGCGCCGTGCCCCTGCACAACGTCTTCAAGGTGTGACACCTGGGTGACACCTGGGTGACACCTGTGCCACCCAAGTGTCACCTGTGCCACACCCCTAGCACTGCCCATGCCGCATCTCTGAGGTGTCACTGTCCTCTGGGTCACCTCCCTGTCCCCCCCCAGGTCCCCTCTGCCACCGCCTGTCCCCTCTCTGTCCCCCTGTGTCACCTCTGCCAAACCCCTGTCCCCACCCCGCCCCGCCCCCGTGTGACATTGTCCAGGTGTCACCGTCACCTGGCTCACCCGCCCATCCTCCCGAGGCCGCCCTGCTCTCCCCGTGTCCCCTCCGTGTCCCCTCCGTGGCAGCACCGCACACCTGGCTGTCCCCAGGTGTCCCCTGCCTGCCACTGCCGCGTCCCCAACGTGTCCCCAACGTGTCCCCAACGTGTCCCCAATGTCCCCAGAACTGCACCTACTACTGGGGCTTCGCTGCCTGGATGGCGTATTACATCAACCACCCGCTGTACACCCCGCCAGGTGAGTGCCACCTGTCACCTGTCCCTGTCACCTGTCACTGTCACCTGTCCCTGCCACCTGTCCCTGCCACCTGTCACTGTCACTGTCACCTGTCCCTGCCACTGTCACCTGGCACTGTTACCTGTCACTGTCACTGTCCCCATTACATCAACCACCCGCTGTACACCCCGCCAGGTGAGTGCCACCTGTCACCTGTCCCTGTCACCTGTCACTGTCACCTGTCCCTGCCACCTGTCACTGTCACCTGTCCCTGCCACTGTCACCTGGCACTGTTACCTGTCACTGTCCCCACTACATCAACCACCCGCTGTACACCCCGCCAGGTGAGTGCCACCTGTCACCTGTCACCTGTCACTGTCACCTGTCCCTGTCCCCTCTGTGTCCCCAATGTCCCCATCACTTTGTCCCCTTGTCCCCCTGTGCCTCCAGGGGACACACAGGGATGTGATTGTCCCTGTCCCTGCCACCCCTGTGTCCCCCGCAGGAGGGGACACTGGAGGTTGTCCCCATCTCTGTCCCTGTCCCCTCTGTCCCCTCCCTGTCCCCTCCCTGTCCTGTCCCTGTCCCCATCTCTGTCCCTGTCCTCTCCCTGTCCCATCCCTGTCCCTTTCCCTGTCCCCTCTGTCCCCATCTCTGTCCCTGCCCCCTCTGTCCCCATCCCTGTCCCCTCTGTCCCACTGTCCCTGTGCTGACCCCCCCATGTCCCTGTCCCTGTCCCTCTGTCCCCTCTATCCCCTCTGTCCCATCCCTGTCCCCCCCTGTCCCTGTCCCTGTGCTGTCCCCCCCGTGTCCCTGTCCCTGTCCCGACCCCCCCATGTCCCTGTCCCCCCCGTGTCCCTGTCCCTGTCCCTGTCCCCCCTGTGTCCCTGTCCCTGTCCCTGTGCTGACCCCCCGGTGTCCCTGTCCCTGTCCCTGTCCCTGTCCCCCCCGTGTCCCTGTCCCTGTCCCTGTCCCTGTCCCTGTCCCTGTCCCTGTCCCTGTGCTGTCCCCCCCGTGTCCCTGTCCCTGTCCCTGTCCCTGTCCCCCCCGTGTCCCTGTCCCTGTCCCTGTGCTGACCCCCCCATGTCCCTGTCCCTGTGCTGACCCCCCCGTGTCCCCCCAGCCTACGGTGACGAGCAGGTGAAGCTGGCGCTGGCCGTGTTCCTGGTGGGTACGGGGGGGACACGAGGGACAGGGGGGGACACGAGGGGGACAGGTGGGGACACGGGGGGACACGGAGGGACAGGGAGGGACGGGGGGGACACTGGGGGGGACACAGGGGGACAGGGGGGATAGGGAAGGACACGGAGGAAAGGGAGGGATATGGGGGGGACAGGGAGGGACAGGGGGGACACGGAAGACGGGGGGGACACAGGGGACAGGGGGGGACACGGGGGGACACGGGGGGACAGGGAGGGACAGGGGGGAGCTGGGGAAGTTGGGATGGGGGGTTTGAGGGGTTTGGGGGGTCACGGTGGGGGTTCAGGGGGGTTGGGGGGGTTTGTGGGGTCCCAGTGGGGGTTTGGGAGGGTTTGGGGGGCTGGGATGGGAAGTTTGGGGGGGGTTGGGGGTCCATGGGGGGTTTGGGGGAATTTGAGGGGGGTCCCAGTGGGGGTTTGGGGGGCCGAGGGGGGCTGGGGGGGTTTGGGGGGGCTGGGATGGGGGATTTGGGGGGGTTCAGGGGGGGTTTGGGGGGCCGTGGTGGGCTGGGGGGGTTTGGGGGGGCTGGGATGGGGGATTTGGGGGGGTTTGGGGGGGTTTGGGGGGCTGGGATGGGGGATTTGGGGGGGTTCAGGGGGGGTTTGGGGGGGCCATGGGGCCTCTGGGGGGGTTGGGATGGCTGGGGGGCTTTGGGGGGGCTGGGGTGGGCTGGTTTGGGGGGGCCATGGGGGGCTGGGGGGGTTTGGGGGGGGCATGGGGGGGTTGGGATGGGGGGTGGGGGGCTGAGGGGGCCATGGGGGGGTTTGGTTGGTTTGGGGGGGCCAGGGGGGTTTGGGGGGGCCAGGGGGGTTTGGGGGGGCTGGGATGGGGGATTTGGGGGGGTTTGGGGGGGCTGGGCTGGGCTGTTTTGGGGGGGCTGGGGGAGTTTGGGGGGTCCCTATGGGGTGGGGGGAGGTTTGGGGGGACCACGGGGGGTTTGGGGGGTCTCGGGCAGTTTGGGGGGGCCAGGGGGATTTGGGGGTCCCTATGGGGTGGGGGGAGGTTTGGGGGGCCCAGGGGGGATTTGGGGGGTCTCAGTGGGACCATGGGGACACTGGGGGGTCCCTGGGGGGGGTCCCAGTGCCACCCCCCGCCCCGAGGTCCCCCATGACCCCCCCCCGTGACCCCCCCAGTTCTGCCAGCTCGGGAACTTCTCCATCCACGTGGCCCTGAGGAACCTGCGGCCGGCAGGTGAGGGGACAGCGGGGACAGCCAGGGGACAGTGGGGGACAGTGGGGGGGTTGGGGACAGTGGGGACAGCAGGGACAGTGGGGACAGTGGGGGGGTTGGGGACATTGGGGACAGTGGGGACAGCTAGGGGACAGTGGGGGGACATTATGGGGGCTGGGGACATGGGGGACAGCCAGGGGACAGTCAGGACAGTGGGGGATTGGGGACATTGGAGACAGCAGGGACAGCCAGGGGACAGCGGGGGACATTGGGGGGACATTGGGGGGTTGGGGACATTGGGGACAGCCAGGGGACAGCCAGGGGACAGTGAGGACAGTGGGGGGACAGTGGGGGGATTGGGGACACTGGGGATAGCGGGGACAATGGGGACACTGGGGACATTGGGGGGATTTGGCGGGATTGGGGACAGCGAGGGGACTGGGGACATTGTGGACAGCGGGGACACGGGGGCGGTTGGGGACATTGGGGGAATTGGGGACACTGAGGACGCTGGGGACACTGGGGGATTGGGGACATTGGGGACAGCAGGGACAGTGGGGGGATTAGGGACATTTTGGGGACATTGGGGACATTGTGGACATTGGGGGACACTGGGGACATTGGAGACATTCGGGATATTGGGGACAGTGGGGGGACATTGGGGACACGATGATGCAGAGGCCACAGGGACACGTGGGAGCAGCCAGGGGCTGGCAGGGACACTGTGGGGACAGGAGGGGACACGGAGGGTGACATGGAGGGGAAATAGAGGGGACACGGAGGGTGGCATGGAGGGGACACGGAGGGTGGCATGGAGGGGACATGGAGGGTGGCACCTGTCCAGGGGGTGGCCTGGGGGGTGACACGTGTCCTGGGTGTGTCACCAGTGTGTGACCTGTGTCCCACGGGGTGTCACCAGTGTGTCCCCGTGTCAGGAGGTGTCACCGGTGTGTCACTGTGTGTGACCCGTGTCTGGGGGTGTCCCCGTGTGTCCCCTTGTCACCGGTGTGTCACTGTGTATGACCCGTGTCCGGGGGTGTCCCCGTGTGTCCCTGTGCCACCCATGTCCCTGTGTGTCCCCTTGTCACCGGTGTGTCCCTGTGTGTCCCTGTGTGTCACTGTGTCACTGTGTGTCCCTGTGTGTCCCTGTGTGTCACTGTGTCACTGTGTCCCTGTGTGTCCCTGTGTGTCACTGTGTGTCCCTGTGTCGCTGTGTGTCCCTGTGTCACTGCGTGTCACTGTGTGTCACTGTGTGTCACTGTGTGTCCCTGTGTGTCCCTGTGTGTCACTGTGTCCCTGTGTCACTGTGTCCCTGTGTGCCCCTGTGTGTCCCTGTGTCACTGTGTCCCTGTGTGCCCCTGTGTGTCCCTGTGTCCCTGTGTGTCACTGTGTGTCACTGTGTCACTGTGTGTCACTGTGTGTCACTGTGTCACTGTGTGTCACTGTGTGTCACTGTGTGTCACTGTGTCCCTGTGTGTCCCTGTGTGTCACTGTGTGTCCCTGTGTGTCACTGTGTGTCCCTGTGTCACTGTGTGTCACTGTGTGTCATTGTGTGTCCCTGTGTCACTGTGTCCCTGTGTGTCCCTGTGTGTCATTGTGTGTCCCTGTGTCACTGTGTCCCTGTGTGTCCCTGTGTGTCACTGTGTCCCTGTGTGTCCCTGTGTCACTGTGTGTCACTGTGTGTCACTGTGTCACTGTGTGTCACTGTGTGTCACTGTGTGTCCCTGTGTGTCACTGTGTGTCCCTGTGTCACTGTGTCATTGTGTGTCCCTGTGTCACTGTGTCCCTGTGTGTCCCTGTGTGTCACTGTGTGTCCCTGTGTCACTGTGTGTCACTGTGTGTCCCTGTGTGTCATTGTGTGTCACTGTGTCACTGTGTCCCTGTGTGTCACTGTGTCCCTGTGTGTCACTGTGTGTCCCTGTGTCCCTGTGTGTCCCTGTGTCACTGTGTCCCTGTGTCACTGTGTCCCTGTGTGCCCCTGTGTGTCCCTGTGTCCCTGTGTGTCCCTGTGTCCCTGTGTGTCACTGTGTCACTGTGTGTCACTGTGTCACTGTGTGTCACTGTGTGTCACTGTGTCCCTGTGTGTCCCTGTGTGTCACTGTGTGTCCCTGTGTCACTGTGTGTCACTGTGTGTCACTGTGTGTCCCTGTGTGTCCCTGTGTGTCACTGTGTGTCACTGTGTCCCTGTGTGTCCCTGTGTGTCACTGTGTGTCACTGTGTCACTGTGTGTCACTGTGTGTCCCTGTGTCCCTGTGTGTCCCTGTGTCCCTGTGTGTCCCTGTGTCACTGTGTCCCTGTGTGTCACTGTGTCCCTGTGTGTCACTGTGTGTCCCTGTGTCCCTGTGTGTCCCTGTGTCACTGTGTCCCTGTGTCACTGTGTCACTGTGTGTAACTGTGTCCCTGTGTGTCCCTGTGTGTCCCTGTGTGTCACTGTGTCCCTGTGTGTCACTGTGTCCCTGTGTGTCCCTGTGTGTCACTGTGTGTCACTGTGTCACTGTGTGTCACTGTGTGTCCCTGTGTCCCTGTGTGTCCCTGTGTCCCTGTGTGTCCCTGTGTCACTGTGTCCCTGTGTGTCACTGTGTCCCTGTGTGTCACTGTGTGTCCCTGTGTCCCTGTGTGTCCCTGTGTCACTGTGTCCCTGTGTCACTGTGTCACTGTGTGTAACTGTGTCCCTGTGTGTCCCTGTGTGTCCCTGTGTGTCACGGTGTCCCTGTGTGTCCCTGTGTGTCCCTGTGTGTCCCTGTGTGTCCCTGTGTCACTGTGTGTCACTGTGTGTCACTGTGTGTCATTGTGTGTCCCTGTGTCACTGTGTGTCCCTGTGTGTCCCTGTGTGTCCCTGTGTGTCCCTGTGTCCCTGTGTGTCCCTGTGTGTCACTGTGTCCCTGTGTGTCACTGTGTCCCTGTGTGTCACTGTGTCACTGTGTGTCACTGTGTGTCACTGTGTCCCTGTGTGTCCCTGTGTGTCACTGTGTGTCCCTGTGTCACTGTGTGTCACTGTGTGTCCCTGTGTGTCATTGTGTGTCCCTGTGTCACTGTGTCCCTGTGTGTCCCTGTGTGTCACTGTGTGTCCCTGTGTGTCCCTGTGTGTCCCTGTGTCACTGTGTCACTGTGTGTCACTGTGTGTCCCTGTGTGTCACTGTGTCCCTGTGTGTCCCTGTGTCACTGTGTCCCTGTGTGTCCCTGTGTCCCTGTGTGTCACTGTGTCACTGTGTGTCACTGTGTGTCACTGTGTGTCCCTGTGTCCCTGTGTGTCACTGTGTGTCACTGTCCCTGTGTGTCACTGTGTGTCCCTGTGTCACTGTGTGTCACTGTGTGTCCCTGTGTCCCTGTGTGTCACTGTGTGTCACTGTCCCTGTGTGTCACTGTGTGTCCCTGTGTCACTGTGTCCTCCCCACGTGTCACTGTCCCCCTGTGTCTCTGTCCCCATGTCCCCTGCAGGTTCCAAGACTTGGAAGATCCCGTTCCCCACCTGGAACCCCTCCCTGTGTCCCCGTGTGTCCCCATGTCTCACTGTGTCCCTGTGTCTCCCTGTGTCACTGTCTCACTGTGTCACTGTGTCACTGTGTCACTGTGTCCCCATGTCTCACTGTGTCCCCGTGTCCCCATGTGTCACTGTGTTACTGTGTCTCTCTGTCCCCATGTCTCACTGTGTCCCCATGTGTCACTGTGTCCCCGTGTGTCCCCATGTCTCACTGTCTCACTGTGTCCCCATGTCTCACTGTGTCCCTGTGTCCCCGTGTCCCCATGTCCCCATGTCTCACTGTGTCACTGTGTCCCCATGTCTCACTGTGTCCCCATGTCTCACTGTGTCCCTGTGTCCCCATGTCCCCATGTCCCCATGTCTCACTGTGTCACTGTGTCCCCATGTCTCACTGTGTCCCCGTGTCCCCGTGTGTCACCGTGTCACTGTGTCCCCATGTGTCCCCATGTCCCCATGTGTCACCGTGTCACTGTGTCCCCATGTGTCCCCATGTCCCCATGTGTCCCCATGTCCCCATGTGTCACCGTGTCCCCGTGTCCCCCAGTGTCACTGTGTCCCCATGTGTCCCCATGTCCCCGTGTGTCACCGTGTCACTGTGTCCCCCAGTGTCACTGTGTCCCCATGTCCCCATGTGTCCCCGTGTGTCACCGTGTCCCCGTGTCCCTGTGTCCCCATGTGTCCCCGTGTGTTCCCATGTGTCCCCGTGTCCCCGTGTCCCCATGTGTCACCGTGTCACTGTGTCCCCATGTGTCCCCGTGTCCCCATGTCTCACTGTGTCCCTGTGTCCCCCAGTGTCCCCGTGTCCCCATGTGTCACCCTGTCCCCATGTGTCCCCGTGTCCCCATGTGTCACCGTGTCCCCGTGTCCCTGTGTCCCCATGTGTCCCCGTGTCCCCATGTGTCCCCGTGTCCCCATGTGTCCCCATGTGTCCCCGTGTCCCCGTGTCCCCATGTGTCACCGTGTCACTGTGTCCCCGTGTCCCCATGTGTCCCTGTGTCCCCGTGTCCCCATGTGTCACCGTGTCACTGTCCCCTGCAGGCTCCAAGACCCGGAAGATCCCGTACCCCACCCGGAACCCCTTCACCTGGCTCTTCCTGCTCGTGTCCTGCCCCAACTACACCTACGAGGTCAGGGACACCTGGGGACACCTGGGGACACCTGGGGACACCTGGGGGGGTGTGACATCCCCGGGGACCCTGGGGACAGCCCTGGGGTGTGACAGTCTCCAAGGGGGAACAGTCCTGGGTGGGGACATGTCCGTGGGGGGAACATGGTCCTGGGGACACCTGGGGGGACACCTGGGGTGTGACAGCCCTGGGGACACCTGGGGGTACACCTGGGGGGACACCTGGGGGGACACCTGGGGTGTGACAGCCCTGGGGACACCTGGGGTGTGACAGCCCTGGGGACACCTGGGGGGGACACCTGGGGTGTGACAGCCCTGGGGACACCTGGGGGGACACCTGGGGTGTGACAGCCCTGGGGACACCTGGGGGCACACGGTGTGACAGCCCTGGGGACACCTGGGGGGACACCTGGGGTGTGACAGCCCTGGGGACACCTGGGGGGACACCTGGGAGGACACCTGGGGTGTGACAGCCCTGGGGACACCTGGGGGGACACGGTGTGACAGCCCTGGGGACACCTGGGGGGACACCTGGGGTGTGACAGCCCTGGGGACACCTGGGGGGACACCTGGGGAGACACCTGGGGTGTGACAGCCCTGGGGACACCTGGGGTGTGACAGCCCTGGGGACACCTGGGGGGACACCTGGGGTGTGACAGCCCTGGGGACACCTGGGGTGTGACAGCCCTGGGGACACCTGGGGGGGACACCTGGGGTGTGACAGCCCTGGGGACACCTGGGGGGACACGGTGTGACAGCCCTGGGGACACCTGGGGGGACACCTGGAGTGTGACAGCCCTGGGGACACCTGGGGGGGAAAACAGCCCTGGGGACAGCAGGGGACAGCCCTGGGGGATGACATGGCCCTGGGGACACCTGGGGAATGTGACAGCCCTGGGGGGGGACATGGCCCTGGGGACATTGGGAGGGGACAGGCCAGCCCTGGGGGGGGACATGGCCATGGGGACACCACTGTGCTATGGGGGAGGGGACAGGAGGGGACATCGCTGTGCTGGGGGTGTCACTGCAGTGGAGGATGGTGACATCCCCATGGGTGACACCCCCCAAAGGTGACACCCCCAAAGGTGATACCCCACAGGTGACACCCCCAAATGTGACACCCCCAAAGGTGACACCCACAGGTGACAGCCCCACAGGTGACAGCCCCAAAGGTGACACCCCACAGGTGACACCCCCAAAGGTGACACCCCCAAAGGTGACACCCACAGATGACATCCCCAAAGGTGACAGCCCCAAAGGTGACACCCCAAAGGTGACACCCCAAAGGTGACACCCCCAAAGGTGACCCCCCAAAGGTGACATCCCCAAAGGTGACAGCCCCAAAGGTGACACCCCAAAGGTGACATCCCCCAAAGGTGACACCCCCCCCAAAGGTGAGACACCCCATAGGTGACACCCCCCACAGGTGACACCCCCCCCAAAGGTGACACCCCCAAAGGTGACACACCCCAAAGGTGACACCCACAGGTTACACCCCCATAGATTACACCCCCCAGATGTGACACACCCCCAGTGTGACACCCCAAAGGTGACACCCCAAAGGTGACACACCCCACAGGTGACACCCACAAAGGTGACACCCCCAAAGGTGACACCCACAGGTGACACCCACAGGTTACACCCCCGTAGATTACACCCCCAAATGTGACACACCCCCAATGTGACACCCCAAAGGTGACACCCCAAAGGTGACCCCCCCCAAAGGTGAGCCCCCCCCCACAGGTGACACCCCACAGGTGACACCCCACAGGTGACACCCCAAAGGTGACACCCCGCCCCCGTTTGTCCCCCCCAGGTCGGCTCCTGGATTGGTTTCACCATCATGACCCAGTGCCTGCCCGGTGAGGGGACACGGGGGGACACGAGGGGACACGGGAGGGGGTGGCACCCTGCAGACCCCGGCTCTGTGTCCCCTGGGCCACCGTGGGGTCCCCAGGAATTTTGGGGGAATTTGGGGTGGATTTGGGGGTTATTTATTTGGGGTGGATTTGGGTGGATTTAGGGGTTATTTATTTGGCGTGAATTTGGGTGAATTTGGGGTGGATTTGGGGTGGATTTGGGTGGATTTAGGGATGGATTTAGGGGATATTTATTTGGGGTGGATTAGGGGTAGATTTGGGATGGATTTGGGGGGATTTGGGATGGATTTGTGGGTTATTTATTTGGGGTGAATTTGGGTGGATTTGGGGTGGATTTGGGTGGAATTGCGGGTTATTTATTTGGGGTGAATTAGGGGTGGATTTGGGGGGATTTGGGTGAATTTTGGGGCGATTCAGGGTGGATTTGCGTTGGATTTGGGGGTGGATTTGGGTGGATTTGGGATGGATTTGCAGGTTATTTATTTGGGGTGGATTTGGGTGGATTTAGGGGTTATTTATTTGGGGTGATTTGGGTGGATTTGGGGTGAATTTGGGATGGATTTGGGTGGATTTAGGGATGGATTTAGGGGATATTTATTTGGGGTGATTTGGGTGAATTTTGCGGTGAATTTGGGTGGATTTACAGATGGATTTAGGGGTTATTTGGGGTGGATTTGGGATGGATTTAGGGGTTATTTATTTGGGGTGGATTAGGAGTAGATTTGGGATGGATTTGGGGGGATTTGGGTGAATTTTGGGGCGATTCAGGGTGGATTTGGGTTGGATTTGGGGTGGATTTGGGTGGATTTGGGATGGATTTAGGGGTTATTTATTTGGGGTGGATTTGGGATGGATTTAGGGGTTATTTATTTGGGGTGGATTTGGGTGAATTTTGGGGTGATTCAGGGTGGATTTAAGGGTGATTTCGGGTGGATTTGGGTGGATTTAGGGATGGATTTGGGGGTGGATTTAGGGATGGATTTGGGGGTGGATTTAGGGATGGATTTGGGGGTGGATTTGGGGTGAATTTGAGTTGGATTTTGGGATGGATTTGCGGGTTATTTATTTGGTGTGAATTTGGGGTTGATTCAGGATGGATTTGGGAAGATTTGGGGGGATTTGGGTGAATTTTGGGGTGGATTTGGGTGGATTTAGGGATGGATTTAGGGGATTTGGGTGGATTTGGGTAGGTTCAGGGTGGATTTAGGGGTGGATTTGGGGTGGATTTGAGGGTGGATTTGGGGTGGATTTTGGTGGCTTTGGGATGGATTTGGGGGTTATTTATTTGGGGTGGATTTGGGATGGATTTGGGGGGATTTGGGTGAATTTTGGGGCGATTCAAGGTGGATTTGGGTTGGATTTGGGGGTGGATTTGGGGTGAATTTGAGTTGGATTTTGGGATGGATTTGCGGGTTATTTATTTGGTGTGAATTTGGGGTTGATTCAGGATGGATTTGGGAAGATTTGGGGGGATTTGGGTGAATTTTGGGGTGGATTTGGGTGGATTTAGGGATGGATTTAGGGGATTTGGGTGGATTTGGGGCGGTTCAGGGTGGATTTGGGGGTGGATTTGGGGTGGATTTGAGGGTGGATTTGGGGTGGATTTTGGTGGCTTTGGGATGGATTTGGGGGTTATTTATTTGGGGTGAATTTGGGATGGATTTGGGGGGATTTGGGTGAATTTTGGTGTGATTCAGGGTGGATTTAGGGGTGATTCAGGGTGGATTTGGGGGTGGATTTGGGTGAATTTTGGGGAGACTCGTGTTGGATTTGGGGTGGAGTTGGGGGCGATTTTTGGGGGGTTTCTGGTGGTTGAGGTGGATGGGGGGGGATTTGGGTTGGATCTGGGGGGGATCTGGGGTGGACTTGGGTGGATTGGGGTGGATTTAGGGGCGATAGGTTGGATTTTGGGGTGGTTCAGATGGATTTGGGTTGGATTGGGGTGCATTTAGGGTGATTTTGAGAGGATTTTGGGATGATTCAGCGTGGATTTAGGGAGGATTTTGGGGTGGATTGGGGTGATTTGGGGTGGATTGAGGTGGATTTAGGGTGGATTTAGGTGGATCTAGGAGGGATTTGGGGGGATTTTGGGGGGACTTGGGTGGATTGTTGCAGATTTGGGGAGGATGTTGGGGGGATTTGGGGTGGTTTCAGTGGATTTTTGGGGTGATTTGGGAGTGGATTTCAGGGTGATTTTGGGGGGATCTGGGATTGAGGGGTGATGGGGTGGATTTGGGTTGGATTTTGGGGTGATTGTGTGGATTTAGGGGTGATTTGGGGTAGATTTGGGGGAATTTGGGGTGGATTTGGGTGGATTTAGGGGTGATTTATTTGGGGTGGATTTGGGGTGGATTCCGGATGGATTTGGGGGGATGTGGGTGAATTTTGGGGTTGTTCAGGGTGGATTTGGATTGGATTTGGGGGTGGATTTGGGTGGATTTGGGGTGGATTTGCGGGTTATTTATTTGGGGTGGATTTGGGGTGATTTGGGTGAATTTTGGGGTGATTCAGGGTGGATTTAGGGGTGATTTCGGGTGGATTTGGGGGTGGATTTGGGTGGATTTGGGGTGAATTTGGGTTGGATTTTGGGATGGATTTGCGGGTTATTTATTTGGGGTGAATTTGGGTGGATTTGGGTGGATTTGGGATGGATTTAGGGGTTATTTATTTGGGGTGAATTTGGGTGGATTTGGGGTGGATTTGGGGTGGAATTGCGGGTTATTTATTTGGGGTGAATTAGGGGTGGATTTGGGGGGATTTGGGTGAATTTTGGGGCAATTCAGGGTGGATTTGGGGGTGATTTCGGGTGGATTTGGGGGTGGATTTGGTGGATTTGGGGGGATTTGGGTGAATTTTGGGGTGGATTTGGGTGGATTTAGGGATGGATTTAGGGATGGATTTAGGGGATTTGGGGCGGTTCAGGGTGGATTTAGGGGTGGATTTGGGGTGGATTTGAGGGTGGATTTGGGGTGGATTTTGGTGGCTTTGGGATGGATTTCGGGGTTATTTATTTGGGGTGGATTAGGGGTAGATTTGGGATGGATTTGGGTGAATTTTGGGGTGATTCAGGGTGGATTTGGGTTGGATTTGGGGGTGGATTTGGGTGGATTTGGGATGGATTTGCGGGTTATTTATTTGGGGTGGGTTTGGGTGGATTTGGGATGGATTTGGGGTGGATTTAGGGGTTATTTATTTGGGGTGGATTAGGGGTGGATTTGGGATGGATTTGGGTGAATTTTAGGGCGATTCAGGTTGGATTTGGGGGTGGATTTGGGGTGGATTTGGGATGGATTTAGGGGTTATTTATTTGGGGTGGGTTTGGGTGGATTTGGGGTGGATTTGGGGTGGATTTGCAGGTTATTTATTTGGGATGAATTAGGGGTGGATTTGGGTGAATTTTGGGGCGGATTTGCAGGTTATTTATTTGGGATGAATTAGGGGTGGATTTGGGTGAATTTTGGGGCGATTCAGGGTGGATTTGGGTTGGATTTGGGGGTGGATTTGGGTGCCTTTGGGATGGATTTGCGGGTTATTTATTTGGGGCGGATTTGGGGTGGATTTGGGTGAATTTTGGGGTGATTTCGGGTGGATTTGGGGGTGGATTTGGGTGGATTTAGGGATGGATTTGGGGGTGGATTTGGGGTGAATTTGGGTTGGATTTTGGGATGGATTTGCGGGTTATTTATTTGGGGTGAATTTGGGGTTGATTCAGGATGGATTTGGGAAGATTTGGGGGGATTTGGGTGAATTTTGGGGTGGATTTGGGTGGATTTAGGGATGGATTTAGGGGATTTGGGTGGATTTGGGGCGGTTCAGGGTGGATTTGGGGGTGGATTTGGGGTGGATTTGAGGGTGGATTTGGGGTGGATTTTGGTGGCTTTGGGATGGATTTCGGGGTTATTTATTTGGGGTGGATTTGCGGTGGATTTGGGGGGATTTGGGTGAATTTTGGTGTGATTCAGGGTGGATTTGGGGGTGGATTTCAGGGTGATTTTGGGGGGATCTGGGATTGAGGGGTGATGGGGTGGATTTGGGTTGGATTTTGGGGTGATTGTGTGGATTTGGGGTAGATTTGGGGGAATTTGGGGTGGATTTGGGTGGATTTAGGGGTGATTGGTTAGATTTTGGGGGGATTTGGGTGGATTTAGGGTGGTTTAGGTGGATTTGGGGTGCATTTAGAAGGGATTTGGGGCAGATTTTGGGGTGATCCGGGGTGGATTTGTGTTGGATTGGGGTGAATTTTGGGTGGATTTCGGGGGATTCGGGGTGGATTTTGAGGGGATTTGAGTGGATGTCGGGGTGGATTCGTGTTTGGATCGGGGTGGATTTGGGGTGGTTTAGGTGGATTTTGGGTGGATATGGGATGGTTTAGGTGGATTTGGGGTGGAATTGGGACGGGTTTGGCAGGATTTGGGTGGATTTTGGGGTGGATTTGGGGTGGTTTAGGTGGATTTGGGGTGGAATTGGGACGGGTTTGGCAGGATTTGGGGTGGATTTTCGGGGGATTCATGTCGGATTGGGTGGATTCTGGGTGAATTTTGTGTGGATTTGGGGTGGTTTAGGTGGATTTGGGGTGGATTTGGGGTGGTTTAGGTGGATTTGGGGTGGAATTGGGACGGGTTTGGCTGGATTTGGGTGGATTTTATGGGGATTTGTGTTGGATTGGGTGGATTCTGGGTGAATTTTGTGTGGATTTGGGGTGGTTTAGGTGGATTTGGGGTGGATTTGGGGTGGTTTAGGTGGATTTGGGGTGGATTTGGGGTGGTTTAGGTGGATTTGGGGTGGATTTTCGGGGGATTTGTGTCGGATTGGGTGGATTTTGGGTGGATTTGGGGTGGTTTAGGTGGATTTGGGGTGGTTTAGGTGGATTTGGGGTGGAATTGGGACGGGTTTGGCAGGATTTGGGTGGATTTTGGGGTGGATTTGTGTTGGAGCGGGTGGATTTTGGGTGGATTCTGGGGGATTCTGGGTGGATTTTGGGGGGATCTGGGGCGTCCCCGCGGTGCCAGCGCTGTCCCCTGGTGCCAGCTGTGTCCCTTGTCCCTGCCAGTGGCGCTGTTCTCGCTGGTGGGCTTCGTGCAGATGGCGATCTGGGCCCAGGGCAAGCACCGCAGTTACCTGCGCGAGTTCCGCGACTACCCGCCGCTGCGCTCGCCCATCGTGCCCTTCCTGCTGTGACACCGCGGGGACAGCGCGGGGACAGCCCTGGGGACAGCCCCCACCGTGCCCTTCCTGCTGTGACACCGCGGGGACAGCGCGGGGACAGCCCTGGGGACAGCCCCCACCGTGCCCTTCCTGCTGTGACACCGCGGGGACAGCACGGGGACAGCCCTGGGGACAGCCCTGGGGACAGCCCCCACCGTGCCCTTCCTGCTGTGACACCGCAGGGACAGCCCTGGGGACAGCCCCCACTGTCCCCTTCCTGCTGTGACACCGCGGGGACAGCCCTGGGGACATCCCTCACTGTCCCCTTCCTGCTGTGACACCGCAGGGACATCCCCCATTGTCCCCTCCCCGCTGGCACATCCTGGGACACCCTGGGGACACCGTGCTCTGTGCTGTCCCCTCCCTGCTGTGACACCTTGGGGACACCATGATGTGTCCCTGCCAGTCCAGCCCTGAGCCTTGGGGACAATGAGGGGACAGGGGACATGAGCCCCTTGTCACCCTGGTGTCACAGCAGGACATGGGCATGTGGCCCCGCTGTCCCTTGTCACCTCCAGGGTGCCAGCCCCGGTGTCACCTCCCTGGTGGCAGTGTCCCCTCTCTGGTGGCAGTGTCACCTCCAGGGTGCCATCCCTGGTGTCCCCTCTGCAGTGGCAGTGTCCCCTCTCTGGTGGCAGTGTCCCCTCTGCAGTGGCAGTGTCACCTCCAGGGTGCCATCCCTAGTGTCCCCTCTCTGGTGGTGGTGGTGTCACCTCCCCATGTCCCCTGCCCAGTGCCACCCCCTCCCCCTGTCCCCACTGGTGACAATAAATGCCATCCCCCACCCGCGTGTGGCCTGTCATTGTCCCCTCCCAGGGGACACGGGGGGGTGAGGGCCACCCCTGGGGACAATCCTGCTGTCCCCAGGCTGGGAGGGGGCAGTGGCTTCGCGATGTCCCCAGCCCAGTGACGAGCCAGCGCGGTGTCACTTGACAGCTTTATTGCGCGGGGTGGCCTCGTGTCACCGTCACCGGGGTGTCACTCGGGGTCACTGCGGTGTCCCAGATGTCACTCGGTGTTGCCAGTGTCACTTGGGTGTCACTCGGTGTCACTTGGGTGTCACTCGGTGTCACTTGGGTGTCACTCGGTGTCACTGCAGTGTCACCGTGGTGTCCAGGGTGCCACTGAGTGTCCCTGGTGTCACTCCAGTGTCACTCAGTGTCCCAGCTGTCACTTGGTGTTGCCGGTATCACTCGATGTCCCAGATGTCACTCGGGTGTCACTCAGTGTCACTCGGTTCCCCAGGAGTCACTCGGTGTCACTCAGAGTCCCAGATATCACTCAGTGCTGCCAGTGTCACTCGGTGTCCCCGTGTGTCACTCGGTGTCACTGGTATCACTCAGTGTCCCCAGGTGTCACTCAGTGTCACTCAGGTGTCACTCAGTGTCCTGGGTGTCACTTGCAGTCCCCGGTGTCCCCACGGTGTCCTGTTTGTCCCCCGCTGTCCCGTGTGTCCCCCGCTGTCCCCTGTTTGTCCCTCGCTGTCCCCGGTGTCCCGTGTGTCCCTCGATGTCCCCGCTGTCCCCTGTTTGTCCCTCGCTGTCCCCGTTTGTCACTCGCTGTCCCCGTGGCGCCGTCTCAGCCGTTGCTGCCGCAGCCGCAGGCGCCGCTCGCGCTCAAACTCCTTCATGCGCATCACGTAGCTGGGACAGGGGTGGCACTGTCACCGCCTGTCACCGCCTGTCACCGCCTGTCACCCTGTCACTGTGTCGCCCTGGTTCACCCTGTCACTGTGTCACCATGTGTCACCGTGTGACCATGTCACCACCCTGTGTCCCCAAGCCCCTCCCATGTCCCCATCACCCCACAGACACATCTCTGTGTCCCCATGTCCTGCTCCTAATGCTGGCAGCTGTCCCAGCCGTGTCCCCCCAGGATGTCCCCAATGTCCCCACTGTCCCCATCACTCACTCATGGTGCTGGCAGCTGTCCCAGCCGTTTCTCCCCAATGTCCCCATGCTGTCCTCAATGTCCCCATGTCACTCACTCCTGGTGCTGGCAGCTGTCCCAGCCATGTCCCCTAATGCCCCCCACACTGTCCCCATGTCCCCATGCTGTCCCAAATGTCCCCGTGTCACTCACTCCTGGTGCTGGCAGCTGTCCCAGCCATGTCCCCTAATGCCCCCCACGCTGTCCCCATGTCCCCATGCTGTCCCAAATGTCCCCGTGTCACTCGCTCCTGGTGCTGGCAGCTGTCCCAGGCATGTCCCCCCACACTGTCCCCATGTCCCCATGCTGTCCCCAATGTCCCCATGTCACTCACTCCTGGTGCTGGCAGCTGTCCCAGCCATGTCCCCTAATGCCCCCCACACTGTCCCTATGTCCCCATGCTGTCCCCAATGTCCCCATGTCACTCACTCCTGGTGCTGGCAGCTGTCCCAGGCGTGGCGCAGCGCGTGGCATCCCCATGGCACAGGGAAGCTGTCCCCCCCATGATGTCCCCACACTGTCCCCCATGTCCCCATCAGTCACTCATGCTGGCAGCTGTCCCAGCCCTGTCCCACCATGTCACCACGATGTCCCAATCATGTCCCCAATGCCCCCCCATGACCCCAATGTCCCTGTCCCTTACTCGTGGTGCTGGCAGCTGTCCCAGCCATGTCCCCTAATGCCCCCCACACTGTCCCCAATGTCCCCGTGTCACTCACTCCTGGTGCTGGCAGCTGTCCCAGCCGTGTCCCCCCATGCTGTCCCCAGTGTCCCCATGTCACTCACTCGTGGTGCTGGCAGCTGTCCCAGGCGTGGCGCAGCGCGTGGCACCCCCAGGGCACGGGGAAGTTGTCGCGCTGGCAGCGCAGCAGGCGCAGCAGGTGGTGCCCGCAGAAATCCCTCTGCTCCAGGGGCACGCGGGCAGCGGCCAGCTGCGCCGCCGAGGCCACCATGGCTGGGGGACAGAGGGGACAGTGACAGTCAGGGACAACCAGTGACACCCAGGGACACCCTGGGACAGCTGGGGTGCCGAGGCCACCATGGCTGGGGGACAGAGGGGACAAGGACAGTCAGGGACAACCAGTGACACCCAGGGGCACATGGGCAGCGGTCAGCCAGGCTGCTGAGGCCACCATGGCTGGGACACAGAGGGGACAAGGACAGTCAGGGACACTCAGTGACACCCAGGGACACCCCAGGACAGCTGGGCTGCTGAGGCCACCATGGCTGTCACCAGAGAGGGGACAGAGGGGACATCATGGGACAGTTGGGCTGCTGAGGCCACCATGGCTGGGACACACAGGGGACAGAGGGGACAAGGACAGTCAGGGACACTCAGTGACACCCAGGGACACACGGCCCTGGGCCAGCTGTACTGCCAAGGCCACCATGGCTGTCACAGAGAGGGGACAGAAGGGACAATGACAGTCAGAGACACTTGGGGACACGGACACAGAGGGGAACAGGGACACTCAAGGACATTCAGGGACACTCGGGGACACTCAAGGACACTCAGGGCGACCCGGGAATGGGGACAAACAGGGGACAGGGTGTGACACAGCGGGGACACGGGGTGGCAGTGCAGGGACAGCGACACCCGTGTGGCACCTGGGGACAGGGCTGGGGACAGAGTGGGGACACAGGGGGTGGCACCGGCATGACACGCGGGGGTGGGGGGCACGCCGAGAGGTCACCGGGGTCACGCGAGGGCGGGGACACCCCAAGGCCACCGCGCCCCGCCCCCCCCCCGCCGTGTCGCCGTGTCCCCTCCCGGTGTCCCCCCCATGGCGTGGCGGTGTCCCCGCACTGACCGCGCTGCTGGCGGCCCGGCATGCCCAGCTCGGCGGGGAAGGACGGCATGTGCAGCGGGTCGGGCTCGGCCTCGGCGTCCCACAGGTAGCGCCGGCCCAGGTGAGCGCCCATGGCGGCAGCTCCGCGCCCGGGCAATGGCGGCGGAACCGGAAGCGGCGAGGGGCGGAAGCGGAAGTGCCGGAAGGGCCGAGGAGGGGACGCGGCGCCCCCTGGCGGCGGGGAGGACCGCAAAGCATCGCTGAGATCCCCCGGGCTCCCCAAAAAAAACAGGAAAAAACCCAAACCCCCCCCAAAACAACAGAAGAAAAACATTCAACTCAAAACCTCAAAAATACCTCCAAAAACCCCAACCCCCCCAAAACAAACAAAAAAACCCCACAAAACAAAACCTCCCCTCAAAACACAACTCCCCCAAAACCACACAAAACCCCCCTAAAACCCTAAAAAAGACCCAAAACCACAAAAACAAACAAAAACAAAACAAAAAAACCTCATAAAAAAAACCCCAAAAAAAAACAAACAAAAAAAAACCAACCCCCCCAAAAATCCCAAAACCCCAAAATAAACCTTTAAAAACCTCAAAAAGCACACAAAAAACCCACCAAAAAACCCAAAAAAACTCAAAAAACCACCAACCCCCCCAAAAAATTACAAAACCCCTAAATAAAACCTTTGAAAACTCCAAAACCACCCAAAACAAACCACCAAAAAAAACCCCAAAAACCCCTAAAAAACCCAAAAAGAAACCACCCCCCCCATACAACAAAAAAACTCCTCCTATAAAAAGCCCCCCAAAAACCTCACAAAACCCTAAAAAACCCCAAACCCCCACCCCAAATCCACCCCAAACCCCCCTCCACCCCCACTTTGGGGGGACACGGGGACAACGATGACACTGGGGGGGGTCACAGGGTGGTGGCACCAGGGGCACTGGGACATCTCCAGCAAGCAACACCCCGATGTCCCCAAGGGATGGCAGATGTCCTTCTGTCCCCACGGGGGTGGAAGATGTCCCCACAGGGCTCCAGGGGACACAGGGGACACGCCGGGGACACAAAGCCACCCCAAAATGTCCCCAGGCAAAGACGAGACGAGGCCACAGGAGGGACAAAGGCAGTTTATGGTGACACGAGTGTCCCCAAGGGCCACCTCGGGGACCGGAACGAGGGACACAGAGCGGCTCCAATGTCCCCAAGGGCCACCTCGGGGACAGGAACAAGGGACACACAGCAGCTCCAATGTCCCCAAGGGCCACCTCGGGGACAGGAACACAGGTAAGGGACACAGAGTGGCTGTGATGTCCCCTAGGGCCACCTGAGCTGAGGGACACAAAGAAGCTCTGATGTCCCCAAAGGCTACCATCCCTCAAGGAGTCAGTGACACGGCTGCACTGTCCCCATCCCACAATGTCCCTGTCCCCGTGTCCCTGTCCCTGTCCCCCTCCAGGCTCTTTACCCCTCCTGGCCTTGTCCCTCACAGCTGTGTGACAAGGCCATGGTGTGCCCATCCCTCTCCAGGCTGTCCCTGTCCCTCACTGCCCCGTCCCTGTGACACTGTGTGACAATGCCGGGCTGTCCCCATCCCTCTCAAGGCCATCCCTGTCCCTCCCACCCCCATGTCCCCATGTCCCCCCCATCTCAGCATCCCTCCAGGCTGTCCCCACCCCTCTCCAGGCTGTCCTCCATGTCTCAGTGTCCCTCCAGGCTGTCCCCACCCCTCTCCAGGCTGTCCCCATCCCTCACAGCCCTGTTCCACAGTGTCCCCATCCCTCTCCAGGCTGTCCCCCGCTGTCCCCATCCCTCACAGCCCTGTTCCACAGTGTCCCCATCCCTCCCACCCCCGTGTCCCCACCCCTCTCCAGGCCATTCCCCTCATCTCAGCGTCCCTCCAGGCTCTTATCCCGGGCGATCACGGCCTCGTCGAACTTGATCATGAGCGTGGTGCCCTTGTGCCAGTGGGCGCTGACGCGGGCGGGGAAGCCGGCGGCGCCCAGCACGGCCTCCAGCAGCCCGGCGGCGAAGGCGGCGCAGTTCAGCGAGCTGTTCTCGCGCGGCACCGACACGAACGTGTTCACCACGGGCTCCCTCTCGATCACGTAGAACGTGCGCTCGTCGTCGTTGGCCTGCTCCAGCTTGTCGGCCTCGCGCCCGAACAGCGCCCGCCACAGCGGGCCCTTCACGAACAGCAGCACGCCCAGCACCTTGGTCTCGCGCCTGCCCGGCCTCTCGCGGGCCACCAGCGCGTCCAGGGCTCGCAGCCCCACGTGGTGGCCCAGCTGGGCCAGGCGGGCCTGCAGCTCGGCCACCGAGGCCACGCGGCGCTGGCAGTACTGCACCAGCTCCGAGAAGAGCAGCGCGAAGGCGGCCAGGGAGAGCTCGGAGCGGGGCCGGCCCAGGGCGCGCTCCAGCACCGGGGACTTGCCGCGGGTGAAACGGGAGTCCATGGCGGCCTGGGGGGGAGACACGGGGTCAGGGGGCTGCTGGAGAGGGATTGAGGGGGACCTAGGGTGGGTTAGAGAGACTCTGAGGGGGCTTAGGGTGGGGCTAGGGGGGGTTTAAGGAGGGTCTGGGGGGGTTTAAGGAGGGTCTGGGGGCGATTTGAGTGGGTCTGAGGGGGTTAAAGGAGGGTCTGAGGGAGATTAGGGAGGGTCTGGGGTGGTTTAGGGGGGTCTGAGGGGGTTAAGGGATGGTTTGAGAGGGTTTAGGGAGGATCTGAGGGGGTTTAGAAAGGGTCGGAGGTGGTTTAAGAAGGGTCTGAGGGGGTTAAGAAGGGTCTGGGGGGGTTAAAGGAGGGTCTCAGGGGGATTTGAGTGGCTCTGAGGGGGATTAGGGAGGGTCTGAGGGGGATTAGGGAGGGTCTGGGGTGGTTTAGGGGGGTCTGAAGGTGTTTAGGGTGAGTCAGAGGGGGTTAGGGAAGGTCTGAGGGGGGTAAGAAGGGTCTGGGGGGGTTTAAGGAAGGTCTCAGGGGGATTTGAGGGGGTCACAGGGGGGTTGCAGGGGATGTGAGGGAGGTTGGAGGGGGATTTTTGCCAGCGAGAGCTCGGAGCGGGGCCGGCCCAGGGCGCGCTCCAGCACCGGGGACCTGCCACGGGTGAAACGGGAGTCCATGGCGGCCTGGGGGGGAGACACGGGGTCAGGGGGCTGCTGGAGAGGGATTGAGGGGGACCTAGGGTGGGTTAGAGGGACTCTGAGGGGGCTTAGGGTGGGGCTAGGGGGGGTTTAAGGAGGGTCTGGGGGGGTTTAAGGAGGGTCTGGGGGCGATTTGAGTGGGTCTGAGGGGGTTAAAGGAGGGTCTGAGGGAGATTAGGGAGGGTCTAGGGTGGTTTAGGGGGGTCTGAGGGGGTTAAGGGATGGTTTGAGAGGGTTTAGGGAGGATCTGAGGGGGTTTAGGAAGGGTCTGAGGTGGTTTAAGAAGGGTCTGAGGGGGTTAAGAAGGGTCTGGGGGGGTTAAAGGAGGGTCTCAGGGGGATTTGAGTGGGTCTGAGGGGGTTAAAGGAGGGTCTGAGGGGGTTAAAGGAGGGTCTGGGGTGGTTTAGGGGGGTCTGAAGGGGTTTAGGGTGGGTCAGAGGGGGTTAGGGAAGGTCTGAGGGGGTTTAGGGAAGGTCTGAGGGGGTTTAGGGAAGGTCTGAAGGGGGTTTAGGAAGGGTCTGAAGGGGTTAAGGGATGGTTTGAGAGGGTTTAGGGAGGGTCTGAGGGTTTTAGGAAGGGTCTGAGGTGATTTAAGAAGGGTCTGAGGGGGGTAAGAAGGGTCTGGGGGGGTTTAAGGAAGGTCTCAGGGGGATTTGAGGGGGTCACAGGGGGGTTGCAGGGGATGTGAGGGAGGTTGGAGGGGGATTTTTGCCAGGGAGAGCTCGGAGCGGGGCCGGCCCAGGGCGCGCTCCAGCACCGGGGACCTGCCACGGGTGAAACAGGAGCCCATGGCGGCCTGGGGGGGAGAAATGGGGTCAGGGGGGTGCTGGAGAGGGATTGAGGGGGACCTAGGGTGGGTTAGAGGGACTCTGAGGGGGCTTAGGGTGGGTCGGAGGGGGTTTAGAGAGGATCTGAGGGGGTTTAGGGAGGGTCTGAGGGGGTTTAAGGAGGGTCTGGGGGGGTTTAAGAAGGGTCTGGGGGGGTTTAAGGAGGGTCTCAGGGGGATTTGAGTGGGTCTGAGGGGGTTAAAGGAGGGTCTGAGGGGGTTTAGGGAGGGCCAGAGGGGGTTAGGGAAGGTCTGAGGGGGGTTTAGAGAGGGTCTGAGGGGGTTAAGAGATGGTTTGAGAGGGTTTAGGAAGGGTCTGAGGTGGTTTAAGAAGGGTCTGGGGGGGTTTAAGGAGGGTCTGAGGGGGATTAGGGACGGTCTGGGGTGGTTTAGGGGGGTCTGAGGTGGTTTAAGAAGGGTCTGAGGGGTCTCGAATGGTCGGGGAGCTCTGAGGGGTCCCGGTCCCGCCGCAGCGCTCGGGGGATGCGGGGCTGCGGCACCGCCCAGAGGGGAGCGGGAGGCGGCGGGGAGGGGGGTGGGAGCACCGGGAGGGGCACCGGGAGGGGCTGGAGCACGGCTGGAGCGCTGCCGGTGCCCGTGGATGGAGGGAGAGACCCCCGGAACCCCCCAGGACCGACCTGACAGCGATCCCGGTGCTCCGCGCGACACCGCCGTAAAGCGGCCGTAAAGCGCGGCACCGACCTGACACGGCCGTAAAGCGCGCTGGGGGCGGGGTCTGCGCGGAGGGCGGGGCTCTGTTAGCGAGACCACGCCCCCTAAGTGAAGCCCCGCCCCCAGGGGACACGGGCGGGGGTTCTGGGGACTTTGGGGACATCTGGTGGCACCGCGGGCCCCCCGCCCCTCCCCTCCGGAGCACCTGGGCCGCCAGCTGGGCTGGGGGAGGGGCGCGGCTCCGCAATGACGTCATTGCGGGGAGGAGGGGGGGAAGGGCGAGGGGTGACCCCCCCCCCCCCACCCCGGGGGACACCTGGGACTGGGGGGGGACACAGAGGGACAGGGCCAGCCGTGGGGGGGGGGGGGGGGGGGGGCGGAGGACACCCCCCGTGTCACTGATGGCACCTGGGGCACCCCCGGGGGCACTCGGGACAGCCCCGGGGCCACCCCAGTGTCTCCCCAGTGTCCCCCCAATGTCCCCAGCGCCCCCCAGTGCTACCCCAGTGTCCCCCAGTGCCACTCCAATGTCCCCTGGCTGTCCTCAATGTCCCCAGTGTCCGCCCAATGTCACCAATGCCCGCCCCCCAGTGCCACACCAACTGTCCCCTAGTGTCCCCCCGGTTCCCCCTCCAGTGTCCCCTGGCTGTCCTCAATGTCCCCAATGTCTCCCCAGTGTCCCCCCAATGTCCCCAGGGCCCCCCAGTGCCACCCCAGTGTCCCCCAGTGCCACTCCAATGTCCCCTGGCTGTCCTCAATGTCCCCAATGTCCCCAGTGTCCCCCCAATGTCACCAATGCCCGCCCTCCAGTGCCACCCCAATTGTCCCCCAGTGTCCCCCCTCTGCCCCCCCCTGTGTCCCCTGGCTGTCCTCAATATCCCCAGTGTCTCCCCAGTGTCCCCAATGTCCCCAGTGTCCCCCAGTGCCACCCCAATTGTCCCCCATTGTCCCCCCCGGTGCACCCCAGTGTCCCCTCAGTGTCCCCTCAGTGTCCTCAATGTCCCCAATGTCCCCTGGCTCTCCCCGTTGTCCCCAATGTCCCCCCACTGCCACCCCAGTGACACCTTAGTGTCCCCAATGTCCCCTTGCTGTCCCCAGTGTCCCCCCAGTGTCACCCCAGTGCCTCCCCCATTGTCCCCAATGTCTCCTCAGTGTCCCTAAATGTCCCCAGTGTCCCCCCAGTGTCCCCTCCTGTCCCTCGGGGCCATCTCCAGCTCTGTCCCCTCTGTGTCCCTGTCCCATGTTCCAGCCCTTGGGGACAGCGCTGCCACCCCGGCCCCAGGGCCACCCGCGGGGGGTCTCGTGTCCCTCCGTGTTCCCTCCGTGTCCCCTCAGTGTCCCTCAGTGTCCCTCCTTTATCCCCTGTCCCCTCTCTGTCCCCCCCCTCAGTGTCTCCTCTTTATGTCACCTCTGTCCCATTGGAGGGACCCTGGGGACACTGACGGGACATTGGGGACACTGAGGGGCACTGGGGACATTGGGGACATTGGGGGGACATTGAGTGGCACTGGGGATACTGAGGGGACACTGGGGACACTGAGTGGCACTGGGGGCACTGGGGACACTGAGGGGCACTGGGGACACTGAGGGGACACTGAGGACACTGAGTGTCACGGGGGACACTGGGGACACTGAGTGGCACTGGGGACACTGAGGGGACACTGGGGACACTGAGTGGCACTGGGGACATTGGGTGACACTCCCCGGGGCAGTGACACGGGCACAGGGTGATCTCGTGTCCCGACGTGTCCCCAAATGCCCCCTCAGTGTCCCCAGTGTCCCCCGGTGTCCCTTCATTGTCCCCTCCACTGTCCCTCCAATGTCTCCGATGTCCCCCCAGTGTCCCCACCCGGGGGGTTTGATGGCTGTAATTAATTAAGAGCCACCTCTAACGGCTGTAATTAATTAAGAGCAATAATTAATTGAGCTATAATTAATTTAAATGGGTGTAATTCATTAAGCGCCGCCGTTAATGGGTGTAATTCATTAAGAGCCATTTCGTTAATTGCTCGCGGCTGCCAGGGGCGGATTGGGGACGCGCGGGGGCGGGGGAGGGGCGGGGGGGACATGGCGGGGGGGGGGACATGGGGAGGGGACATCGGGGGGGGGACACGGGGAGGGGACACGTGGACAACGGCACCCACGGGGATCCCCCCCAGAGCACCCACGGGAACCCACGGGGACCCCCCCACAGCACCCATGGGACCCCACAGCACCCATGGGAACCCCAGAGCACCCATGGGAACCCACGGGGACCCCCCCAGAGCACCCATGGGAACCCACGGGGACCCCCCCAGAGCACCCATGGGAACCCACAGCACCCATGGGAACCCCAGAGCACCCATGGGAACCCACAGGGACCCCACAGCAGCCACAGCGATCCCACAGCACCCACGGGACCCTATGGAGACCCCCAGAGCACCCATGGGACCCCATAGGACCCCCCCAGCACCCATGGGAACCCCAAAGCACCCATGGGACCCCCAGAGCGCCCACGGGGGCTCCAAAGTACCCATGGAGACCCCACGGAACCCTCACAGCACCCATAAACCCCACAGCACCCATGGGAACCTCACAGCACCCACGGGAACCTCATGGAGACCCCACAGCACCCATGGGACCCCACAGCACCCACGGGGACCCCAGAACACCCACAGGAACTCCACAGCACCCACGGGACCCCACAGCACCCACAGGGACCCCATAGAGACCCCACAGCACCCACAGCGATCCCGCAGCACCCATAAACCCCACAGCACCCACCGGGACCCCAGAGCACCCAGAGGAACCCTACAGCACCCATGGGACACCATGGTGACCCCAGAGCCCCCATGGGAACCCCAAAACACCCACGGAGAACCCACAGCACCCATGGGAACCCCACAGCACCCACCGGGACTCACGGACCCCATGGGGACCCCCCAGAGCATCCATGGGACCCCATAGCACCCATGGGAACCCCATGGCGACCCCACAGCACCCACAGCGATCCCACAGCACCCACGGGGACCCCAGAGCACCCATGGGACGCCAGAGCCCCCATAGTGACCCCATGGTGACCCCACAGCACCCACGGGGACCCCACAGCACCCACGGGACCCCGCAGAGCACCCATGGGACCCCAGAGCACCCATAGTGACACCACGGGAACCCCACAGCACCCACGGGACCCCACAGCACCCACGGGGACCCCACAGCACCCACGGGACCTCGCAGAGCACCCATGGGACCCCAGAGCACCCATAGTGACCCCACGGGGACCCCACAGCACCCACCGGACCTCGCAGAGCACCCATGGGACCCCAGAGCACCCATAGTGACCCCATGGTGACCCCACAGCACCCACGAGACCCCACAGCACCCACGGGGACCCCAAAGCACCCACGGGACCCCGCAGAGCACCCATGGGACCCCAGAGCACCCATAGTGACCCCACGGGGACCCCACAGCACCCACGGGACCCCCAGCCCGCAGCATCCGCAGCCGCTGTGCGCACACGCAGCACCCACGGGTGCACCCCCCCGGCACCCACGGGTGCCCCCCCCGGCCCTCCCATTCCCCAATGTCCCCCCCGTCCCCAATGTCCCCCCCTGTCCCTCTGTCCCCCCCCCGTCCCCAATGTCCCCCTCCCCGTCCCCCCTGTCCCCCCTCAGTGTCCCCGCTGTCTCCCCCCTGTCCCACTCCGCACCCCCCCATCTCCACTGTCCCCTCCCCCAATGTCCCCTCCCCGTGTCCGTGTTCCTGCTGTCCCCTTGTCCCCTCCCCGTGTCCCCCCCAATGCCCCTCGTGTCCCTCCCCGTGTCCCCCCCGTCCCCGAGTCGCCCCACTGTCCCCCCCGTCCCCCTGTCCCCGTGCCCCCCTATCCCAGTGTCCCCCCTGTCTCCCCCCGTCCCAGTATCCCCCTCGTCCCCCTGTCCCCGTGTCCCCCCCGTCCCCCCTTTCCCTGTGTCCCCCCCCGTCCCCCGTGTCCCCCCCCGTCCCCGCCTGTCCCTCCCCTGTCCCCCTCCCCCTGTCCCCCCCTGTCCCCGTGTCCCCCCCCCCGTCCCTGTGTCCCTCCCCTGTCCCCGTGTCCCCTCCCTGTCCCCCCCTGTCCCCGTGTCCCCCCCTGTCCCCCCCTGTCCCCAGCCGCCATAAGAGGCCCCGCGGGGGTCGCTCCCCCCACCCGCCATGGCGGCCCCGGGGGGCACCGAGCCCGAGCGCGCCGGAGTGAGGGGGGGCCGGGGGGCAGGGGGGGTTCGGGGGGACCCCCGGGGGGTCTGGGGGCACCCCTGGGGGGGGCTTCGGGTACCCCCAGGGGGATTTGGGGGGTTCGGGGTTATTCTCGGGGGGTTTGGGGTATCGCCGGGGGGGGTTGGGGGCTGCGGGAGGGCACAGGGGTGTCCGGGGGGAACCCCGGGGGGGTTTGGGGGTCCGGGGATACCCCCGGGGGGGTTTGGGGATATCCCTGGAGGGGTTTTGTGGTCTCGGGGGGGCACGGGGGGGGGCGGGGGTACCCCTGGATGTGGTTTGGGGGGTCTGGGGGTACGCCTGAGTGGGTTTTAGAGGTCTGGGGGCACCCGGGGATATCCCGGGGGGGGGGTTGGGGGTGTTCCGGGGGGTTTGGGGTAACCCCGGGGGGGGTTTGGGGTCCGGGGGTATCCCCAGGGGGGGTTTGGGGGTGTCCCGGGGAGTTTGGGGTAACCCCGGGGGGGTTTTGGGGTCCGGGGGTATCCCCAGGGGGGGTTTGGGGGTGTCCCGGGGAGTTTGGGGTAACCCCGGGGGGGTTTTGGGGTCCGGGGATATCCCGGGGGGGTTGGGGGTGTCCCGGGGGGTTTGGGGTAACCCCGGGGGGGGGGTTGGGGTCCGGGGGTATCCCCAGGGGGGTTTGGGGGTGTCCCGGGGAGTTTGGGGTAACCCCGGGGGGGTTTTGGGGTCCGGGGGTATCCCCAGGGGGGGGTTGGGGTGTCCCGGGGAGTTTGGGGTAACTCCAGGGGGGTTTTGGGGGTCCGGGGGTATCCCCAGGGGGTTTTGGGGCATCCCGGGGGATCACCGAGGGCGCCCCCCACATTTGGGGGGGGGGTCACCGGCGGGGGCGGTACAAGGGGGCGGGGCTGCCCTTTGGGGGGGGGGGTCCCAGAGTGGGGGGGTCCCCGGGCAGGAGGGGTTCCCTGGTTTGGGGGGGGGGGGTCTCTGTTTGGGGGGGGTTCCCTTTTTTTGGGAGGGTCCCTCACTCGCTGTCCCCAAAGGGGGGAGGGGGTCCCCCGCGGGGGGTCCCCCGGGCAGGAGGGGTTCCCTGTTTGGGGGTTCCCTGTTTGGGGGGGGGTCCCTGACTCTCTGTTCCCACAGGGGGGGTCTCCGGATGGGGGGTCCCCCTCGGGGGGGTCCCCCGAACAGGAGGGGTTCCCTGTTTGGGGGGGGGGTCCCTGACTCTCTGTTCCCACAGGGGGGGTCTCCGGATGGGGGGTCCCCCTCGGGGGGGTCCCCCGAACAGGAGGGGTTCTTCTCGCTGCTGAGCTCCGTGCAGGGAACGCGCATGGACGAACAGCGCTGCAGCCTGGGCGGGGGCACCGGTGAGGGACAGAGGGACAGAGAGGGGACAGAGAGGGGACAGAGAGGGGACAGAGAGGGGACAGCGGGGACATTGGGACAGAGAGGGGACAGAGAGGGGACAGCGGGGACATTGGGACAGAGAGGGGACAGCGGGGACATTGGGACAGTGGGGACAGAGAGGGGACAGCGGGGACAGCGGGGACATTGGGACAGTGGGGACAGAGAGGGGACAGAGGGGACAGCGGGGACATTGGGACAGAGAGGGGACAGCGGGGACATTGGGCGGGGGCCGGGGGGGACCCGGGGTGTCCCTGCTGTCCCCTGGGTGTCCCACGTGACCCGGGGTGTCCCTGGGCGTCCCCTGGGTGTCCCTGCTGTCCCCTGGGTGTCCCACGTGACCCGGGGTGTCCCTGCTGTCCCCTGGGTGCTCCATGTGACCCGGGGTGTCCCTGGATGTCCCTGCTGTCCCCTGGGTGCCCCATGTGACCCGGTGCCCCCTGGGTGTCCCTGCTGTCCCCTGGATGCCCCCATGGGACCCGGGTGCCCCTGGGTGCCCCCTGTGACACGGATGTCCCCTGGGTGCCCCCTGTGACCCGGGGTGTCCCTGGGTGTCCCCTGGGTGCCCCATGTGACCCGGGGTGTCCCTGGGTGTCCCTGCTGTCCCCTGGATGCCCCCATGGGAACCGGCGTGTCCCTGGTGTCCTTGAGGTGCCCCCATGGGACCCGGGTGCCCCTGGGTGCCCCCTGTGACATGGATGTCCCCTGGGTGTCCCCTGTGACCCGGATGTCCCCTGGGTGCCCCCTGTGACCTGGTTGTCCCTGGGTGTCCCATGTGACCCGGGGTGTCCCTGGGTGTCCCTGCTGTCCCCTGGGTGCCCCACGTGACCCGGGGTGTCCCTGGTGTCCTTGAGGTGCCCCATGGGACCCGGGTGCCCCTGGGTGCCCCCTGTGACATGGATGTCCCTGGGTGCTGCATGTGACCCGGGGTGTCCCTGGATGTCCCCTGGGTGTCCCTGCTGTCCCCTGGGTGCCCCATGTGACCCGGGGTGTCCGTGGATGTCCCCTGGGTGTCCCTGCTGTCCCCTGGATGCCCCCATGGGACCCGGGGTGTCCTTGAGGTGCCCCATGTGACCCGGGGTGTCTCTGGATGTCCCCTGGGTGTCCCTGCTGTCTCCTGGGTGCCCTATGTGACCCGGGGTGTCTCTGGGTGTCCCTGCTGTCCCCTGGGTGCCCCCTGTGACCCCCCCCCCGCCATGGCAGGAGGAGGGGGCGCGGAGCCGCCGCCCCCCGAGCTGGCCTCGCTGCTGGACATGGTGGCGAGCTCGCAGGGCCGCAGGATGGACGAGCAGAGACTGCCCGTGCCCCGCCTGCCCGGCTTCGGCTCGGGGGGCGCGCAGGTGGGCACCGGGGCACGGGGGGGGGTAACGGGGGGGGGCACAGGTGGGGTACCGGGGGGACACAGGTGGGCACTGGTGGGGCTTCGGCTCGGGGGGCGCGCAGGTGGGCACCGGGGCACGGGGGGTCCGGGGAGGGCACAGGTGGGTGCTGGGGGGGTACCGGGGGTTATCTGGGGGGCTTCGGCTCGGGGGGCGAGCAGGTGGGCACCGGGACACGGGGGGTCCGGGGAGGGCACAGGTGGGTGCTGGGGGGGTACCGGGGGTTATCTGGGGGGGCTTCGGCTCGGGGGGCGCGCATGTGGGCACCGGGGCACGGGGGGGGTAACGGGGGGGGGCACAGGTGGGGTACCGTGGGGACACAGGTGGGCACCGGTGGGGCTTCGGCTCGGAGGGGGCACAGGTGGGCACCGGGGCACGGGGGGTCCGGGGAGGGCACAGGTGGGTGCTGGGGGGTACCGGGGGTTACCTGGGGGGCTTCGGCTCGGGGGGCGAGCAGGTGGGCACCGGGACACGGGGGGTCCGGGGAGGGCACAGGTGGGCACCGGGGGTTACCTGGGGGGCTTCGGCTCGGGGGGCGCGCAGGTGGGCACCGGGGCACGGGGGGGGCCGGGGAGGGCACAGGTGGGGTACCGGGGGTTATCTGGGGGGGCTTCGGCTCGGGGGGCGAGCAGGTGGGCACCGGGGCACGGGGGGGGGGCCGGAGAGGGCACAGGTGGGCACCGGGGGTTACCTGGGGGGCTTCGGCTCGGGGGGCGAGCAGGTGGGCACCGGGGCACGGGGGGGGGCCGGGGAGGGCACAGGTGGGCACCAGGGGTTACCTGGGGGGCTTCGGCTCGGGGGGCGAGCAGGTGGGCACTGGGGGCACGCGGGGGGTAACGGGGGGGGGCACAGGTGGGGTACCGGGGGGACACAGGTGGGCACCGGGGGCCTTCGGCTCAGAGGGGGCACAGGTGGCCACCGGGGGAGGGGGCACAGGTGGGCACCGGGGGTCTTTGGTAGGGGGGTGGGCACGGCGGGGTCTGTGAGAGCACCAGGAATTCGGGGAGGGGGCACAGGGCGGGGGGGGGGGAGGTCCAGGCCTGGGGTGGAGGGGCACCCACAGGGGTCCAGAGGCTCTTGGGGACATCGGGGGGGGCACTGGGGGCATTTGGGGACACCAGGAGGGGGGGCATTAGGGCTGGGGGCACCCCGTGAGTGCCCCTCCCCCTGTCCCCGCAGGACTGAGCCCCCCGGACCCCCCTGGATGCCCCCCCGGAAGCCCCCGCTGCCCCCCCGGACCCTCCTGGACCCCCCCCCCGCTGCCCCCGGCCCCGCCCCTCCCCTGCTGTGTCCCCAATAAACCCCCGAGCACATGGGGTGGCACAGCGCGGGGACACTGGGGACACGGGGGGGGCACCAGGGGTGGCACCAGGGCTGGCACGGAGCGGGGACACTGGGGACACGGGGGGCACCGGGGCTGGCATAGAGTGGGGACACAGGGGGGGCACCGGGGGTGACACAGCGCAGGTACACTGGGGGGCACCGAGGCTGGCACTGGGGCTGGCACAGCGTGGGGACATTGGGGACACTGGGGGGACCCCGGGGGTGACATAGAGTGGGGACACTGGGGACACAGGGGGCACCGGGGGTGGCACCAGGGCTGGCACAGAGCGGGAACACTGGGGACACAGGGGGTGGCACTGGGGCTGGCACCTGGGCTGGCACAGCGCGGGGACATTGGGGACACGGGGGGTGGCACTGGGCTGGCTGGCACCGGGGCTGGCACAGCGTGGGGACATTGGGGACACGGGGGGTGGCACCAGGGCTGGCACAGAGCGGGGACATTGGGGACACAGAGGGACACCGGGAGGGGGCACAGTGTGGGGACATTGGGGACACTGGGGGTGGCACCGGGGCTGGCACAGCATGGGGACATTGGGGACACAGAGGGGCACCGGGGCTGGCACAGCGTGGGGACATTGGGGACACGGGGGGGCACCGGGGCTGGCACAGCATGGGGACATTGGGGACACAGGGGGGTCACAGAGCGGAGACATTGGGGATGGGGGGTGGCACTGAGGGTGGCACTGGGGCTGGCACAGCACAGGGACATTGGGGACATGGGGGGCACCGGGGGTGGCACTGGGCAGGGACATTGGGGACATGATGGGGGGGACGCCGGGGGTGACACCCGTGAGGACACTGGGGACAGGGGGTTGGCACCTGGGGTGGCAATGGAGTTGGCACCAGGCTGTCACACCGCAGGGACAGCGGGGACATGGGGTGGCACCGGCCATGCGTGACACTCATGGGGACTTTGGGGACAGGGGGGTGGCACCAAGGGTGGCACTGGGCAAGGGGGTGACACTGGGGGTGGCACTGGGCAGAGGGTGGCACTGACACCTCTGGGGGTGGCACCAAGAGATGCCCACAGCACTCAGGTGACATTAAGTGACACAGGACGCCCGTGGGGGTGGCACCAGGGGACACCAAGGGGCACAGGTGGCACTAAGAGATGGCAGTGCCACCCTGGGGACACCCTGGGGACACCCTGCGGGCAGTGCCAGCGCCGTTTATTGGGGTGGGGACAGCCAGGGGTGGCACGTGTCCCAAAACATGTCCCTGAGGCGTCACACACGCGTCACACACGCGTCACACGTGTCCCCAGCAGCACAGGACACGGGGGGGGGCCACGTGGCCATGGTGGCATCAGGCGAGGGCACATGTCCCCTGTGCCACCGCCACGGGCACAGCCCTGGCCACGGGTGGCCTCAGCGGTGACAGCGAGTGACAGCGAGTGCTGCCACTGTCAGTGACACGGCCACAGCAAGTGACATCAGTCATTGTCATTGTCCCTCCTGTCGGCAACGTCGTCACAGCGCGACACCGGCTGCTGTCACTGTCCCCTCTGTCACCAATGCTGTCACAGCGTGTGACACCGGCTGCTGTCACTGTCCCCTCTGTCACCAACGCTGTCACAGCGAGTGACACCGGCTGCTGTCACTGTCCCCTCTGTCACCAATGCTGTCACAGCGAGTGACACCGGCTGCTGTCACTGTCCCCTCTGTCACCAACGCTGTCACAGTGATGCCATCGATGCCATCAGCTGTCATCACACGTCCCCTTTGTCACCAACAGTCACAGCGAGTGACACCGGCTGTTGTCCCCTGTGTCACCAGCATGGTCACAGTGATGCCATCGGGTGCTGCCACTGTCCCCTGTCACCAACACGGTCACAGTGTGTGACACTCACCGCTGTCCCTTCTGTCACCAACACCACAGGAACACTGGCTGCTGTCACTGTCCCCTGTCACCAACAACGTCACAGCGATGCCATCAGCTGCTGTCACTGTCCCCTCTGTCACCAACACAGCCATGGTGACAGACCAGGTCGTGCCCACAGTGACACAGGGCTGCCACGTGTCCCCTTGGTCACCAATGCCACAGAGCGATGGCACCAGGACGCTGCCAGGTGTCCCCTCTGTCACCAGCGCTGTCACAGCGATGCCATTGGGGGCTGTCACTGTCCCCTCTGTCACCAGCGCGGGGGTGGCACTGGTGTCCTGGCGTGCCCACGGTGACAGGGCAGTGCCAGATGTGCCCCGTGTCACCACCAGGGCCACGGTGCCACTGTCACAGCGTGGCCACATTGAGCCAGTGGAGTGTCCCCTCTGTCACCACCGTGTCCCCTCTGCCAGTGCTGTGACCCTGCCATGTTCCACGGGTGGCTGTGTGTCCCCACCGTGTCCCCTCTGTCACTGCTGTGTCCCTGCTGTCACCGTGTCCCCGCTGTCACCACCGTGTCCCACAGGTGGCTGTGTGTCCCTGCTGTCCCTGCTGTGTCCCACGGTGGCCGTGTCCCCGCTGTCCCCTCACGCCGGTGTCCCTTGGTGGCTGTGTCCCCTGGGTGGCCGTGTGTCCCACGGTGTCCCCGCTGTCCCCTCACGCCTGGGTCCCCTTCCTCTCCCGCAGCCGCTGCTTCAGCTCAGCCATGGCCTGGCGCTGGGGACACAGGGACAGTGAGGGGACACAGGGACAGTGAGGGGACACAGGGACAGGGACAGTGAGGGGACAGGGACACAGGGACACAGGGACAGGGACAGCAAGGGGACGGGGACACAGGGACAGGGACACAGGTACAGTGAGGGGACAGGAACAGAAAAGACAAGGTCAGTGACACACGGGCAGGGACACAGGGACAGGGACAGTGAGGGGACAGGGACATGGACACAGGGACAGCGACACAGGGACAGGGACAGCGAGGGGACAGGGACACAGGGACACAGGGACACAGGGACAGTGGCACAGGGACAGTGGGGGGACAGGGACACAGGGACACAGACACAGGGACAGTGACACAGGGGCAGTGAGGGGACAGGGACACAGGGACAGGGACACAGGGACAGTGAGGGGACAGGGACAGGGACACAGGGACAGGGACAGCGAGGGGACAGGGACAGTGAGGGGACAGGGACAGGGACACAGGGACAGGGACAGCGAGGGGACAGGGACAGTGAGGGGACAGGGACACAGGGACACAGGGACAGTGAGGGGACAGGGACACAGGGACAGAGACAGGGATGGGGACAGGGACAGAAGGGACAGGGACACAGGGACAGAGACAGGGATGGGGACAGGGACAGAAGGGACAGGGACACAGGACAAGGTCAGTGAGCAGGGACAGGGGGACAGGGAGAGGGACAGAGAAACAGACACAGGACAGGGACAGAGGACACAGACACAGGCTCAGGGGACAGCAGGGGACACAAGGTGGCACCAGGAGTGCCCCCTGTGTGTCCTCCCTGTCCCCCCCTCACTGCCCCGTGTGGCAGGGGACATTGGGGACATTGGGGACAGTTGGGGACATTGGGGTCTCACCCGTTCCGGAGTGTCCGGCGGGAAAATCTCCCTCTGCAAAGAGAGCGCGTCAGGGGAGGGGACAGCCACCACAGCAGGGGACCCAGGTGTCCCCAGCCACCCCCAGGGGTCCCTGCAGTGCCCCCAGGGTGTCCCCAGCTGTCCCCAGGGTGTCCCACGTGTCCCCAAGTGTCCCCAGGTGTCCCTGCAGTGTCCCCAGGGTGTCCCACGTGTCCCCAAGTGTGTCCCACATTTCCCAAAGTGTCCCCAGGTGTCCCTGCAGTGCCCCCAGGGCGTCCCCAGCTGTCCCAGATGTCCCCAGGGTGTCCCACGTGTCCCCAGGTGTCCCTTCAGTGTCCCCAGCCACCCCCAGGTGTGTCCCAGGGTGTCCCCAGGGCTGTCCCAGAGTTTCCCAGCTACCCCCAGGGTGTCCCAGGTGTGTCCCCAGCCACCCCAGCTGCCCCAGGGCGTCCCCAGGTGTCACAGATGTCCCCAGGTGTGCCCAACTGTTCCCAGCTGTTCCCAGGGGTGTCCCCAGGGGTGCCCCCGGTGTCCCCAGGTGTCCTCAGGGGTGTCCCCAGGTGTCCCCGCCCACCTTGCGGTCGATCACGTGACGCTGGAAGAGCTCGGCCTGGTTGGAGACCCAGAACACGGCCACGGGGAAGGACAGGTACAGACACATCTGGGACAGGGACACCTGTGTCACCTGTGAGTCACCTGTGTCACCTACCCTGTCACCTGTGTCACACCTGTGCCACCCCCCAGACCCAGAACACGGCCACGGGGAAGGACAGGTACAGACACATCTGGGACAGGGACACCTGTGTCACCTCCCCTGTCACCTGTGTCACCTACCCTGTCACCTGCGTCACACCTGTGCCACCCCCCAGACCCAGAACACGGCCACGGGGAAGGACAGGTACAGACACATCTGGGACAGGGACACCTGTGTCACCTGTGTCACACCTGTGTCACCTCCCCTGTCACCTGTGTCACACCCGTCACCTCCCTTGTGTCACACCTGTGTCACCCCCCAGACCCAGAACACGGCCACGGGGAAGGACAGGTACAGACACATCTGCGACAGGGACACCTGTGTCACCTGTGTCACCTCCCTGTCACCTGTGTCACACCTGTGTCACACCTGTGTCACACCTGTGTCACACCTCTGTCATCCCTGTCACGCCCCCCCAGACCCAGAACACGGCCACGAGGAAGGACAGACGGACACATCTGGGACAGGGACACCTGTGTCACTTGTGTCACCTGCCAGTCACCTGTGTCACACCTGTGTCACACCTGTGTCACACCTGTTCTCCTCCCTCATTCCCGTTCCCATCCCCGATCCCATTCCCGTTCTCCCGTTCCCGTTATCCCCTTATCCCCCCTCGGTTCCCATTCCCGTTCCCATTCCCATTCTCGTTCTCCCATTCCCGTTCCCATTCCCGTTATCCCGATCCCGTTCCCATTCCCGTTCCCACTCCCGTTATCGCTTTATCCCGATATCCCGCTCTCCCACTCCCCCGTTCCCGTTCCCGCCCCTCCCCCCGCACCCTCAGGATCTCCAACTTCACCCCCATGGCTCCTCCAGGCCCCCCGCGCTTCCGGCTCCGCCAACCCCGCAACACCGTTAAAGCCCATTGGCCGCACCTCCAGCACCGCCGCATTCTATTGGCTGAGCGCGGCGCTGAGGGGGCGGAGCGAAGGAGCGGTTTGGCCAATGAGAAGGGAGCGCGGGAAGGACGGAAGCGGAAGCGCCGGAAGTGCCTGCGGCGCGCCGGAAGTGCGAGAGCGCGCGGGAAAATGGCGGCGACTGAGGCGGAGATGGTGGCGCGGGAGGAGCCGCCGGGAGCGGCCCCGGGAGCGGCAGCGGGAGCGGAGCCCGGCCCGGAGCAGCAGCCGGGAGCCATGGCGGAGCCGGGGGCGATGGCGGAGCCCAGGCCGGTAGCGGGGCCGGCGGGGAAAGCGGGGCCCGCAGCGGTGGCGGATCCCGGAGCGGGGCCGGGCCCGGAGCGGCCGGAGCTGTGCTTTGTGAGTGCGGGGCTGTCGGCTCCTGTCACCTCATGTCACCCCCTGTCACCTCCTATCCATTCCTGTCACCTCCTGTCTTCTCCTGTCTTCACGTGTTGTCACCTTCTGTCCCCTCCTGTCATCTCTTGTCCCCTCCTGTCCCCATCGCTGTCCCCATTGCTGTCTCCATCTGTGTCCCCTCATGTCCCCATTGCTGTCTCTTCCTGTTACCTCCTGTCCCATCCCTGTCACCCCTCTGTCCCCTCCTGTCCCATCCCTGTCCTCTCCAGTGTCCCTGTCCCCATCCCCCCCGCCACGTTTCTGTGTCCCTGTCCCCTCTCATGTCCCCATGTCCCTGTCCCTTGTTCTCAAGTCCCGTCCCCATGTCCCTGTCCCCTCCTGTCCCCATTCCCTCTCCAGGCCCTTTGTCCCCAGCATTTCCCATGTCTGTATCCCCTCTGTCCCTTCTCACGTGCCCAACCTTGTCCCGTGTCCCTGTCCCCTCTCGTGTCCCCATGTCCCTGTGCCACCTTGTCCCTGTCACCCCTGGCTCTGTCACCTCCTGCTGGCGCTCTGTGCTTTGTGCCATTTCCCTGTCCCCTCGCTGTCCCTGTCCCCTCTGTGTCCCTGTCCCCTTCCTGTCCCTGTCCCTGTCCCCTCCATGTCCCTGTCCCCTCTCCCTCTGTCACTGCGGGGTTCTGTCCCATCCCCTCCCCCCATCCTGGTCCTTTTGTCCCCCTCAGCTGTCCCTGCTGTCCCCTGAGTCCAGGAGGAAGTGCCCTGTGCTGTGTGTCCCCTGTCCCATGTCCCTGTCCCCATCCATGTCCCTGTCCTTGTGTCCCCTGTCCCCATCCCTGTGTCCCACGAGGTGGAGCTTTCCCCTGTCCCCAGACGTGTCTCCTGACTGTCCCCATGTCCCCAGTGTCCCCTCAGGAGGATGAGGAGGAGGAGCTGTCCCCTGAGGGTCCTCAATGTCCCCCCAGTGTCCCCCCAATGTCCCCCCAGGAGGAAGAGGAGGTGCAGCATGAGGAAGAGCTGTCCCTGTGTGTGTCCCCAGTGTCCCCTCAATGTCCCCAATGTCCCCAATGCAGGAGGAAGAGGACGTGCAGCACGAGGAAGAGCTGTCCCTGTGTGTGTCCCCAGTGTCCCCTCAATGTCCCCAATGTCCCCAATGCAGGAAGAGGAGGTGCAGCACGAGGAAGAGCTGTCCATGTGTGTGTCCCCAGTGTCCCCTCAATGTCCCCAATGTCCCCCCAGGAGGAAGAGGAGGTGCAGCGCGAGGAAGAGCTGTCCCTGTGTGTGTCCCCAATGTCCCCTCAATGTCCCCAATGTCCCCAATGCAGGAGGAAGAGGAGGTGCAGCACGAGGAAGAGCTGTCCCTGTGTGTGTCCCCAGTGTCCCCTCAATGTCCCCAATGTCCCCCCAGGAGGAAGAGGAGGTGCAGCACGAGGAAGAGCTGTCCCTGTGTGTGTCCCCAATGTCCCCTCAATGTCCCCAATGTCCCCAATGCAGGAGGAAGAGGAGGTGCAGCACGAGGAAGAGCTGTCCCTGTGTGTGTCCCCAGTGTCCCCCCAATGTCCCCAATGCAGGAGGAAGAGGAGGTGCAGCACGAGGAAGAGCTGTCCCTGTGTGTGTCCCCAATGTCCCCTCAATGTCCCCAATGTCCCCAATGCAGGAGGAAGAGGAGGTGCAGCACGAGGAAGAGCTGTCCCTGTGTGTGTCCCCAGTGTCCCCTCAATGTCCCCAATGTCCCCAATGCAGGAGGAAGAGGAGGTGCAGCACGAGGAAGAGCTGTCCTTGTGTGTCCCCAATGTCCCCTCAATGTCCCCAATGCAGGAGGAAGAGGAGGTGCAGCACGAGGAAGAGCTGTCCCTGTGTGTCCCCAGTGTCCCCTCAATGTCCCCAATGTCCCCCCAGGAGGAAGAGGAGGTGCAGCACGAGGAAGAGCTGTCCCTGTGTGTGTCCCCAGTGTCCCCTCAATGTCCCCAATGTCCCCCCAGGAGGAAGAGGAGGTGCAGCACGAGGAAGAGCTGTCCCTGTGTGTGTCCCCAATGTCCCCTCAATGTCCCCAATGTCCCCCCAGGAGGAAGAGGAGGTGCAGCACGAGGAAGAGTTGTCCCTATGTGTCCCCAGTGTCCCCTCAATGTCCCCAATGTCCCCCCAGGAGGAAGAGGAGGTGCAGCACGAGGAAGAGCTGTCCCTGTGTGTCCCCAGTGTCCCCTCAGTGTCCCCAATGTCCCCAATGCAGGAGGAAGAGGAGGTGCAGCACGAGGAAGAGCTGTCCATGTGTGTGTCCCCAGTGTCCCCTCAATGTCCCCAATGTCCCCCCAGGAGGAAGAGGAGGTGCAGCGCGAGGAAGAGCTGTCCCTGTGTGTGTCCCCAATGTCCCCTCAATGTCCCCAATGTCCCCAATGCAGGAGGAAGAGGAGGTGCAGCACGAGGAAGAGCTGTCCCTGTGTGTGTCCCCAGTGTCCCCTCAATGTCCCCAATGTCCCCCCAGGAGGAAGAGGAGGTGCAGCACGAGGAAGAGCTGTCCCTGTGTGTGTCCCCAATGTCCCCTCAATGTCCCCAATGTCCCCAATGCAGGAGGAAGAGGAGGTGCAGCACGAGGAAGAGCTGTCCCTGTGTGTGTCCCCAGTGTCCCCCCAATGTCCCCAATGCAGGAGGAAGAGGAGGTGCAGCACGAGGAAGAGCTGTCCCTGTGTGTGTCCCCAATGTCCCCTCAATGTCCCCAATGTCCCCAATGCAGGAGGAAGAGGAGGTGCAGCACGAGGAAGAGCTGTCCCTGTGTGTGTCCCCAGTGTCCCCTCAATGTCCCCAATGTCCCCAATGCAGGAGGAAGAGGAGGTGCAGCACGAGGAAGAGCTGTCCTTGTGTGTCCCCAATGTCCCCTCAATGTCCCCAATGCAGGAGGAAGAGGAGGTGCAGCACGAGGAAGAGCTGTCCCTGTGTGTCCCCAGTGTCCCCTCAATGTCCCCAATGTCCCCCCAGGAGGAAGAGGAGGTGCAGCACGAGGAAGAGCTGTCCCTGTGTGTGTCCCCAGTGTCCCCTCAATGTCCCCAATGTCCCCCCAGGAGGAAGAGGAGGTGCAGCACGAGGAAGAGCTGTCCCTGTGTGTGTCCCCAATGTCCCCTCAATGTCCCCAATGTCCCCCCAGGAGGAAGAGGAGGTGCAGCACGAGGAAGAGTTGTCCCTATGTGTCCCCAGTGTCCCCTCAATGTCCCCAATGTCCCCCCAGGAGGAAGAGGAGGTGCAGCACGAGGAAGAGCTGTCCCTGTGTGTCCCCAGTGTCCCCTCAGTGTCCCCAATGTCCCCCCAGGAGGAAGAGGAGGTGCAGCACGAGGAAGAGCTGTCCCTGTGTGTGTCCCCAGTGTCCCCTCAATGTCCCCAATGTCCCCCCAGGAGGAAGAGGAGGTGCACACGAGGAAGAGCTGTCCCTGTGTGTCCCCAGTGTCCCCCCAATGTCCCCCCAGGAGGAAGAGGAGGTGCAGCACGAGGAAGAGGAGGTGCAGCACGAGGAAGAGCTGTCCCTGTGTGTGTCCCCAGTGTCCCCTCAATGTCCCCAATGTCCCCCCAGGAGGAAGAGGAGGTGCACACGAGGAAGAGCTGTCCATGTGTGTGTCCCCAGTGTCCCCTCAATGTCCCCAATGTCCCCCCAGGAGGAAGAGGAGGTGCAGCACGAGGAAGAGCTGTCCCTGTGTGTGTCCCCAGTGTCCCCCCAATGTCCCCAATGCAGGAGGAAGAGGAGGTGCAGCACGAGGAAGAGCTGTCCCTGTGTGTGTCCCCAATGTCCCCTCAATGTCCCCAATGTCCCCCCAGGAGGAAGAGGAGGTGCAGCACGAGGAAGAGCTGTCCCTGTGTGTGTCCCCAGTGTCCCCTCAATGTCCCCAATGTCCCCCCAGGAGGAAGAGGAGGTGCAGCACGAGGAAGAGCTGCTCAGGAACCCCTTCTCGGTGCGGGGCTGGCTCAGGTACGCCCAGGCCCGGCAGCGCGGGCCCCGCCCCCGCCTCAACCAGATCTACGAGAGAGCCCTGAGGGAGCTGCCCGGCAGGTACGGGCACCTGGGCACACCTGGGCAGGGCTGGGGGCACCTGGGATACACCTGTGGGCACCTGGGGGGGCTGGGGGGCACCTGGGATACACCTGTGGGCACCTGGGGGGGCTGGGGGCACCTGGGATACACCTGTGGGCACCTGGGGGGGCTGGGGGGCACCTGGGATACACCTGTGGGCACCTGGGGGGGCTGGGGGCACCTGGGATACACCTGTGGGCACCTGGGGGGGCTGGGGGCACCTGGGGCACACCTGTGGGCACCTGGGATACATCTGCAATACACCTGGGGACACCTGGGGCACACCTGTGGGCACCTGGGATACATCTGCAATACACCTGGGGACACCTGGGATACACCTGAGGGCACCTGGGATACATCTGCAATACACCTGGGGGCACCTGGGGCACACCTGTGGGCACCTGGGATACACCTGAGACCACCTGGGGGGGCTGGGGGCATCTGGGTTACACCTGTGGGCACCTGGGATACATCTGCAATACACCTGTGGGCACCTTGGATACATCTGCAATACACCTGGGGACACCTGGGCATACCTGGAGGGCACTGGTGACACCTGGGGGCTGCTGGGATACACCCAGCGGTGCTGGAAATACACCTGGGCACACCTGGGGGGCACCTGGAATACACCTGGGGGCACCTGGGCGTACTTGGCAGACATCTGGGTTTCACCTGAATGCACCTGGGGGCAGCTGGGCACACCTGGAGGCACCTGGGATACACCTGGGGGCTCTGGAAGTACACCTGGGCACACCTGAGGGGCACCTGGAATATACTCGGGCACACCTGGGATACACCTGGAGGCAGTTGGGCACACCTAGGGGCACCTGGAAGCACCTGGGATGCACCTGGGCACACCTGGGGGGCACCTGGAATGCATGTGAGGGCACCTGAGCACACCTGGGAGCAGCTGGGATACACCTGGGCACACCTGGGCACCAGAGGTCCACCTGGAAGGCACAGGGAGCTTTGGGGGCTCACCTGGGCATGCTTGGGGGGCACCTGGGGGGCACAGGGAGCACCTGAGTGCCCTGGTGGGGGCAGGTAGGGCCCTGCTGTGTCCCCTCGTGGGGACAGGGACACCTGGGGTCCTCTCAGGTGACAGCAGGTGACAGGGGCTGGCCCAGGTGATGGGTGGCACCTGTGGCTGGGCGTGGTTATTGTGATTGGGGTGGCACAGGTGACAGGAGTGGCACAGGTAACAGGAGTGACATGGGTGACGTAGGTGACAGGGGTACCACAGGTCAGGGGGTGGCCCCAGTGACAGGGCAGTGGGGGTGGCACAGGTGACAGGAGTGTCCCCAGTGCCAGGTGACCCAGGTGCCACCTGTGTCACCTGTCACCAGTTCCAAGCTGTGGTACCAGTACCTGTGACAGGGGTGACAGGGGTGTCAGAGGTGCCAGGTGACCCTGGTGACAGGTGACATGGCTGTCCCTGGTCCCCAGTTACAAGCTGTGGTACCAGTACCTGTGGCAAGTGTGACAGGGGTGTCAGGGATGTCAGTGACACTGCTGCCAGGTGTGCCGGGTGACAGGTGTGTCCCCTCCCTAGTTACAAGCTGTGGTACCAGTACCTGAGGCAGGGCTGTCAGAGGTGCCAGGTGACACTGATGACAGGTGTGACAGGTGCCAGGTGTGCCAGGTGACAGGTGTGTCCTCTCCCCAGTTACAAGCTGTGGTACCAGTACCTGCGGCAGGGCTGTCAGAGGTGCCAGGTGACACTGCTGGCAGGTGTGACAGGTGCCAGGTGTGCCAGGTGACAGGTGTGTCCCCTCCCCAGTTACAAGCTGTGGTACCAGTACCTGCGGCAGGGCTAACAGAGGTGCCAGGTGACACTGCTGGCAGGTGTGACAGGTGCCAGGTGTGCCAGGTGCCAGGTGTGTCCCCTCCCCAGTTACAAGCTGTGGTACCAGTACCTGCGGCAGGGCTGACAGAGGTGCCAGGTGACACTGCTGGCAGGTGTGACAGGTGCCAGGTGTGCCAGGTGACAGGTGTGTCCCCTCCCCAGTTACAAGCTGTGGTACCAGTACCTGCGGCAGCGCCGGGCGCAGGTCAAAGGTCGCTGTCCCTCCGACCCCGCCTTCGAGGAGGCCAACGCCGTGCACGAGAGAGCGCTGGTGTTCATGCACAAGGTGGGGACACCTGGGGACACCTGGGGACATGGGACACCTGGGGTCATGGGGACACCTGGAAGGCCTGGGGACATGGGGACACCCAGGGACAAGCGGGATGGGCAGGGCATGGGGGACACAGCAGGACGGGGTTGGGGGTGTGGGGACACTGGGGGACATCTGGGGCACATGGGGACACCTGGGGACACCTGGAAGGCCTGGGGACATGGGGACACCCAGGGACAAGCGGGATGGGCAGGGCACGGGGGACACAGCAGGACGGGGTTGGGGGTGTGGGGACATGGGGGACACTGGGGTGAAGAGGGGACGTGGGGACATGAGTGGGACACAGGACAGGGAGGTGATGGGGACATGGAGGGGACACAGGGGACACGAGTGGGACATGGGGACTTGGGGTGGGGAGGTGATGGGGGCATAGAGGGGACACAGGGCATGGGGACACGGGACAGGAAGGTGATGGGGACAAAGAGAGGACGTAAAGGACACAGCTGGGATACGGGGACATGGGACACAGGTGACACAGGGTTAGGGGACACTGCCACCCTCGGGTGGCTCCGGCCACTCCTGGACACTTGATCGCAGCTGAGCAGGGCGGGGCCACTGCGGTCCCCAGTGTCCCCAGTGTCCCCCACTGCTGTCCCCAGATGCCGCGGATCTGGCTGGATTACTGCCAGTTCCTGGCCGAGCCGGGCCGGGTCACTGTGTCCCCAATGTCCCTATGTCCCCTGGCTGTCCCCAGTGTCCCCAATGTCCCTGATGTCCCCAATGTCCCCTGGCTGTCCCCAGATGCCGCGGATCTGGCTGGATTACTGCCAGTTCCTGGCCGAGCAGGGCCAGGTCGCTGTGTCCCCAATGTCCCTATGTCCCTTGGCTGTCCCCAGTGTCCCCAATGTCCCTGATGTCCCCAATGTCCCCTGGCTGTCCCTAGATGCCGCAGATCTGGCTGAATTACTGCCAGTTCCTGGCCGAGCCGGGCCGGGTCACTGTGTCCCCAACGTCCCTATGTCCCCTGGCTGTCCCCAGTGTCCCCAATGTCCCTGATGTCCCCAATGTCCCCTGGCTGTCCCCAGATGCCGCGGATCTGGCTGGATTACTGCCAGTTCCTGGCCGAGCTGGGCTGGGTTACTGTGTCCCCAATGTCCCCAGTGTCCCTTGGCTGTCCCCAGTGTCCCCAATGTCCCCATTGTCCCCTGGCTGTCCCCAGATGCCGCGGATCTGGCTGAATTACTGCCAGTTCCTGGCCGAGCCGGGCCGGGTCACTGTGTCCCCAACGTCCCTATGTCCCCTGGCTGTCCCCAGTGTCCCCAATGTCCCTGATGTCCCCAATGTCCCCTGGCTGTCCCCAGATGCCGCGGATCTGGCTGGATTACTGCCAGTTCCTGGCCGAGCAGGGCCGGGTGACCCGGACGCGCCGGACGTTTGACCGGGCGCTGCGGGCGCTGCCCATCACGCAGCACCGGCGCCTCTGGCCGCCCTACCTGAGCTTCGTGCGCCGCCACCCCCTGCCCGAGACCGCCGTGCGCGTCTTCCGGCGCTTCCTCAAGGTATGGCACACCTGGGCACACCTGGGCACTCACCTGGGGGCACCTGGGTACAGCTGGGCACACGCACTCACACACACACCCACTGCCCGAGACCGCCGTGCGTGTCTTCTGGCGCTTCCTCAAGGTAGGGCACACCTGGGCACTCACCTGGGGGCACCTGGGTACAGCTGGGCATGCACACTCACACACCCACTGCCGAGACCGCCATGCGCGTCTTTCGGCAGTTCCTGAAGGTACCTGGGCACACCTGGGCACTCACCTGGGCACTCACCTGGGCACACACTCACTCACCTGGGCACGCGCGCGCGCACACACACCTGCTGCCCGACACTGCCATGCGCGTCTTTCGAGAGTTCCTCAGGGTACCTGGGCACTCACCTGGGGGCACGTGGGCACTCACCTGGGCACTCACACGCACACCCGCTGCTCGAGACCGCCGTGCGCATCTTCCGCCGCTTCCTGAAGGTACCTTGGCACACCTGAATACACCTGAGCACACCTGGGCCCGGCTGGGTACAGCTGGGCATTCACCTGGGCACACCTGGGCGCACACACACACACCTGGGCATTGATGGGTACAGCTGGGCACTCACCTGGGCACACCTGGGCCCACACACTCACACTCACACCTGCTGCCTGGGACCACCGTGTGCATCTTCCGTCGGTTCCTCAAGGTACCTGGGCACACCTAGGGGCATGGGGGCTCACCTGGGCACGCACACACACACACACCCCACCCCTGAGCGCACACCTGGGCACACCTGGGCACGCACACACACACACGCACATACACACATACACACCCCTGAGCACACACCTGGGCACACCTGGGCACACACAGACACACACACACACATACACACCCCCCACCCCTGAGCACACACCTGGGCACACCTGGGCACGCACACACACACACATACACACACCCCACCCCTGAGCACACACCTGGGCACACCTGGGCACACACACACACACACACACACACACACACACACACACACACACACACACACACCCCCCACCCCTGAGCACACACGTGGGCACACCTGGGCACGCACACACACACACCCCCCCCCACCCCTGAGCACACACCTGGGCACACCTGGGCACACACACACACACACCCCCCCCCACCCCTGAGCACACACCTGGGCACACCTGGGCACACACACACACAGACACACACACACAGAGACGCTGCCTGAGACCGCCATGCGTCTTCTGGCGGTTTCTGAAGGTACCTGGGCACACCTGGGCACACCTGGGGGCACCCGGGCACACACACACAAGTGGCAGTGTCCCCTTGGGGTGATGGCTGGACACCTGGGTGTGCAGGTGACACTGAGGGGTTCAGGTGACCATGAGGTGACACAGGTGACACCTCTGTCCCCAGCTGTGCCCCGAGGAGGCAGAGCAGTACGTGGGGGCTCAGGTGGCACTCAGGTGACACAGGTGACACCTCTGTCCCCAGCTGTGCCCCGAGGAGGCGGAGCAGTATGTGGGGGCTCAGGTGGGGTTCAGGTGGCACTCAGGTGACACAGGTGACACCTCTGTCCCCAGCTGTGCCCCGAGGAGGCGGAGCAGTACGTGGGGGCTCAGGTGGGGTTCAGGTGGCACTCAGGTGACACAGGTGACGCCTCTGTCCCCAGCTGTGCCCCGAGGAGGCAGAGCAGTACGTGGGGGCTCAGGTGGCACTCAGGTGACACCTCTGTCCCCAGCTGTGCCCCGAGGAGGCGGAGCAGTACGTGGGGGCTCAGGTGGGGTTCAGGTGGCACTCAGGTGACACAGGTGACACCTCTGTCCCCAGCTGTGCCCCGAGGAGGCGGAGCAGTACGTGGGGGCTCAGGTGGGGTTCAGGTGGCACTCAGGTGACACAGGTGACACCTCTGTCCCCAGCTGTGCCCCGAGGAGGCGGAGCAGTACGTGGCCTACCTGCGCTCCGTGGGCCGCCTGGACGAGGCCGCGCAGGTGCTGGCCCGGCTGGTGAACGACGAGCGCTTCGTGTCCCGCCAGGGCAAGTCCAACTACCAGGTGGGCACCTGGGGGGGCACCTGGGGCTACCTGGGCACACCTGGGGGGGCACCTGGGGCTACCTGGGCACACCTGGGGGGCACCTTGAGGGCACCTGGGGGTACCTGTGGGGGCTCAGGGCACACCTGGGGGTACCTGGGCATAGCTGGGGGGGCACAGGGCGCCTGGGGGGCACCTGGGGGGACACCTTGGGGACATGTGGAAGGCAGTGGGGGGGTACCTGGGCACACCTGGGGCTACCTGGGGGACAGCCAAGGGCACCCAGGGGTACCTGGGCATACCTGGGGGGGCACAGGGCGCCTCGGGGGCACCTGGGGGGGCAACTGGAGCTACCTGGGGGTTACCTGGGGATACCTGGGCACACCTGGGGTGGGAAAACAGGGCACTTGGGGGCACCTGAAGACACCTGGGGGGGCACCTGGGCATACCTGGGGGGGCACAGGGCGCCTAGGGGTACCTGGGGGGGCACCCTGGGGACATGTGGGAGGCAGTGTGGGGGTACCTGGGCACACCTGGGCGGCATCCAGAGGCACCTGGGGCTACCTGGGGACAGGCAGGGCCACCTGGGGGTACCTAGGCACACCTGGGGAGCACAGGGCACTTGGGGGCAGCTGGAGACACCTGGGGGTACCTGGGGAGCACCTGGGCACACCTGAGGGTACCTGGGCATACCTGGGGGGGCACAGGGCGCCTGAGGGTACCTGGGGGGACACCTTGGGGACATGTGGAAGGCAGTGGGGGGGTACCTGGGCACACCTGGGGCTACCTGGGGGACAGCCAAGGGCACCCAGGGGTACCTGGGCATACCTGGGGGGGCACAGGGCGCCTCGGGGGCACCTGGGGGGGCAACTGGAGCTACCTGGGGGTTACCTGGGGATACCTGGGCACACCTGGGGTGGGAAAACAGGGCACTTGGGGGCACCTGAAGACACCTGGGGGGGCACCTGGGCATACCTGGGGGGGCACAGGGCGCCTAGGGGTACCTGGGGGGGCACCCTGGGGACATGTGGGAGGCAGTGTGGGGGTACCTGGGCACACCTGGGCGGCATCCAGAGGCACCTGGGGCTACCTGGGGACAGGCAGGGCCACCTGGGGGTACCTAGGCACACCTGGGGAGCACAGGGCACTTGGGGGCAGCTGGAGACACCTGGGGGTACCTGGGGAGCACCTGGGCACACCTGGGGGTACCTGGGCATACCTGGGGGGGCACAGGGCGCCTGGGGGTACCTGGGGGGACACCTTGGGGACATGTGGAAGGCAGTGGGGGGGTACCTGGGCACACCTGGGGCTACCTGGGGGACAGCCAGGGGCACCCAGGGGTACCTGGGCATACCTGGGGGGGCACAGGGCGCCTCGGGGGCACCTGGGGGGGCAACTGGAGCTACCTGGGGGTTACCTGGGGGTACCTGGGCACACCTGGGGTGGGAAAACAGGGCACTTGGGGGCACCTGAAGACACTTGGGGGGGCACCTGGGCATACCTGGGGGGGCACAGGGCGCCTGGGGGTACCTGGGGGGCACCCTGGGGACATGTGGAAGGCAGTGGGGGGGTACCTGGGCACACCTGGGGCTACCTGGGGGACAGCCAGGGGCACCCAGGGGTACCTGGGCACACCTGGGGAGCACAGGGCACTTGGGGGCAGCTGGAGACACCTGGGGGTACCTGGGCACACCTGGGTGGGGCACAGGGCACCTGAGGCATGAGGGGGCAGCTGGGGACGCCTTGGGGTACCTGGGGGCAGCAGGGAGGCACCTGGGGGGGCACAGGGCACTTGGGGTCACCTGGGGACACCCGGGGGGCACCTGGGGACACTTGGGGACATCTGGGGGACACCTGGGGGGGCACCTGAAGGGCACATGGGGACACCTGGGGGGCACCTGGGGACACCTGTGGCAGGAGCTGTGCGAGCTGCTGTCGCAGCACCCCGGGGTGGATTTGGGGCAGTTTTGGGGTGGATTTGGGGCAGTTTTGGGGTGGATTTGGGGCAGTTTTGGGGTTCTTCACACGGGTTTTTTGTCAGTTATGGCAGGAGCTGTGCGAGCTGCTGTCGCAGCACCCCAGGGTGGATTTGGGGCAGTTTTAGGGTGGATTTGGGGCAGTTTTAGGGTGGATTTGGGATGAGTTTGGGGTTTCTCACACAGGTTTTTTGTCAGTTATGGCAGGAGCTGTGCGAGCTGCTGTCCCAGCACCCCAGGGTGGATTTGGGGCAGTTTTAGGGTGGATTTGGGGCAGTTTTGGGGTGGATTTGGGGCAGTTTTGGGGTTTCTCACACGGGTTTTTTGTCAGTTATGGCAGGAGCTGTGCGAGCTGCTGTCCCAGCACCCCGGGGTGGATTTGGGGCAGTTTCAGGGTGGATTTGGGGCAGTTTTGGGGTGGATTTGGGGCAGTTTTGGTGTTTCTCACACAGTTTTTTTTGTCAGTTATGGCAGGAGCTGTGCGAGCTGCTGTCCCAGCACCCCGGGGTGGATTTGGGGCAGTTTTAGGGTTTCTCACACGGGTTTTTTGTCAGTTATGGCAGGAGCTGTGCGAGCTGCTGTCCCAGCACCGTGGGGTGGGTTTGGGGCAGTTTTGGGGTGGATTTGGGGCAGTTTTGGGGTTTCTCACACGGGTTTTTTGTCAGTTATGGCAGGAGCTGTGCGAGCTGCTGTCCCAGCACCCCGGGGTGGATTTGGAGCAGTTTTGGGGTGAATTTGGGGCAGTTTTGGGGTTTCTCACACGGGTTTTTTGTCAGTTATGGCAGGAGCTGTGTGAGCTGCTGTCCCAGCACCCCGACCGCGTGCGCTCGCTGGACGCCGGGGGCATCATCCGGGGGGGGCTGACGCGCTTCACCGACCAGCGGGGCCGGCTCTGGGGGGCCCTGGCCGACTGCTACGTGCGCTGCGGCCACCTGGAGAAGGTGACACTGCTGTCCCCTGGGCGGGCGGGGGCACCTGGTGGGGGGACACCTGGACAGGGGACAGCATCAGCTGGGAGGGGGTGGCACACCTGGGACAGACTGACACACCTGGGACAGACTGACACACCTGAGAGGGAGTGACAGATATGGGACAGACTGACACACCTGGGACAGACTGACACACCTGAGAGGGAGTGACAGATATGGGAGGGGCTGATACACCTGGGACAGACTGACACACCTGGGACAGACTGACACACCTGGGACAGACTGATGGCCATGGGACAGACTGACACACCTGGACAGACTGACACACCTGAGAGGGAGTGACAGATATGGGACAGACTGACACACCTGGGACAGACTGACACACCTGAGAGGGAGTGACAGATATGGGAGGGGCTGATACACCTGGGACAGACTGACACACCTGGGACAGACTGACACACCTGGGACAGACTGATGGCCATGGGACAGACTGACACACCTGGACAGACTGACACACCTGAGAGGGAGTGACAGATATGGGACAGACTGACACACCTGGGACAGACTGACACACCTGAGAGGGAGTGACAGATATGGGAGGGGCTGATACACCTGGGACAGACTGACGGCCATGGGACAGACTGACACACCTGGACAAACTGACACACCTGGGACAGACTGACACACCCGTCTCCATCTGCCATCCTAGTCCCTGTCACCACCCAGGGCCACCATTGTCCCTGTCCCCTGTCCCCAGTCCCGTTTATCCCGTTCCAGGCCTAGGATGTCTATGAGGAGGCCGTGCAGACAGTGCTGACCCCAGTGTTTACCCTGGTTTATCCCATTTATCCCGTTCCAGGCCCGGGATGTCTATGAGGAGGCCGTGCAGACGGTGCTGACCCCAATGTTTATCCCGATTTATCCCGGTTTATCCCGTTCCATGCCCGGGATGTCTATGAGGAGGCCGTGCAGACATTGCTGACCCCAATGTTTATCCCGGTTTACCCCGTTTATCCCGTTCCAGGCCCGGGATGTCTATGAGGAGGCCGTGCAGACATTGCTGACCCCAATGTTTATCCCGGTTTATCCCGTTCCAGGCCCGGGATATCTATGAGGAGGCTGTGCAGACAGTGCTGACCCCAGTGTTTACCCTGGTTTATCCCGGTTTATCCCGTTCCAGGCCCGGGATGTCTATGAGGAGGCCGTGCAGACAGTGCTGACCCCAATGTTTATCCCGGTTTATCCCAGTTTATCCCGTTCCAGGCCCGGGATGTCTATGAGGAGGCCGTGCAGACAGTGCTGACCCCAGTGTTTACCCTGGTTTATCCCGTTCCAGGCCCGGGATGTCTATGAGGAGGCCGTGCAGACAGTGCTGACCCCAGTGTTTACCCTGGTTTATCCCGGTTTATCCCGTTCCAGGCCCGGGATGTCTATGAGGAGGCTGTGCAGACAGTGCTGACCCCAGTGTTTATCCCGGTTTATCCCGTTCCAGGCCCGGGATGTCTATGAGGAGGCCGTACAGACAGTGCTGACCCCAGTGTTTACCCTGGTTTATCCCATTTATCCCGTTCCAGGCCTGGGATGTCTATGAGGAGGCCGTACAGACAGTGCTGACCCCAATGTTTATCCCGGTTTATCCCGTTCCAGGCCCGGGATGTCTATGAGGAAGCCGTACAGACAGTGCTGACCCCAATGTTTATCCCGGTTTATCCCGTTCCAGGCCCGGGATGTCTATGAGGAGGCCGTGCAGACAGTGCTGACCCCAGTGTTTACCCTGGTTTATCCCATTTATCCCGTTCCAGGCCCGGGATGTCTATGAGGAAGCCGTACAGACATTGCTGACCCCAATGTTTATCCCGGTTTATCCCGGTTTATCCCGTTCCAGGCCCGGGATGTCTATGAGGAGGCCGTGCAGACAGTGCTGACCCCAATGTTTATCCCAGTTTATCCCGTTCCAGGCCCGGGATGTCTATGAGGAGGCCGTGCAGACAGTGCTGACCCCAATGTTTATCCCGGTTTACCCCGTTTATCCCATTCCAGGCCCGGGATGTCTATGAGGAGGCCATGCAGACGATGCTGACCCCAATGTTTATCCCGGTTTATCCCGGTTTATCCCGTTCCAGGCCCGGGATGTCTATGAGGAGGCCGTGCAGACAGTGCTGACCCCAGTGTTTATCCCGGTTTATCCCGTTCCAGGCCCGGGATGTCTATGAGGAAGCCGTACAGACAGTGCTGACTCCAATGTTTATCCCGGTTTATCCCGGTTTATCCCGTTCCAGGCCTGGGATGTCTATGAGGAAGCCGTACAGACAGTGCTGACTCCAATGTTTATCCCGGTTTATCCCGGTTTATCCCGTTCCAGGCCCGGGATGTCTATGAGGAGGCCGTGCAGACGGTGATGACGGTGCGGGATTTCACGCAGGTGTTCGACAGCTACGCGCGCTTCGAGGAGAGCGTCATCGCCGCGCTGCTGGACACGCAGGCACAGCTGGGCCACGGCCAGGACGGTGAGAGGGCACCCCAGAAACGGGCAGGGAACCCCAAAAACGGGCAGGGCACCCCAAAAATGGGCAGGCACAGCTGGGTCACGGCCAGGACGGTGAGAGGGCACCCCAGAAACGGGCAGGGCACCCCAAAAACGGGCAGGGGACCCCAAAAATGGGCAGGAGACCCCAAAAACAGGCAGGGGACCACAAAAATGGACAGGGGACCCCAAAAACAGGCAGGGCACCCCGAAAACGGGCAGGGGACCCCAAAAACGGGCAAGGACAGCTGGGCTACGGCCAGGACAGTGAGAGGGCACCCCAAAAATGGGCAGGGGACCCCAAAAACGGGCAAGGACAGCTGGGCCACGGCCAGGACGGTGAGAGAGCACCCCAAAAACTGGCAGGGAACCCCAAAAATGGGCAGGGGACCACAAAAACGGGCAGGGGACCACAAAAATGGGCAGGGAACCCCAAAAATGGGCAGGGACAGCTGGGCCATGGCCAGGACAGTGAGAGGGCACCCCAAAAATGGGCAGGGAACCTCAAAAATGGGCAGGGGACCCCTGAAACGGGCAGGACACCCCAAAAAACGGGCAGGGAACCCAAAACAGGCAGGGAACCCCAAAAATGGGCAGGGAACCCCGAAAACGGGCAGGGCACCCCAAAAATGGGCAGGGAACCCTGAAAATGGGCAGGGCACCCCAAAAACGGGCAGGGGACCCCAAAAATGGGCAGGGCACCCCGAAAACGGGCAGGGCACCCCAAAAACGGGCAGGGCACCCCAAAAATGGGCAGGGAACCCCTAAAATGGGCAGGGGACCCCAAAAACGGGCAGGGCACCCCAAAAATGGGCAGGGAACCACAAAAATGGGCAGGGCACCCCAAAAACTGGCAGGGGACCCCAAAAATGGGCAGACACAGCTGGGCCATGGCCAGGACAGTGAGAGGGCACCCCAAAAATGGGCAGGGAACCTCAAAAATGGGCAGGGAACCCCAAAAATGGGCAGGGGACCCCAAAACGGGCAGGCACAGCTGGGCCACGGCCAGGATGGTGAGAGAGCACCCCAAAAACAGGCAGGGCACCCCAAAAACAGGCAGGGAACCACAAAACTGGGCAGGGAACCCCAAAAATGGGGAATCCCAAAAATGGACAGGCACACCTGGGCCACAGCCAGAACGGTGAGAGCAGAGGGACCCCAAAAATGGGGGGACCCTAAAATCGGGGAGGGGACCCCAAAAACAGGCAGGGAACTCCAAAACTGGGCAGGGAACCCCAAAAACGGGCAGGGAACCTCAAAAACGGGCAGGGAACCCCAAAATGGGCAGGACACCCCAAAAACGGGGAGGGGACCCCAAAACGGGCAGGCACAGCTGGTCCATGGCCAGGATGGTGAGAGCAGAGGGACCCCAAAAACGGGGAGGGGACCCCAAAAACGGGGAGGGGACCACAAAAACGGGGAGGGGACCACAAAACTGGGCAGGGAACCCCAAAAATGGGCAGGGCACCCCAAACCACAGCCAGCGTGGTGGGCCAGGGGCACCCCAAAAACGGGGATGGGACCCCAAAACGGGCAGGGCCCCCCAAAAATGGGGAGGGGACCCCAAAAACGGGGAGGGGACCACAAAACTGGGCAGGGAACCCCAAACCACGGCCAGCGTGGTGGGTCAGGGGCACCCCAAAAATGGGGGGGGACCCTAAAAACAGGGGTGACCCCAGAACTGGGCAGGGCTCCCAGAACGGCACGAGGCCCCCTTTGCCTGGGGTGTTGCTGTGTCCCCTGTCCTGTGTGACTCTGTGTGATCCCTCTGTCACCCTGTGTCACCCTTGTCACCCCCGTGTCCCCGCAGAGGAGGTGGAGCTGGAGCTGCACCTGGCCCGTTTTGAGCGCGTCTGATGGCGCTGTGCCCGCGCTGTCCCCGTGTCCCCATGTCCCCTATGACCCCGTGTCACTCTGTGTGACCCTGTGTCACCTCTGTGTCCCCGTGTCCCCGCAGAGGAGGTGGAGCTGGAGCTGCGGCTGGCGCGCTTCTAGCGGCTGATGGCGCTGTGCCCGCGCTGTCCCTGTGTCCCAGGGGTGTCCCCCTGTCTCCATGTCTCCATCACTCCTGTGACCCTGTGTGACCCTGTGTCACCTCTCTGTCCCCGTGTCCCCGCAGAGGAGGTGGAGCTGGAGCTGCACCTGGCCCGTTTCGAGCGCCTGATGGCGCTGTGCCCGCGCTGTCCCTGTGTCCCCATGTCCCCTATGACCCTGTGTGACCCTGTATGACCTCTGTCACCCTTGTCACTGTGTGTCCCCATGTCCTCTGGTCCTCTGTCACTCTGTGTGACCCTGTGTGACCCCTGAGACCTTGTGTGACCCTGTGTGTCCCCATGTCCCCACAGAGGAGGTGAAGCTGGAGCTGCGGCTGGCGCACTTTGAGCGGCTGATGGCGCTGTGCCCTCGCTGTCCCTGTGTCCCCATGTCCCCTATGACCCCGTGTCACTCTGTGTGACCCTGTGTCACCTCTGTGTCCCCGTGTCCCTGCAGAGGAGGTGGAGCTGGAGCTGCGGCTGGCGCGCTTCGAGCGGCTGATGGCGCTGTGCCAGCGCTGTCCCTGTGTCCCCATGTCCCCTATGACCCTGTGTGACCCTGTGTCACCTCTGTGTCCCCATGTCCCCACAGAGGAGGTGGAGCTGGAGCTGCGGCTGGCGCGCTTCGAGCGGCTGATGGCACTGTGCCCGTGCTGTCCCTGTGTCCCCATGTCCCCATGTCCCCTATGACCCCGTGTCACTCTGTGTGACCCTGTGTGACCCTGTGTCACCCCTGTCCCCGTGTCCCCGCAGAGGAGGTGGAGCTGGAGCTGCGGCTGGCGCGCTTCGAGCGGCTGATGGCACTGTGCCCGCGCTGTCCCTGTGTCCCCGGGATGTCTCCCTGTCTCCATGTCCCCATCACTCCTGTGACCCTGTGTGACCCTGTGTCACCTCTCTGTTCCCGTGTCCCCGCAGAGGAGGTGGAGCTGGAGCTGCACCTGGCCCGTTTCGAGCGGCTGATGGCGCTGTGCCCGCGCTGTACCTGTGTCCCCATGTCCCCTATGACCCTGTGTCACCCTGTGTCACCCTGTGTCCCCGTGTCCCCGCAGAGGAGGTGGAGCTGGAGCTGCGGCTGGCCCGGTTCGAGCGGCTGATGGCGCTGTGCCCGCGCTGTCCCTGTGTCCCCATGTCCCCTATGACCCCGTGTCACTCTGTGTGACCCTGTGTCACCCCTGTCCCCGTGTCCCCACAGAGGAGGTGGAGCTGGAGCTGCGGCTGGCGCGCTTCGAGCGGCTGATGGCGCTGTGCCCGCACTGTCCCTGTGTCCCCATGTCCCCTATGACCCCGTGTCACTCTGTGTGACCCTGTGTCACCCCTGTCCCCGTGTCCCCGCAGAGGAGGTGGAGCTGGAGCTGCGGCTGGCGCGCTTCGAGCGGCTGATGGCGCTGTGCCAGCGCTGTCCCTGTGTCCCCATGTCCCCTATGACCCTGTGTCACCCTGTGTCACCCTGTGTCCCCGTGTCCCCGCAGAGGAGGTGGAGCTGGAGCTGCGGCTGGCGCGCTTCGAGCGGCTGATGGCGCTGTGCCCGCGCTGTCCCTGTGTCCCCGGGATGTCCCCCTGTCTCCATGTCCCCATCCCTCCTGTGACCCTGTGTGACCCTGTGTCAGCCCCTGCGACTCTGTGTGACCCTGTGTCACCTCTCTGTCCCCTGTGTCCCCGCAGAGGAGGTGGAGCTGGAGCTGCGGCTGGCCCGGTTCGAGCGGCTGATGGCGCTGTGCCCGCGCTGTCCCTGTGTCCCCATGTCCCCTATGACCCCGTGTCACTCTGTGTGACCCTGTGTCACCCCTGTCCCCGTGTCCCCGCAGAGGAGGTGGAGCTGGAGCTGCGGCTGGCCCGGTTCGAGCGGCTGATGGCGCTGTGCCCGCACTGTCCCTGTGTCCCCAGGATGTCCCCCTGTCTCCATGTCCCCATCACTCCTGTGACCCTGTGTGACCCTGTGTCACCCCTGTCCCCGTGTCCCCGCAGAGGAGGTGGAGCTGGAGCTGCGGCTGGCCCGGTTCGAGCGGCTGATGGCGCGGCGGCCGCTGCTGCTGAACAGCGTGCTGCTGCGCCAGAACCCGCACAACGTGCACGAGTGGCACAAGAGGGTGGCCCTGCACCAGGGACAGCCCGACAAGGTCAGGGGACACCTGGGGACACTGGGGACACGGGGGGGGAGGACAGGCTGGCTGGGTGGAGGGGACACCGGGGGGTTATGGGGTGCGTGGTCTGGGGGGTTGGGTGGTGGCGTTGTGGCTGTCCGCTGGCTGTACCTGTGTCACCCCTGTCCCCTCGTGTCCCCAGTGTCCCCCCCATGTCCCCAGTGTCTCCCCGCGTCCCCAGTGTCTCCTGTGTCCCCAATGTCCCCTTGCTGTCCCCAATGTCCCCTGGCTGTCCCCAGTGTCACCAATGTCCCCATGTCCCCTGCTGTCCCCATGTCCCCAATGTCCCCTGACTGTCTCCAGTGTCCCCGGCTGTCCCCAATGTCCCCTGGCTGTTGCCATTGTCCCCAATGTCCCCATGTCCCCTGTGCCCCCAATGTCCCCATGTCCCCTGTGCCCCCAATGTCCCCTGACTGTCCCCTGCTCTCCCCTGACTGTCCCCAATGTCACCTGACTGTCCCTGCTGTCCCCTGGCTGTCCCCATTTCCCCTGGCTGTCCCCATGTCCCCTGCTGTCCCCATGTCCCCTGGCTGTCTCCAGTGTCCCCTGGCTGTCTCCAGTGTCCCCTGACTGTCCCTGCTGTCCCCTGCCTGTCCCCATGTCCCCTGCCTGTCCCCATGTCCCCTGGCTGTCCCCATTTCCCCTGGCTGTCCCCATGTCCCCATGTCCCCTGGCTGTCCCAATGTCCCCATGTCCCCTGGCTGTCCCCATGTCCCCTGGCTATCTCCAGTGTCCCCTGGCTGTCTCCAGTGTCCCCTGATTGTCCCCGCTGTCCCCTGGCTGTCCCCATGTCCCCTGACTGTCCCCCTGGCTGTCCCAGATCATCCAGACCTTCACGGAGGCCGTGCGCACGGTGGATCCCCAGCGCGCCACCGGCCGCCCCCACGAGCTCTGGGTGGCCTTCGCGCGCTTCTACGAGGACAACGGCCAGCTGGACGACGTGAGCTGGCACCCCCAGACCCACCTGGCACCCCCAGACCCACCTGGCACCCCCAGACTCACCTGGGACACCCCCAGACCCACCTGGGACCCCCAGACCCACCTGGGACACCCAAACCCACCTGGGACACCCCCAGACCCACCTGGGACACCCCCAGACCCACCTGGGACCCCCAAACCCACCTGGGACCCCCAGACCCACCTGGGACCCCCCCAAACCCACCTGGGACCCCCAGACCCACCTGGGACACCCCCAAACCCACCTGGGACCCCCAGACCCACCTGGGACACCCCCAGACCCACCTGGGACCCCCCCAGACCCACCTGGGACCCCCAGACCCACCTGGGACACCCCCAAACCCACCTGGGACCCCCAAACCCACCTGGGACACCCCCAGACCCACCTGGGACCCCCAGACCCACCTGGGACCCCCAAACCCACCTGGGATACCCCCAGACCCACCTGGGACACCCCCAGACCCACCTGGGACCCCCAGACCCACCTGGGACCCCCAAACCCACCTGGGACACCCTCAGACCCACCTGGGACCCCCAGACCCACCTGGGACCCCCAAACCCACCTGGGATACCCCCAGACCCACCTGGGACCCCCAGACCCACCTGGGACCCCCCCAGACCCACCTGGGACACCCCCAGACCCACCTGGGACCCTCGAACCCCAAGGGACATCCCCAAAACAGTCTGGGACCCCTGAACCCTGAGGGACACACCAAATCCTGCATGTGACCCCCAAACTTGGGGGACACCCCCAGACCCACCTGGGACCCCCAAACTCACCTGGGACCCCCCCAGACCCACCTGGGACACCCCCAGACCCACCTGGGACCCCCAAATCCTGCTTGGGACCCTCGAACCCAAGGGACACCCCCGAACCTTGAGGGACACCCCAAACCCTGGGGACACCCCAAAATCTGCCTGGGACCCCCAAATCCTGAGGGACCCCTAAACCTGGGGGATACCCCAAATTCTGGGGGACACCCCCAAAACCCACCTGGGACCCTGAAACCAGGGGGACACCCCAACCTGGGGGACACCCAAATCCTGAGGGACACCCCAAACCTTGAGGGACACCCCAAAACAGCTTGGGACATCTGAACCCCGAGGGACACCCCCAGACCCTGAGAGACCCCAAATCCTGAGGGACACCCCCAAATCCTGAGGGACACCCCCAAACCTGAGGGACACCCCAAATCCTGAGGGACACCCCCAAATCCTGAGGGACACCCCCAAACCTGAGGGACACACCCATTTCTGAGGGACACCCACGAATCCTGAGGGACACCCCAAATCCTGAGGGGCCCCCAAACCTGAGGGACACCCCCATACCTGAGGGACACCCCAAATCCTGAGGGACACCCCCATACCTGAGGGACACCCCAAATCCTGAGGGACACACCCATACCTGAGGGACACCCCAAATCCTGAGGGACACCCCCAAACCTGAGGGACACCCCATACCTGAGGGACACCCCCATACCTGAGGAACACTCCCAGATCCACCTGGGACCCTCAGACCTGTCTGTGCCCCCAAAGCCTGTCCCCTCCTGTCCCCCAGTGTCCCCATGTCCCCAGGCCAGCTCCATCCTGTCCCGTGCCACCCGGGTGCGGTTCCTGTCGATGTCCCCAATGTCCCCAGTGGTGTCCCCAGGCCAGGTCCATCCTGTCCCGTGCCACCCGGGTGCGGTTCCTGTCGATGTCCCCAGTGATGTCCCCAATGGTGTCCCCAGGCCAGGTCCATCCTGTCCTATGTCCCCAGTGATGTCCCCAATGTCCCCAATGATGTCCCCAATGGTGTCCCCAGGCCAGGTCCATCCTGTCCTATGTCCCCAGTGATGTCCCCAATGTCCCCAGTGATATCCACAATGGTGTCCCCAGGCCAGGTCCATCCTGTCCTATGTCCCCAGTGATGTCCCCAGTGTCCCCAATGATATCCCCAGTGGTGTCCCCAGGCCAGGTCCATCCTGTCCCATGTCCCCAGTGTCCCCAGTGATGTCCACAGTGGTGTCCCCAGGCCAGGTCCATCCTGTCCCCAATGTCCCCAATAGCGTCCCCAGGCCAGGTCCGTCCTGTCCCCAATGTCCATCCTGTCCCCAGTGATGTCCCCAATGTCTCCGGGCCAGGTCCGTCCTGTCCTAATTCCCCAGTGTCGCCAGTGCTCCCAGTGTCCCCAGTAATGTTCCCAGTGGTGTCCCCGGGCCAGGTCCATCCTGTCCCCAATGTCCCCGGGCCAGGTCCATCCTGTCCTATGTCTCCAGTGTCCCCAGTGTCTCCAGTGCCCCCAGTGTCCCCAGTGATGTCCCCAGTGTCCCCAGTAGTGTCCCCAGGCCAGGTCCATCCTGTCCCCAATGTCCCCAAAGATGTCCCCAATGTCCCCGGGCCAGGTCCATCCTGTCCCATGTCCCCAGTGTCCCCAATGATGTCCCCAATGTCCCCAATGGTGTCCCCAGGCCAGGTCCATCCTGTCCCCAATGTCCATCCTGTCCCCAGTGTCCCCAGTGATGTCCCCAATGGTGTCCCCAGGCCAGGTCCATCCTGTCCTGTGCCACCCGGGTGCGGTTCCTGTCGATGTCCGCAGTGTCCCCAATGTCCCCAGTGATGTCTCCAGTGTCCCCAGGCCAGGTCCATCCTGTCCCCAGTGATGTCCTCAATGATGTCCCCATGTCCCCAGGCCAGGTCCATCCTGTCCCGTGCCACCCGGGTGCGGTTCCTGTCGATGTCCCCAATGTCCCCAATGATGTCCCCATGTCCCCAGGCCAGGTCCATCCTGTCCTGTGCCACCCGGGTGTGGTTCCTGTCAATGTCCCCGATGTCCCCAATGATGTCCCCAACGTCCCCAGGCCAGGTCCATCCTGTCCCGTGCCACCCGGGTGCGGTTCCTGTCGATGTCCCCGATGTCCCCAATGATGTCCCCAATGTCCCCAGGCCAGGTCCATCCTGTCCCGTGCCACCCGGGTGTGGTTCCTGTCAATGTCCCTGATGTCCCCAATGATGTCCCCAATGTCCCCAGGCCAGGTCCATCCTGTCCCGTGCCACCCGGGTGCGGTTCCTGTCAATGTCCCCAGTGTCCCCAATGATGTCCCCAATGTCCCCAGGCCAGGTCCATCCTGTCCCGTGCCACCCGGGTGCGGTTCCTGTCGATGTCCCCAATGTCCCCAATGATGTCCCCATGTCCCCAGGCCAGGTCCATCCTGTCCCGTGCCACCCGGGTGCGGTTCCGCCGTGTCGAGGACCTCGCCGCCATCTGGTGCGAGTTTGGGGAGCTGGAGCTGCGCCACCAGCGCCACCAGGAGGCGCTCGCCGTGCTGCGGGTGAGGGGCGCCCCCAAAACGGGGGGACCCTGAAAATGGGGCTCCCCAAAACGGGGGGACCCTGAAAATGGGGCACACCAAAACGGGGGCACCCTGAAAATGGGGCACCCTAAAAACGGGGGGACCCTAAAAATGGGGCACCCCGAAAATGGGGGTACCCTGAAAATGGGGCGCACCAAAACGGGGAGACCCTGAAAATGGGGCACCCCAAAAATGGGGGCACCCTGAAAATGGGGCACCCCAAAATGGGGGGGATCCTGAAAATGGGGCACCCCGAAAATGGGGGGACCCTGAAAATGGGCGCACCCCAAAAACGGGGGGACCCTGAAAATGGGGCACCCAAAACGGGGGGACCCTGAAAATGGGGCACCCCAAAAACAGGGACACCCTGAAAATGGGGAACCCCGAAAATGAGGCACCCCAAAAACGGGGGCACCCTGAAAATGAGGCACCCTGAAAATGGGGCACCCCAAAAATGGGCGCACCCCAAAAATGGGGCACCCCGAAAACGGGGGGACCCTGAAAATGGGGCACCCCAAAAACGGGCACAATCCAAATGGGGCACCCCAAAAATGGGGGCACCCTAAAAATGGGGCACCCCAAAAACGGGGGCACCCTGAAAATGGAGCACCCCAAAAACGGGGGCACCCTGAAAATGGGGCACCCCAAAACGGGGGCACCCTGAAAATGAGGAACCCCGAAAATGAGGCACCCCAAAAACGGGGGCACCCTGAAAATGGGGCACCCCGAAAATTGGGGGACCCTGAAAATGGGGCACCCCAAAACGGGGGGACCCTGAAAATGGGGTACCCCAAAAACGGGGGGACCTTGAAAATGGGGCACCCCAAAAACGGGGGCACCCTGAAAATGGGGCACCCCAAAACAGGGGGCACCCTGAAAATGGGGCACCCTAAAAACGGGGGGCACCCCAAAAATGGGGCACCCCAAAACGGGGGGCACCAATGAAAATGGGGCACCCCAAAACGGGGGGCACCCTGAAAATGGGGCACCCCGAAAATGAGGCACCTTGAAAATGAGGCACCCTGAAACAGGCACCAAAAACGGGGGAACCCCAAAAACGGGCACCCCAAAAATCAGGCAGCCCAGAAACTCCACAAACAGGCACCCGAAAAATGGGCACCCTGAAAATGGGGGACTCCAAAATGGGGGGACCCCAAAAATGGGGGGCACGATTGGTGGGGAAACCCCAAAATTGGTGAGCCTCAAATGGCAGGAAACCCCAAAAACGGGGGGACCCCAAAAATTGGGGGTAGCATAAAAATGGGGGGACCCTAAAATTGGGCACCCCAAAGGGCAGGAAATCCCCAAAATAGGCACCCAAAAAATGGAGCACCCCAAAAACAAAGAATCTCAAAAACAGGTGGACCCCTAAAATGGGGGGACCCCAAAAATGGGGAACCCAAAAATGGGGGGACCCCAAAAATGGGGGAACCCCAAAAATGGGAACCCCAAAAATGGGAACCCCAAGAAGGCAGGGAGGGGACGGGGCAGTGGGGTCTGTGGGGGGTGGTTCTGGGAAGGGGTTTGGGGGATTTTGGGGACCCCTTTTCCCCAGTTTTTCCACTTTTTCCTCCACTTTTTCCCACTTTCCCCCCACTTTTTCCCTTTCCCTGCCATTTCTCCCTTTTTCTTCCTTCCCCCCCCTTTTTTCCCCTCATTTTTCCAACTTTTCCCTTTTTTCCTGCATTTTCCTCCTTTTTGTCCATTTTCTCTTCCCTTGCCTTTTCCCCAACTTTCTCCACTTTTCCCTTTTTTTCTTCCTCTTCTCCCCATTTTCCCCCTTTTGTCCTTTTCTCCCCTTTTTCCCTTTTCCTCCCTCTTTACCCACCTTTTTCACAGTTTTTTCCCCCTTTTTTCCCCTTTTCCATTTTTCCCTTTTCACTTTTTTTTCCTTTTTTCCCCTTTCCCCCATTTTTTGTCCTTTCCCCTCTTTTCCCCTCCCCCCCTTTTTTCCCCTTTTTCCCATTTTCCCCCTTTTTTTTCCTTTCCCCCCGTTTTCCCTTTTCTCCCTTCCCCCCTTTTCCCCTTTCTTCCCCTTTTCCCCCTTTTCTCCTCTGTTTTTTCTCCTTTTTCTCCAATTTCCCCCCATTTTCCCCTTTTTTCTCCTTTCCCCTCAGTTTTTCCTCCCCTTTTTTCCCATTTTTCCTCTTTTCTCCCCATTTTCCCCTTTTCCCCCTTTTTTCCTCAGGTTTTTCCCCTTTCTCTCCCTTTTTTCTCTCTTTTTTCCTGTTTTTTTTTTTTCCTTTTTTCCTGTTTATTCTCCTTTTTCCCTCAAATTTTCCCTTCTTCTTCCCCTTATTTCCCCCATTTATCCCCATTTTCGCCATTTCCCTCCCCCATTTTCCTATTTCCCCCCATTTCCCCTTTTTTCTTCATTTCCCCCTTGTTTCCCCATTTTCCCAATTTCTCTCCATTTCCCTTTTTTTTCCCCAATTTTCCCCTTTTCCCCATTGCCCCATTTTCCCCATTTCCCATTTTCTCCATTTCCCCAATTTCCCCCCTTTCCCCATTTTCCCCACTTTTCCCCCACGTTTCCCATTTCCCCCATTTCCTCCTTTTTTCCCCATTTTCACCATTTCCCCCATTTCCCCTTTTTTCCCATTTCCCCCATTTTCACCATTTCCCCCCTCGTTTCCCCATTTTCCCCTGGTTTTCCCCATTTCCCCAATTTCTCCCCATTTCCCCTTTTTCCCCCATTTCCCCCTGTTTTTCCCCATTTTCCCCATTTCCCGCATTTCCTCTTTTTTTCCCCATTTTCCCCCATTTCCCCCTTTTTTCCCCATTTCCCCAATTTCCTCTATTTCTCCATTTCCCCCTTTCCTCCTTTTTTCCCCATTTCCCCCATTTTCCCCCCTTGTTTCCCCATTTTCCCCTATTTTTCCCCATTTCCTCATTTTCCCCATTTCCCCATTTTCCCAATTTTCCCTATTGCCCCATTTCCCCTTTTTCCCCATTTCCCCCCATTTCCCCAATTTCCCTCCATTTCCCCATTTTCCCCCACATTTCCCATTTCCCCCAGTTCCTCCTTTTTTCCCCATTTTCACCATTTCCCCCATTTCCCCCATTTCCCCCCTTGTTTCCCCATTTTCCCCTGTTATTCCCCATTTTCCCCCATTTCCCCATTTTCCCCATTTTGCCCCATTTCCCCTTTTTCCCCTTTTTCCCCATTTTCCCCATTTCTACTTTTTTTCCCCATTTCCCCCCATTTCCCCATTTCCCCAATTTCCCCCCATTTCCCTATTTTCCCCCACATTTCCCATTTCCCCCATTTCCTCCTTTTTTCCCCATTTTCACCATTTCCCCCATTTTCCCCCCATTTCTCCCCTTGTTTCCCCATTTTCCCCTGTTATTCCCCATTTCCCCATTTTCCCCCATTTCCCCATTTTCCCCATTTTGCCCCCATTTCCCCCATTTCCCCATTTTCCCCATTTCCCCCATTTCCTCTTTTTTCCTCATTTTCCCCAATTTCCCCCCATTTCCCCATTTTCCCCCATGTTTCCCATTTCCCCCATTTCCTCCTTTTTTCCCCATTTTCACCATTTCCCCCATTTTCCCCCCATGTCCCCTTTTTTCCCAATTTCCCCCCTTGTTTCCCCATTTTCCCCTGGTTTTCCACATTTTCCCAGTTTCTCCCCATTTCCCCTTTTTTCCCCATTTTCCCCTATTGCCCCCATTTCCCCCCATTTTCCCCACGTTTCCCATTTTCCCCATTTCCTCCTTTTTTCCCCATTTTCCCCCTTGTTTCCCCATTTTCCCCATCTCCCCCTTTTCCTCTTTTTTCCCCATTTCCCCATTTCCCCTTTTTTTCCCCATTTTTGCCCATTTTCCCCCATTTTCACCATTTTCCCCCCATTTCCCCTTTTTTCCCAATTTCCCCCTTTGTTTCCCCATTTTCCCCTGGTTTTCCGCATTTTCCCAATTTCTCCCCATTTCCCCTCGTTTCCCCATTCCCCCATTTCCCCATTTTCCCCTTTTCCCCCATTTCCCCCATTTCCCCATTTCCCCATTTTGCCCATTTTCCCACATTTCCCATTTCCCCCATTTCCTCCTTCTTTCCCCATTTTCACCATTTCCCCCATTTTCCCCCCATTTCTCCCCTTGTTTCCCCATTTTCCCCTGTTATTCCCCATTTCCCCATTTTCCCCCATTTCCCCATTTTCCCCATTTTTCCCCCATTTCCCCCATTTCCCCTTTTTCCCCATTTCCCCCATTTTCCCCCATTTCCCCATTTTGCCCCATTTTCCCCCATTTCCCCATTTTGCCCCATTTTCCCCTATTTCCCCCTTTTCCCCATTTCCCCCCACATTTCCCATTTCCCCCATTTCCTCCTTTTTTCCCCATTTTCACCATTTTCCCCATTTTCCCCCCATTTCCCCCCTTGTTTCCCCATTTCCCCATTTTCCCCCATTTCCCCATTTTCCCCCCATGTCCCCATTTTCCCAATTTCTCCCCATTTCCCCTCATTTCCCCATTCCCCCATTTCCCCCATTTCCCCTTTTTTCCCCATTTCCCCCATTTCCCCTTTTTCCCCCATTTCCCCATTTCTGCCCATTTCCCCCATTTTCACCGTTTCCCCCCGTTTTTCCCCCAGAAAGCCACGGCTCTCCCGTCCCGCCGGGCCGAGTACTTCGACAGCTCGGAGCCGGTGCAGAACCGGCTCTACAAGAACCTGCGGGTGTGGGCCATGCTGGCCGACCTGGAGGAGAGCCTGGGCACCTTCCAGGTGGGCACCTGGGCACACCTGGGCAGGGACACACACCTGGGCACGTGGGGACACACCTGGGGACGTGGGGACACACCTGGGGACACGCAGGGATGGGTGTGGGCCATGCTGGCCGACCTGGAGGAGAGCCTGGGCACCTTCCAGGTGGGCACCTGGGCACACCTGGGCACGTGGGGACACACACCTGGGCACATGGGGACACACCTGGGCACACCTAGGCAGGGACACACACCTGGGCACGTGGGGACACACCTGGGCACACCTGGGCAGGGACACACACCTGGGCACATGGGGATACACCTGGGGACACGCAGGGATGGGTGTGGGCCATGCTGGCCGACCTGGAGGAGAGCCTGGGCACCTTCCAGGTGGGCACCTGGGCACACCTGGGCACGTGGGGACACACCTGGGCACACCTGGGCAGGGACACACACCTGGGGACATGGGGACACACCTGGGGACACGCAGGGATGGGTGTGGGCCATGCTGGCCGACCTGGAGGAGAGCCTGGGCACCTTCCAGGTGGGCACCTGGGCACACCTGGGCAGGGACACACACCTGGGCACGTGGGGACACGCCTGGGGACATGGGGACACACCTGGGGACACGCAGGGATGGGTGTGGGCCATGCTGGCCGACCTGGAGGAGAGCCTGGGCACCTTCCAGGTGGGCACCTGGGCACACCTGGGCACGTGGGGACACACACCTGGGCACGTGGGGACACACCTGGGCACACCTGGGCAGGGACACACACCTGGGCACATGGGGACACACCTGGGCACACCTGGGCACGTGGGGACACACCTGGGGACATGGGGACACACCTGGGGACACACAGGGATGGGTGTGGGCCATGCTGGCCGACCTGGAGGAGAGCCTGGGCACCTTCCAGGTGGGCACCTGGGCACACCTGGGCACGTGGGGACACACCTGGGCACACACCTGGGCAGGGATACACACCTGGGCACATGGGGACACACCTGGGGACACACAGGGATGGGTGTGGGCCATGCTGGCCGACCTGGAGGAGAGCCTGGGCACCTTCCAGGTGGGCACCTGGGCACACCTGGGCACGTGGGGACACACACCTGGGCACATGGGGACACACCTGGGCACACCTAGGCAGGGACACACACCTGGGCACGTGGGGACACACCTGGGCACACCTGGGCAGGGACACACACCTGGGGACATGGGGACACACCTGGGGACACGCAGGGATGGGTGTGGGCCATGCTGGCCGACCTGGAGGAGAGCCTGGGCACCTTCCAGGTGGGCACCTGGGCACACCTGGGCAGGGACACACACCTGGGCACGTGGGGACACGCCTGGGGACATGGGGACACACCTGGGGACACGCAGGGATGGGTGTGGGCCATGCTGGCCGACCTGGAGGAGAGCCTGGGCACCTTCCAGGTGGGCACCTGGGCACACCTGGGCACGTGGGGACACACACCTGGGCACGTGGGGACACACCTGGGCACACCTGGGCAGGGACACACACCTGGGCACATGGGGACACACCTGGGCACACCTGGGCACGTGGGGACACACCTGGGGACATGGGGACACACAGGGATGGGTGTGGGCCATGCTGGCCGACCTGGAGGAGAGCCTGGGCACCTTCCAGGTGGGCACCTGGGCACACCTGGGCACGTGGGGACACACCTGGGCACACACCTGGGCAGGGACACACACCTGGGCACATGGGGACACACCTGGGGACACACAGGGATGGGTGTGGGCCATGCTGGCCGACCTGGAGGAGAGCCTGGGCACCTTCCAGGTGGGCACCTGGGCACACCTGGGCAGGGACACACACCTGGGCACGTGGGGACACACCTGGGCACGTGGGGACACACCTGGGGACATGGGGACACACCTGGGGACACGCAGGGATGGGTGTGGGCCATGCTGGCCGACCTGGGGGAGAGCCTAGGCACCTTCCAGGTGGGCACCTGGGCACCTTGGGGACACAGCTGGGGACACCTAGAGACACACCTTGGGGCACCTGGCTACACCTGGGGACAGCTGGGGGACACCTAGGGACATTGGGTTGGGCATGGGGGACACCGGGCTGAATGTGGGGCACACCTGGGTGGCCTCAGGGGACACCTGGGGACACCGGGCTGGATGTGGGGCACACCTGGGTGGCCTCAGGGGACACCTGGGGACACCGGGCTGGATGTGGGGCACACCTGGGTGGCCTCAGGGGACACCTGGGGACACCGCTGGGTGGGGGACACGTGGGTGGCTTCAGAGGACACCTGGGGGCACTGCTGGGTGTAGGGGACACGTGGGTGGCTTCAGAGGACACCTGGGGACACCGCTGGGTGTGGGGTTGGCGTGGGGACATCGTGTGCCCATCCCCCCACGGACAGCGCTGTGACCCCGTGGCGGGACGGGGGGGGGGGGAATGGGCGTGGCTGTGACCTTGCTGTCCCCTGTCCTTGTGTCCCTGTCCCCTCTGTCCCTTGTCCCCCTGTCCCTGTTCCTGTGTCCCTGTCCCCTCTGTCCCTATATCCCCATGTCCCCCTGGTGTCCCCATGTCCCCATGTGTCCTGTGTTCCCGTGTCCTCATACATCCCTGCCCCTGTCCTCATGTCCCCCTGTCCCCATGTCCCTGTCCCGATCCCCGTCCCTGTCACTCTGTCCCTATCCTTGTCCCCTCTGTTCCCATGTCCCTGTCCCTGTGTCTCCTACTCTGTCCCCGTCCCTGTCCCTATCCCCATACCTGTCCCTGTCCCCTCTGCCCCTGTCCCCATGTGCCTGTCCCTCTGTCCCTGTCCCCGTCCCCTGTCCCTGTCCCTGTGTCTCCTACTCTGTCCCTGTCCCCCTGGTGTTCCCTTGTGTCCCCTGGTGTCCCTGTCCCCCGGTGTCCCCTCTGTCCCTGTCCCTGTCACCATCCCTGTCCATGTCCCTGTCCCCATGTCCCCTGGTGTCCCCTCTGTCCCTGTCCCTGTCACCATCCCTGTCCATGTCCCTGTCCCCATGTCCCTGTCCCCTGGTGTCCCCTCTGTCCCTGTCACTGTCACCATCCCTGTCCATGTCCCTGTCCCTGTCCCCTGGTGTCCCTCTGTCCCTGTCCCTGTCACCATCCCTGTCCATGTCCCTGTCCCTGTCCCCTGGTGTCCCTCTGTCCCTGTCCCCAGTCCACCCGCAGTGTGTACGAGCGCATCCTGGACCTGCGCATCGCCACCCCCCAGATCATCATCAACTACGCGCTGCTGCTGGAGGAGCACGGCCGCTTCGAGGACAGCTTCAAGGTGACACTGGGGACACTGGGGACACTGCAGGGACACTGGGGACACTGCAGGGGGAGCTAGGGACACTGCAGGGACAGCTGGGGGGAGCTGGAGGAGCACGGCCGCTTCAAGGACAGCTTCAAGGTGACACTGGGGACACTGCAGGGACACTGCAGGGACAGCTGGGACACCTGGGGACACTGCAGGGACAGCCCAGCACAGCAGGGGGATGGGGGCACCCAGGGGAGCGGCTGGGGACAGCCAGAGAAGGGTTGGGGACACTGAGAGAGGAGATGGGGACAGCCAGAGAGGGGTTGGGGACACTGAGAGAGGATATGGGGACAGCAAGAGAGGGGTTGGGGACACTGAGAGAGGAGATGGGGACAGCAAGAGAGGGGATGGGGACACTGAGAGAGGAGATGGGGACAGCCAGAGAGGGGTTGGGGACACTGAGAGAGGAGATGGGGACAGCCAGAGAGGGGTTGGGGACACTGAGAGAGGAGATGGGGACAGCCAGAGAAGGGTTGGGGACACAGAGAGGAGATGGGGACAGCCAGAGAGGGGCTGGGGACAGCCCATGGCTGGAGGGGTTGGGTGGGACACCCCAGGAATGTGTTGGGGACACCCCAGGAGGAAGTTGGGGACACCACAGTGACCCTGTGCCTCACAAGGATGTCCCCACGGGCACACAGTCGTGGCATCGCGCTGTTCTGGTGGTGACACCACCGTGCCAATGTCCTCGTGTCCCCGTCCTAATGTCCCCTGCGCTGTTCCGGAGGTGACACCAGGTCCCCCATGCTGATGTCCCCATGTCCCCTCAGGCCTACGAGTGCAGCATCGCGCTGTTCCTCTGGTGATGCTGTGTCCCCAATGTCACTGTCCCCATGCTGATGTCCCCATGTCCCCTCAGGCCTATGAGCGCAGCATCGCACTGTTCCTCTGGTGATGCTGTGTCCCCAGTGTCACTGTCCCCATGCTGATGTCCCCAGTGTCCCCATGCTGATGTCCCCGTGTCCCCTCAGGCGTACGAGCGCGGCATCGCGCTGTTCCGGTGGTGATGCTGATGTCCCCAATGTCCCCATGCTGATGTCCCCCGTGTCCCCATGCTGATGTCCCCGTGTCCCCTCAGGCGTACGAGCGCGGCATCGCGCTGTTCCGGTGGTGATGCTGTGTCCCCAATGTCCCCATGCTGATGTCCCCGTGTCCCCTCAGGCGTACGAGCGCGGCATCGCGCTGTTCCGGTGGCCGCACGTCGGGGACCTGTGGCTCACGTACCTGTCCAAGTTCGTGGCCCGGTACGGCGGGCGGAAGCTGGAGCGGGCCCGGGACCTCTTCGAGCAGGCGCTGGACGGGTGCCCCCCCCAGCACGCCAAGAGTAGGGACAGGGGACAGGGGACACGGGAGGGCACTGGGGACACTGGAGGATATGGGGGGCATTGGGGACGTGGGGGACGCTGGGGACATCAGGGGATGTTGGGGGCATTGGGGATATTGATGGGGCACTGGGGACATGGGGGGGATTGGGGACATGGGGGGCACTGGGGACATCGGGGGATTGGGGACATGGGGGGCACTGGGGACATGGGGGGCACTGGGGACATTGGGGGGATTGGGGACATGGGGGGCATTGGGGATATGGGGGGCACTGGGGACATGGGGGGCATTGGGGACATGGGGGGTATGGGGGACATCAGGGACATGGTGGGGGGACATTGGGGATATTGGGGACACTGGGGAAACATTGGTAACAGGGGACATGGGGGGCACTGGGGACATGGGGGGGATTGGGGACATGGGGGGCACTGGGGACATGGGGGGGATTGGGGACATGGGGGGCACTGGGGACATGGGGGGGATTGGGGACATGGGGGGCACTGGGGACATCGGGGGATTGGGGACATGGGGGGCATTGGGGACATGGGGGGCACTGGGGACATGGGGGGCATTGGGGACATGGGAGGTATGGGGGACATCAGGGACATGGTGGGGGGACATTGGGGATATTGGGGACACTGGGGAAACATTGGTAACAGGGAACATGGGGGACACTGGGGGCACTGGGGACATTGTGGATGTTGGGGACATGGGGGACATTGGGGGATATGGGGGGACACTGGGGACAGGGGGACATTGGGGACGCAGGGGACACTGGGGATATGGCAGGTAGAGGGGATCAGGGGATGCCAGGACAGGTGTCCCTGTCCCTTGTCCCTGTCTGTCCCCTCACTGTCCTGTCCCTGTCCTTGTCCCCCTGTTCCTCCCTGTCTCTGTCCCTGTTCCTGCCCCTGTCCCCATGTCCCTATCCTCTGACTGTCCCCTCCTTCTCCCTGTCCCTGTCTCCTCCCTGTCCTTGACTGTCCCTGTGTGTACCCATGTCCCTGTACCCTGTCTCCTCCATGTCCCCCTCTGTCCCCGTGTCCCCATATCTCTGTCCCTGTGTCCCTATGTCCCTGTCCCCTCCTGTCCTGTGTGTCCCCCTGTCTCTGTCTCATCTGTCCCTGTCTGTCCATCTGTCCCTTCTGTCCCCTGTCTGTCCCTGTCCCCATGTCCCTGTCCCCATCCCTGTCTCTGTCCCCACGTCCTTGTCCCTGTCCCTGGCTGTCCCCTCCCTGTCCCCATGTCCCCCTGTCTGTCCCTGTCCCTGTCCCCAGCCATCTACCTGCTCTACGCCCGCCTGGAGGAGCAGTTTGGGCTGGCGCGCCGGGCCATGGCCGTGTACGAGCGCGGCACGCGGGCGGTGCCGCCCGAGCAGCAGCGCGACATGTTCCACATCTACATCCGGAGGGCAGCCGAGCTCTTCGGGGTCACCCACACCCGCCCCATCTACCAGAGAGCCATCGAGGTGGGCACCTGGGGCACCTGGGCACACCTGGCACACCTGGGCACACCTGGGCACACCTGGGGGCTGGGTTCCACATCTACATCCGGAGGGCAGCCGAGCTCTTCGGGGTCACCCACACCCGCCCCATCTACCAGAGAGCCATCGAGGTGGGCACCTGGGGCACCTGGGCACACCTGGGCACACCTGGGGGCTGGGTTCCACATCTACATCCGGAGGGCAGCCGAGCTCTTCGGGGTCACCCACACCCGCCCCATCTACCAGAGAGCCATCGAGGTGGGCATCTGGGGCACCTGGGCACACGTGGCACACCTGGGCACACCTGGGCACACCTGGGCACACCTGGGGGCTGGGTTCCACATCTACATCCGGAGGGCAGCCGAGCTCTTCGGGGTCACCCACACCCGCCCCATCTACCAGAGAGCCATCAAGGTGGGCACCTGGGGCACCTGGGCACACCTGGGCACACCTGGCACACCTGGGCACACCTGGGGGCTGGGTTCCACATCTACATCCGGAGGGCAGCCGAGCTCTTCGGGGTCACCCACACCCGCCCCATCTACCAGAGAGCCATCGAGGTGGGCACCTGGGCACACCTGGGCACACCTGGCACACCTGGGCACACCTGGGGGCTGGGTTCCACATCTACATCCGGAGGGCAGCCGAGCTCTTCGGGGTCACCCACACCCGCCCCATCTACCAGAGAGCCATCGAGGCGGGCACCTGGGCATACCTGGGGCACCTGGGCACACCTGGGCACACCTGGGCACACCTGGGGGCTGGGTTCCACATCTACATCCGGAGGGCAGCCGAGCTCTTCGGGGTCACCCACACCCGCCCCATCTACCAGAGAGCCATCGAGGTGGGCACCTGGGCACACCTGGCACACCTGGGCACACCTGGGGGCTGGGTTCCACATCTACATCCGGAGGGCAGCCGAGCTCTTTGGGGTCACTCACTCCCGCCCCATCTACCAGAGAGCCATCGAGGTGGGCACCTGGGCACACTTAGGGACACTGAAGGGTCACCCACACATAGCTCATCTACCAGAGAGCCATTGAGGTGGGCACACCTGGGCACACTGCAGGGCTGTGGGGTACCTGGGGGGCTGGGGGCACTGAGGGGTTACCAGAGAGCCACTGGGTTGGGCACAGGTGGGTACAAGGGGATACACCTGGGTACAGGTGGGCACTGGGGGCACAGGTGTGTACAGCTGATCCCAGGTGGCACTGGGGGCACAGGTGGTACAGCTGGTCCCAGGTGGGCACAGGAGAGTACAGGTGGGGCACTGGGATGCACAGGTGAGCACAGCTGGGCATAGGTAGCACAGCTGGGCATAGGTGGCACATCTGTCCCAGGTGGCACAGGTGAGCACATTTGGTCCCAGGTGGCACATCTGTCCCAGGTGGCACAGGTGAGCACATCTGTCCCAGGTGGCACAGGTGAGCACATCTGGTCCCAGGTGGCACATCTGGTCCCAGGTGGCACAGGTGTCACTGTACCTGTCCCCAGGTGCTGGGTGACGACGCGGCGCGGGAGCTGTGCCTGCGCTTCGCTGACATGGAGTGCAAGCTGGGGGAGGTGGATCGGGCCCGCGCCATCTACACCTACTGCTCACAGATCTGCGACCCCCGGGTGAGACTGGGATGGACTGGGAGGGACTGGGAGGGACTGGGGACACTGGGGACACCCACTGCTCACAGATCTGCAACCCCCGGGTGAGACTGGGATGGACTGGAGGTACTGGGAGGGACTGGGATGGACTGGGGGCACTGGGGACACCCACTGCTCGCAGATCTGTGACCCCCAGGTGAGACTGGGATGGACTGGGAGGGACTGGGGGGCACTGGGGACACCCACTGCTCACAGATCTGCGACCCCTGGGTGAGACTGGGGGCACTGGGAGGGACTGGGGGGCACTGGGGACACTGGGGACACCCACTGCTCACAGATCTGTGACCCCTGGGTGAGACTGGGATGGACTGGGAGGGACTGGGGACACTGGGACACCTACTGCTCACAGATCTGCGACCCCCGGGTGAGACTGGGATGGACTGGGAGGGACTGGGAGGGACTGGGGGACACTGGGGACACCCACTGCTCACAGATCTGTGACCCCCAGGTGAGACTGGGATGGACTGGGAGGGACTGGGGGGCACTGGGGACACTGGGGACACCCACTGCTCACAGATCTGCGACCCCTGGGTGAGACTGGGGGCACTGGGAGGGACTGGGGGGCACTGGGGACACCCACTGCTCGCAGATCTGTGACCCCCGGGTGAGACTGGGATGGACTGGGAGGGACTGGGGGGCACTGGGGACACTGGGGACACCTACTGCTCACAGATCTGTGACCCTTGGCTGAGGTGGCACCTGGCCAGGAGTGTCCCCAGCCTGTCCCTGCACTGTCCCCATGTCCCTGTCCCCACTCTTCCCATGCCCCTCACACTGTCCGTGTGTCCCCAGATCAGGGGCCGTTCCTGGCAGACCTGGCAGGAGTTGGACATGCTGACGCTGTCCATGTGTCTGTGTGTCCGTCTGTCCCAGATCAGGGGCAGTTTCTGGCAGGAGTTTGAGATGCTGACCCTGTCCGTGTGTCTGTGTGTCTGTGTGTCCATCTGTCCCACATCAGGGGCAGTTTCTGGCAGCAGTTTGAGATGCTGACCCTGTCCATGTGTCCAAGTGTCCGTGTGTCCCCATGTCCCCAGATCAGGGGCAGGAGTTTGAGATGCTGACCCTGTCCGTGTGTCCGTCTGTCCCAGATCAGGGCCAGTTTCTGGCAGGAGTTTGAGATGCTGACCCTGTCCGTGTGTCTGTGTGTCTGTGTGTCCATCTGTCCCAGATCAGAGCCAGTTTCTGGCAGGAGTTTGAGATGCTGACCCTGTCCGTGTGTCCGTCTGTCCCAGATCAGGGCCAGTTTCTGGCAGGAGTTTGAGGTGCTGACCCTGTCTGTGTGTCTGTGTGTCCATCTGTCCCAGATCAGAGCCAGTTTCTGGCAGGAGTTTGAGATGCTGACCCTGTCCGTGTGTCCGTCTGTCCCAGATCAGGGCCAGTTTCTGGCAGGAGTTTGAGGTGCTGACCCTGTCCGTGTGTCTGTGTGTCCGTCTGTCACAGATCACGGGCAGTTTCTGGCAGACCTGGAAGGAGTTTGAGATCCGCCACGGGAACGAGGACACCATCCGGGAGATGCTGCGCATCAAGCGCAGCGTCCAGGCCACCTACAACACCCAGGTGAACTTCATGGCCTCGCAGATGCTCAAGGTGTCGGGCAGCGCCACGGGCACAGGTACGGCACCACCGGGGGCACAGGGGGGCACAGGTACTGCACAGGTATGGCACCACCGGGGACACGGGGGGGCACAGGTACTGCACAGGTATGGCAGCACCGGGGACACGGGGGGGCACAGGTACTGCACAGGTACGGCACCACCGGGGGCACAGGGGGGCACAGGTACTGCACAGGTATGGCACCATCAGGGGCACGGGGGGGGCACAGGTACTGCACAGGTATGGCACCAGCAGGGGCACAGGTGGCACAGGTACTGCACAGGTACGGTACCACCATGGGCACAGGAGGGGCACAGGTACTGCACAGGTACGGCACCACCGGGGGCACAGGGGGGCACAGGTACTGCACAGGTATGGCACCACCGGGGGCACAGGTGAGAGGGGTACAGGTACGGCACAGGTATGGCACCACCGGGGGCACAGGTACTGCACAGGTACGGCACCACCGGGGGCACAGAGGGGCACAGGTACTGCACAGGTATGGCACCATCAGGGGCACGGGGGGGGCACAGGTACTGCACAGGTATGGCACCACTGGGGGCATGGGGTGGGTCACAGGTATGGCACCACAGGGTGCACAAGTACGGCACAGGTACGGCAACACAGGGGACACGGAGGGCACCACGGGGGCACAGGTGAGAGGGGTACAGGTACGGCACAGGTATGGCACAACGGGGGGAGCATGGGGGGACACAGGTACGGCACTGGGGGGCGTGGGTGAGGCACAGGTATGGCACCACAGGGGGCACGGCGGGGTACAGGTGAGAGGGGTACAGGTGAGAGGGGTACAGGTGCAGCACAGGTACAGCACCGGGGCACACAGGTATGGCAACATGGGGGGCACAGGGTGGCGCACAGGTGAGAGGGGTACAGGTACAGCACAGGTACGGCACTGGGGGGGCATGGGTGAGGCACAGGTATGGCACTCCTGGGGCACAGGGGGGCTCAGGTACTGCACCATGGGGGGCACGGAGGGGGCACAGGTGAGGGTACAGGTATGGCCCCGGGGGGGGGCACATGGGGGCACAGGTGAGGGGAATGGGGAGGGCACAGATATGGCACTGCAGAGGGCATGGGGGGGCACAGGTGAGGGGGTGCAGATACAGCACAGGTATGGCACCATCAGGGACATAGCGGGGCACAGCGGGGGCACAGGTATGGCATGGGGAGGTGAGGGGTACAGGTACAGCATGGGGAGGGGCATGGGTGGGGCACAGGTGAGGGGCACAGAGGAGGGCATGGACAGGGCACAGGTGAGGGGCATGGGGAGGGGCACAGGGAGGGTACAGGTGAGGGAGGAACCCATGGTGGGAGGGGCACAAGTGAGGGGGGAGGGGCGGGAAACCACAGCAGAGGGAGCACAGATGAGGAGAACGATTTTGGGGGGGGGGTCCAGGTACTGTGGGGGGTCCATGGGGGGTCCTGGAGGTGCCATGGGGGGTCCTGGGGGAGTGGTGGGGGATCTCAGGGGTCGTGGTGGGGGTCCCGAGCCCCCTGACCCTCCCCGTGCCGGCAGTGTCGGACCTGGCCCCGGGGCAGAGCGGCTTGGATGAGATGAAGCTGCTGGAGCAGCGCGCGGAGGCGCTGGCGGCCGAGGCCCAGCGGGACACGCCCCGCCCCACCCAGCAGGTGCTGTTCGTCAGGTGAGCCACGCCCACTGCCACACCCTGCACTGACACACCCACCAAACCCTGCCACACCCACCTCAGAGCCACACCTACTCTGCTCTACCACACTCCTCTGCCCAGCTGCAGCCACAGCCACACCCACCTCACTGCCACACCCATTGCCACACCCACCCCACCTGCCACAACTACACCCAGCTCAGCCACACCCCCTTCCCCTCCAAGCCCCTCCCCATGGGTGGTGGGTGCTGATGGGGGGGGGGGGTCCCTGGGTGATCCTGGGGGTCTCTGGGTGCCCCCCATGAATGGCTGTTGTTGGGGGGTCCCCAGGTGATTTTTGGGGTCCTCAGGTGGTGCTGATGTGGGGGTGATGTTGGGGCTCCCTGGGTAATTCTGGGGGTCCCTGGGTGCTGATTTGGGGTCCCCAGTGCTGATTTTGGGGTCCGTGCTTCTGCTTTGGGGTCCCTGGGTGATCTGGGGTCTCTGGGTGCTGATTTTGGGGTCCCAGTTCTGATTTTGGGGTGTTTCTGGTGCTGATTTTGGGGTGTCTCTGTTCCTATTTCTGATTTTGGGGTCCCAGTTCTGATTTTGGGGTCCCACTTCTGATTTTGGGGTGTTTCTGGTGCTGATTTTGGGGTTCTCTGTTCCTGTTTCTGATTTTGGGGTCTCTGTTTCTGTTTCTGATTTGGGGTTCAGGGCCGAGGCCGCCGCAGGGTCGGAGCCCCCCCTGTCCCTGCAGGGGAACCCCGAGGAGATCGACCTGGACGAGGAGGGGGAGGAGCCCGACGGTACCTGGGGGGAGGGGCACGGGGGAGGGGAGGGGCCTGATGGTATGGGGGAGGGGCAGGGGCACGGGGGGAGGGGCACTGGGATTGGGGGAGTGGCACAGTGGGAGGGGGTGGGGGGTGGAAAGGGGGGTTCCCATGGGGGTCTCGTGGCCCTGAGGGGGATGGGTGAGTGCCCCGCCCCCTCGGAGCCCCCTGACTCCGCCCTCTCTCTGTCCCCTCCCCAGAGGTGCAGCTGGAGCAGAGACAGGTCCCAGCCTCAGTCTTTGGGGGGCTCAAGGACGACTGAGACCCTCCGGGGCCGCCCATCCCCCACCCCCCAATAAAAAACCTCTTTGGACATGGCCTGGCTGCCCCTCCCCCCTCCCCCTCTCCAGTTTTGGGGTCCCCTCCACCCTCCGGTATTGGGGGGCCCCTTCCGGTTTTGGGGTCTCCTCCCCCCCTCTCTGATTTTGGGGTCCCCACCCCCCTCCCCCTTTGGGTTTGGGGGGGGCCACCTCCCCTCCCCCACTCTGGTTTTGGGGGTCCCCTCCCCCCCCAGCCCCTCCCCCAGTGCCGGTGACCCCCAGGGTGGGGCAGGGCCAGAGGTGACCCCCAAGTTCAGCCTTTATTGGCCCGGGGGGCTCGCGGGGGGGCCCGGGGGGGTCCCCAGGGAGTCCAGGAGCTGCTGGGCAAAGGCCTGTTCCAGCTGGGGGAGGGGACAGCTGTGAGACCCCCCCCAAAACGAGCACCCCCAGAACCAAAATCCACCCAAACATCCCCCAGGGACCCCCTAAACCCTTTAGGGACACCCCCAAGACCCCAAGCACCCCCCAGGGACCCCCCCCACCCTGGGACCCCCAACACCCCCATAACCCCTTAGGTACTCCCCAGGATCTCTTAGGGACCCCCCAAAATCCTACAGGGACCCCCCCCAGGTGCCTCCCAGGACCCCCCAAAACCCTTTAAGGACCTCCAAGCTCCCCCCAGGACCCCAAGCACCCTCCAGGGACCCCCCCAACACCCTCAGAACCCCCCAAAACCCCATAGGGACCCCCAAGGAGCCCCCCACAACACCAAGGACTCCCCAGGGACCCCCCCAGGACCCCAAACACCCCTCAGAGACTCCCCAAGGACCCGCCAAAATCCCTTAGGGTCCCCCCAACACCCCCCAGGACCCCTTAGGGACCCGCTAACCAGCCTTAGGAAGCCCCCAGGGCCCCCCAAAACCCTTTAGAGACCTCCCAGAAGCCTCTAAGAGCCCTTAGGGTCCCCCCAACATCCCCCAGGACCCCTTTGAGACCCCCCCCCAGAACCCCACAGGACCACCCGACCCCCCAAAACCCATTAGGGACCCCCAAGAGCCCCCCGGGAACGCCCCCCAGGCCCCTGAACACCCCTCAAGACCCCCCCAACACCCTGCAGGACCCCCCAGAATCCCTCAGGACCCCCCACCCAGCCTTAGGGACCCCCCTCAGGACCCCCCCAAAACCCCTTAGGGACCCCTAAGTCCCCTTAGGGTCACCCCAGTACCCCCGAGAGCCCCCCCAAAACCCTCAGGACCCCCCAGACTCCCTTAGGGAACCCCCCAGGAGCCCCGAGGACCCCCCAAAACCCCTTGGGAACTCCCCCTCCCCCACCTCCAGCAGCAGCCCCTCCCCTCCCTCGGGGGGGCGGAGCTCCAGCGTCACGCGGTGCGGGGGGAGGGGCCCGAGCCCGGCCCGGTGCAGCTCCAGCTCTGGGGGGGGGAGGGGCGGAGTCGGGGGGGGGAGGGGCATGGGCCTGGGAGCGCCCCATGCTGGATTTGGGGCCCGGCCCCGCCCACTGCCCCCTCCACCCCCCTCGGTGGTTCGGTCCTTGCCCCTCCCCCCCCCCCCGGTACTTTGGTCTATCCCACACGGAAGTTGGTCTCTCCTCACCGGAAGTCGCTCTCCCTACCCCGAAAGTTGCTCTCCCCTCCCCCAAAAGTTGGTCTCTACCGGAATTTGCTCTTCCCACCCGGAAGTTCCGCTCTTCGCTTCCGGAAGGAGCTCTCTCCACCCTGAAGCTGTTCTCATCCTCCTGGAAGTTGCTCTTTTCCCCCCCCATGGAAATTGCTCGCCCCCTCCCCGGAAGTCGCCCTCGCTCTTCCGGAAGTTGTTCTCCGTCCTCAACCAGAAGTTGCAGTTTTTCTCCCGGAAGTTGGTCTATCCCTCCTCAGAAATTACTCATCCCCTTCCCGGAACTCTCTGCCCTCCCCAGAAGTTGTTCTTCCCCCACCAGAAGTTCCTCTCCCACCAGAAAGTTTCGTTCCTCCACCGGAACTCGCTCTCCCCTTCCCGGAAACTGCTCTTCTCCCACCGGAAGTTGCGCTCCCCTCCCCGGGAAGATGACCTCCCTCTCACCGGAAGTAGGTCTACCCCCAGGAAGTTGCTCTCCCCTACCGAAAATTACTCTCCCTTCCCCCGGAAGTTGCTCTCCTCTACCGGAAATTGCTCTCCCCTCCCCCGGAAGTTGCTCTTCCCTCCCCCGGAAAGGGCTCTCACCCTCACGGAAGCGTTTGGCGTCGAACGGCTGCAGCAGCGCCCCCTGCTGGAGCGGCCCGTGCGGCGCGTGTGGGCCCCTCACGACGCCGAGGGCGGGGCCATCACCGGGGCGCATGCGCAGGAAGAGCCCGCGGGGGGCGCTGCTGAGCAGTAGCCCAGGTCCCGCCCCCACCGGAAGCACCAGGCGCGGCAGCGGCGGCGGCGCCGCCCCCTGGCGGCCCGGAGGACTGAGCAGGTACTCGCCGGGGGGCAGCGCCCCCTGCCAGGCCAGGGCGGGGCCTCTGCGCAGGCGCAGCAGCAACGCCGCGTCCCCTGCAGGGGGCACCAGAGAAAAAAAAGGGGCAGGGTCACAGCGACGGGCAGAGCCAATAGGGAGCGAGCGTGGGTAAAGGGCGTGGGATTCGTATGGGCGGGGCCGGGATGGGGGCGGAGCCAAAGCTCGGGCCGTGAGAACAAAACGTGGACCGCGGCTGGGTGTGTGGCCCAGGTTTGGGGGAGGAGCCAAACCTGAGTTGGGTCAATAAAAGGTGGGAGTATTGACGGGGGACGTGGCCAGGTTGTGATTGGCTGTTGGCTCCTCCCCTTGGAGGCGTGTCTTACCGGCTGCAGGGGGGAGGGGTTCTGCGCTCTCCACCTCGATGCGCAGAGGCAGCACTTCCGGGGGCGGAGCCACTGCTGAAGAGGCGGAGTCAGGAAGGTGCCACACCGCATTGCTCTGCCCCCAGGGCCACCCCAGCCCCAGAATTGTCCCAGAACTGTCCCCAACCATTCTCTCTCACCAGGCTTTTCCTCATCCGAGGCCCCCTCTTGGCTCTCGGGGGGTGGGGTCGGTGGGAGGGGCTCCGTGGGGCTCAGCCCCGCCTCCTTCTGGCTCTGCCGGCCCTTGGGGGGCTTGGGCTCTGTCGGGGGGCGGAACTGAGATGGTTTACTCAGGTCTGACCCCTGCACCCCTCCCCCTGCCCTTCCAGTGCCCCACTGGGCCCCTCCCCCGGTGCTCCTCTGTTTGCTTCCCCCACAGCGGGGCACCCCCAGCCTCAACGCCCTCCCCCACTCGGGCCCCTCCTGATTTGGGGATTCCCCCTCATCCAGTCCCCTTCCCCCAAATTCAGTCCCCCAACTCCATTTCCGGTATGTCCCCCCATATTCTATCCCCATTTCCGGTGTGGCCCCCAACATCCGTCCCCTCACCAATTTCCTGTGTCCCTCCAATCTCCATGCCCCATTCCATGCCCCCATTCCATCCCGGTTCCGTTCCTGCTCCCGGGGCTCACCGCGGGCTGGCAGCACCCGGTACACGCGGTAGGGGCACGGCCCATCCGAGCGGCCCCGCCCCGGCAGCGCGCGAAACTCGGGGCTCCGGGCCAGGGCGCAGCGCAGCCGCGTCTTCCACCCCGCGGGGTCGGGGGGGTCCCCGGGCCGGAGCCGCCCCTTGTACTCCGCCCATGCCTGCCCGGAGCAAGAGCGTCGGGCGACGCCCACAGACACGCCCATTTGATTTGCATAGCGCAGTTCCCGCCCCACCCTCTTGCACTTTGCATGGCTCGGCCCCGCCCCGTGCTCAAAGCCCCACCCCGCAGCTGTCCTAGCCCCGCCCCCCACCTGGTTCCCCCCGAGGGGATGTGGATTAAGCCACGCCTCTGCTCAGCGCCCCCCATAGCCCCGCCCTCTTCTTAGCTCCTCCCTCTTTCACAGCCTATCCGCGTTTTAAGCCCCGGCTCTCAATCAGGCCCCACCCATAATCTTAGACAGCCCCGCTCCTCACTTTTGCGAAGCCCCGCCTCTCGCTAAGCCCTGCCCCACTCTGCAGAGCCTCGCCCTTTTCCCCACCCCTCACAGTACAGAGCGTCGTTATTGGCCCCGCCCCTCACTGTGCTGGACCCCACCCCTGACCCTGCAGGCCCCGCCCCCCTGCATAGCTCCGCCCCCGACCTAGCAGACCTTGCCCCTCCATAGCCATGCCCCAGCCCCGCCCCTGCAGGCCCCGCCCCCTTGCACAGCTCCGCCCCTGACCTATCAGACCTTGCCCCTGCATAGCCATGCCCCAAGCCCCGCCCCTGACCCTACAGAGCCCCGCCCCTTCCCCTGCAGGCCCCGCCCCTGACATTTCAGAGCGCCGCCCTCGCCCCGTCGCGGAAACCACCCCTCACTATGCATAGCCCCGCCCCGGCCCTTCCCCTGACCCTGCATAGCCCCGCCCCTACTCTGTAGAGCGCCGGTGCAGCCCCGCCCTCACTTTGCATAGCCCTGCCTCCAGCACCGCCCTCTCTCTGCATAGCCCCGCCCCTAACCATGCATAGCCCCGCCCCTACCCTGCAGAGCGCCGCCCCCGCCCCTTCGCGGGCCCCGCTCCGCCCGCCGTGGGCCCAGGGGATCCTGAGCGCCGTCCGGGCCGCGTCGTCCCACTGCAGGCCCGGGAACCGCCCGCTCTGCAGCTGCGCCAGCAGCCACGGCCGCAGCCGCCGCGGGCCGCCCTCCGCCATCCCGGGAAGGCGGCGACAGCGGGGCGGGCGGCGGGACCCGGGGCGAGCTGAGGGATCCCGGGCGAGCAGCGGCTCGGGGCGATCCCGGGGCTCCGGGCGAGCAGAGTGGCCCCGGACCAGCCGAGCTGCGCCGTTTCCGGGATTTGACGTCACCGCGACGGCCACGTGATTTCCCTCGCCAATCAGCGAGCGGCAAAGCGGCACCGCGCGGAGTTCGCGTAAGGGGCGTGGCTATAGCGCGATGTCGACTGTGTTTGCATAAAGGGGCGCGGTTATAGCGCATGGTACCGCCTCTGCATTTGCATAAAGGGGCGCGGTTATAGCGCATGGTACCGCCTCTGCATTTGCATAAAGGGGCGCGGTTATAGCGCATGGTACCGCCTCTTCATTTGCATAAAGGGGAGCGGTGATAGCGCATGGTACCGCCTGTTCATTTGCATAAAGGGGCGCGGTGATAGCGCATGGTACCGGCTCTGCATTTGCATAAAGGGGCGCGGTGATAGCGCATGGTACCGCCTCTGCATTTGCATAAAGGGGCGCGGTTATAGCGCATGGTACCGGCTCTGCATTTGCATAAAGGGGCGCGGTTATAGCGCATGGTACCGGCTCTGCATTTGCATAAAGGGGCGAGGTTATAGCGCATGGTACCGGCTCTGCATTTGCATAAAGGGGCGCGGTTATAGCGCATGGTACCGGCTCTGCATTTGCATAAAGAGCCGTAGTCATAGCGCACAGCACCTCCCCTGTATTTGCATAAATGGGCGTGGTTAAATTCACTGTACCGACTGTATCTGCATAAAGGGGCGTGGCTACAGCCCACGGTATTGCCTGTTTTCCATAAATGGGCGCGGCTACAACTCATTGTATCACCTCTTCATTTGCATAAAGGGGCATGGCTCTAACGCATGTACCACCTTTGTATTTGCATAAAGGGGCGTTTTTTTCTCACATTTGCATAACGCGGCATGCCCGTTCATGCAAGCCCCGCCCCTTACGCCCAATTTCCTGCCCTGGCCCCCCTTCCCCAGGGACAGAACCGAGGTTTTGGGGACCCCCGGACCCAGATTTGGGGGATCTCACCTGGATGTGGGTGTGTCACAGAGATTTGGTGTCACACCCAGAATAAGGGGGTCACACCCGGATTTGGGGGGGGTCTCACCCACATTTAGGGGCTCACACCGCAATTTGGGGTGGTCCCACACAGATTTGGGGTCACACCCAGATTTTGGGGTCTCACACAGCTTTATTGCCCATCCCCCATTTTGGGGGGGGTCTCACCTGACCCCTGCCCCACCCCCGCCCCCTGTGCCGCCCCCCTGTGCCCCCCCAGCATCGGGGGCTCCGGACATCATGAGGAAGAGCACGATGGGGATGATGTACATCCACTGTGGGGAGAGGAGGGGGAGGGGGGAGGTCACCCCAAAATCAGCCCCAAATCAGCCCCAAAAATCAGCCCAGATCATCCCAAAATCCCCCCCAAAAAAACCCAAAAATCAGCCCAAGCCACCCCAAAAATCCATCTCAAAATCAGCCCAAATCCACCCCAAAATCTCCCAAATCAGCCCCAAATCATCCCAAAAATCACCTCAATATCAGTCCAAATCACCCCGAAATGTATCCCAAAATCCACCCCAAAATCACCCCAGATCACCCCAAAATCACCCCAAAAATCCACCCCAATATCAGTCCAAATCACCCCGAAATGTATCCCAAAATCCACCCCAAAATCAGCCCAAATCACCCCAAAAATCTACCCCAGAATTTACCCCAAAATCAGCCCCAAATCCCCCCCCAAATCACCCCAAAAATCCACCCCAAAATCAGTCCAAATCACCACAAATGCACCCCAAAATCCACCCCAGATCACCCCAAAACCCACCCAAAATCAGCCCCAAATCACCCCAAAAATCCACCCCAGAATTTACCCCAAAATCACCCCAAAATCAGCCCCCCAAAATCACCCCAGATCACCCCAAAATCAGGCCCCCAAAATCACCCCAGATCACCCCAAAACCCACCCCAGAATTTACCCCAAAATCAGCCCCCCAAAATCACCCCAGATCACCCCAAAATCAGGCCCCCAAAATCACCCCAGATCACCCCAAAACCCACCCAAAATCAGCCCCAAATCACCCCAAAAATCCACCCCAGAATTTACCCCAAAATTCACCAAACCCCCCCCCGAATCACCCCGAAATCAGCCCAAATCACCCTGAAACCACCCCAAAATCAGGCCCCCAAAATCACCCCAGATCACCCCAAAATCAGGCCCCCAAAATCACCCCAGATCACCCCAAAACCCACCCCAGAATTTACCCCAAAATCAGCCCCCCAAAATCACCCCAGATCACCCCAAAATCAGGCCCCCAAAATCACCCCAGATCACCCCAAAACCCACCCAAAATCAGCCCCAAATCACCCCAAAAATCCACCCCAGAATTTACCCCAAAATTCACCAAACCCCCCCCCGAATCACCCCGAAATCAGCCCAAATCACCCTGAAACCACCCCAAAATCAGGCCCCCAAAATCAGCCCCCCAAAATCCCCCCAAATCCTCCCAAAATCAGCCCCCCAAAATCACCCCAGATCACCCCAAAATCCACCCAAACCCAAACGGGAAATGGGGGGGTGACCCCAAAATCCCAATAATGGGGAGGGGGTGCTGGAAGAGTTTGGGGGGGGTCAGGAGGGGTTTGGGGGTGCAGGGTTTGAGGTTTTTGGGGTGGCTTTTAGGGCAGGGAATTTTGGGGTGCTCTTTGGGGGGTCCTGGATGGTTTCAGGGGGTCCTGAGTGATTTTTGGGGGGGTCCCAGGTGGGTTTTGGGGTGTCTGGATGGGTTTTGGGGGTGTCCAGGACGAATTTTGGGGTGTCTGGGGTGGGTTTTGGGGTGTCCCAGGTGATTTCAGGGTGTCCCAGGTGTTCTTGGGGTGTGAGGGTGGGTTTTGGGGTGTCCCAGGTGAGTTTTGGGGTGCCCAGGTGTTTATGGGGTGTCCCAGGTGGTTTTTGGGTGGGTTTTTGGGGTGTCACAGGTGATTTCTGGGGTGTCCCAGGTGATTTTTGGGGTGTCTGGGTGGATTTTGAGGTGTCCCAGATGATTTTGGGGGCTCTGGGTGAATTTTTGAGGGTCCTAGGTGGTTTGGGGGGGGAATCTGGGGTGGTTTTTGGGGTGTCCCAGATGATTTTTGGGGGGTCCCAGGGGGGTCTGGGTGGCTTTTTGGGGTGTCCCAGGTGTTTTTGGGGTGTCCCAGATGATTTTTGGGGGGTCCCGGGGGGGCTGGGTGGCTTTTTGGGGTGTCCCAGTTGTTTTTGTGGGGTCCCAGATGATTTTTGGGGGGTCCCAGGGGGGTCTGGGTGGCTTTTTGGGGTGTCCCAGGTGATTTTTGGGGGTCTGGGTGGCTTTTTGGGGTGTCCCAGGTGTTTTTGTGGGGTACCAGATGATTTTTGGGGAGTCCCAGGGGGGTCTGGGTGGCTTTTTGGGGTGTCCCAGGTGTTTCTGGGGGGTCCCAGACGATTTCTGGGGGGTCCCAGGGGGGTCTGGGTGGCTTTTTGGGGTGTCCCAGGTGGTTTTTGGGGGTCTGGGTGGCTTTTTGGGGTGCCCCAGGTGTTTTTGGGGGGTCCCAGATGATTTTTGGGGTGTCCCAGGGGGTTTGGGTGGCTTTTTGGGGTGCCCCAGGTGTTTTTGGGGGGTCCCAGATGATTTTTGGAGGGTCCCAGGGGGGTCTGGGCAGATTTCTGGGGTGCCCCAGGTGGTTTTTGGGGGGTCCCAGGGGGGTTTGGGTGGCTTTTTGGGGTGCCCCAGTTTTGGGGGGTCCCAGACAATATCTGAGGGGTCCCAGGGGGGTCTGGGTGGATTTTTGGGGTGCCCCAGGTGGTTTTGGGGTGTCCCAGGTGGTTTTGGGGGGTCCCAGGTGGTTTTTGGGGTGCCCCAGGTGGTTTTTGGGGTGTCCCAGGTGGTTTTTGGGGTGTCCCAGGTGGTTTTGGGGGGTCCCAGATGATTTTTGGGGGGGTCCCAGGGGGGTCTGGGGGGGTCCCAGGGGGGTCTGGGTGGATTTTTGGGGTGCCCCAGGTGGTTTTGGGGGGTCCCTCACGTATTTGGCAAAGAAGGATTTCTGCTCCTGGGGGTTCCGGGCGCGCTGGGCCTGCTCCTGCTCCAGGTGCCGGATGAAGGCGGCGGTCTCAGGGCTGGGGACACACAGGGGACATTGGGGACACACAGGGGACAGTGGGGACACTGAGGGCACTGGGGACATTGTGGGGACATTGGGGACACACAGGGGACACTGGGGGGGCTGGGGGCACTGGGGACACTGGGGGACACAGGGGGTCACGCCCACCCCAAAACTGTCCCCACAGGGAACCCCAGCATCCCCCAAAAGCTGAGCCAGCCCCAAACCCGTCCCCGTGTCCCCCTGTCACCCTGTCCTCATATCCCCCACATCCCCATGTCCCCATGTCCCCCCAGTCCCTTGTCCTGGTGTCCCTCATGTCCCCCCACATCACCCCCCTGTCCCCATGTCCCCCTTTGTCCCTATGTCCCCCTGTCCCCCCGAAATCCCCCCTGTCCCCTGTCCCTGTGTCCCCATATTCCCCCACATCCCCATGTCCCCCCATGTCATCCCCGTGTCCCCCTGTATGTGTCCCCATGTCCCCCCATCCCTACATCCTCCCCTGCCCCTGACCCCTTGTCCTGTGTCCCCACATCCCCCCTGTCCCTGTGTCCCCCCCAAATCCCCCATGTCCCCCTGTACCCGTCCCCATGTCCCTCCTGTGTCCCCACATCCCCCCTGTCCCCCTGACCCCATATCCCCCCCTTCCCTGTACCCGTGTCCCCCCATGTCCCCATATCCCCCATCCCCTGTCCCCATCCCCTGTCCCCTGTCCCCATCCCCTGTCCCCATCCCCTGTCCCCTGTCCCCTGTCCCTGTCCCCTGTCCCCTGTCCCTGTCCCCCGTCCCCTGTCCCTGTCCCCATCCCCTGTCCCTGACCCCATCCTCTGTCCCCCATCCCCTGTCCCCTGTCCCCATCCCCTGTCCCCTGTCCCCATCCCCTGTCCCCATCCCCTGTCCCTGTCCCCCATCCCCTGTCCCCATCCCCTGTCCCCTGTCCCTGTCCCCCATCCCCTGTCCCCATCCCCTGTCCCCTGTCCCTGTCCCCATCCCCTGTCCCTGTCCCCATCCCCTGTCCCTGTCCCCTGTCCCTGTCCCCCATCCCCTGTCCCCCATCCCCTGTCCCCTGTCCCCATCCCGTCCCCTGTCCCCATCCCCTGTCCCCATCCCCTGTCCCCTGTCCCCATCCCCTGTCCCATCCCCCATCCCCCATCCCCTGTCCCCATCCCCTGTCCCCTGTCCCACATCCCCTGTCCCCATCCCCTGTCCCATCCCCCATCCCCCGTCCCTGTCCCTGTCCCTGTCCCTGTCCCTCACGTGGCAGCAGGCAGGGGCTGTCTCAGTGCCACCGAGGTGTTGAAGAGCTCCAGGTGCGCGTCCTCCACCCAGGTGCCCCGGCAGGTGCCCGGGGCTGCCACCACCCCCAGGGCCACCACGTGCCCGGCCACGTCCAGGTGCAGGGACAGCTGGTCCGACAGGTGTGACTCCAGCAGGGCACACTGGGGACAGGGGGACACGTGAGGGGACACGGGGGACACGGGGGACACGGGGGGGACAGGGACACAGGGACACACGAGAGGACATGGGGACATGGGTGACAGGGGCACGGGGGCACAGGGGCACAGGGACACAGGTGACGGTGGCCTGTGGGGACGTGAGGGGACACAGGGACACGGGTGATGGTGGCACAGGGGGACACGAGAGAACAGGAGTCACAGGGACACGTGGGAGACATGGGGACATGGGGTGACGGTGGCACAGGGGGACACGTGAGGGGACGGGGTACAGGGTGAGGGCACTGAGGGGACAATGGGGTGGGGGGACACAGGGGACATGGGGGGGACACGAGGGACACAGAGGGGACACGGGGAGGGTGACACAGTGGGGACATGGGGCAGGAGGACCCAGGGTGTCCGGAGGGTGCTCCAGAGGTGACACAGGGGTGTCCCAGGAGTGGCCCAGGGGGTGACACAGGTCAGGGTGTCCCCAAGGTGTCCCCAGGGGTGTCCCAGGGTGTCCCCAGGTATGTCCCAGGGGTGTCCCCAGGGTGTCCCAGCTCAGGTGTCCCCAGGGTGTCTCAGGGGGTGTCCCCAGGGTGTCCCAGCTCAGGCGTCCCCAGGGTGTCCCAGGTGTCCCCATCACTCACCGCCCTCATGAAGGAGGTGACAAACTCAGTGCCACCCTCCTCGCCGGGGCCCAGGGGCCTGCGAGGGACCCGCACCCGGTACAGCCCGTCCCGCGCTGCCACCTCCTGTGGGGACACCCAGTGTCACCTCAGTGTCACCCCAGTGTCACCCAGTGTCTCCCCAGTGTCACCTCGCTGTCCCCCAGTGTCACTCTGGTGTCCACCCGGTATCACTCCAATGTCACCCCAATGTCACCCTAGTGCCACCCCAATGTCCCCCCCACTCCCCTTCGTGTCCCCCCACTCTTCCCCTTCGTGTCCCCCCAGTGCCTCCCCATGTCCCCCTCGTGTCCCTGCTGTCCCCCCTCTGTCCCCCGTGGCCTGCTCTGTCCTCGGTGCTGTCCCTCCTCTGTCCCCAGTGTCCCCCCGTCCCCCCCGTGTCCCCTCTCTGTCCCTCCTCTGTCACCACAGTGCCCCCCGGTGCCCCCCCATCCCCTCTGTCCCCCCCTGTCCCCCCCATCCCTTGTCCCTGTGTCCCCAGTGCTGTCCCTCCCCCATCCCCCTGTCCCCTTTGTCCTCTGTCCTCCCTGTCCCTGTATCTCCTGGTGCTGTCCCTCCTCTGTCCCCCCAGTGTCCCTCTGTCCCCACACTGTCCCACTCCATCCCCCCGTGTCCCCTCTCTTTCCCCCCAAACCCCACCATGTCCCTGTGTCCCAGGTGCTGTCCCCCCCATGTCCCCGTGTCCCCCATGTCCCCTGCCCCTGTCGCTCACCCTCAGCCACGCTCTCTCCTCCTCCCCGCTGTCCCTGTCCCCATCCCTGTCCCCTCTGTCCCCCGGTGTTGCTCAGCCTCAGCCACACTCTCTCCTCCTCCCCTGCTGTCCCCTGTCCCCATCCCTGTCCCCTGTCCCTGTCCCCGCTGTCGCTCACCCTCAGCTGCGCTCTCTCCTCCTCCCCTGCTGTCCCCTGTCCCCATCCCTGTCCCCTGTCCCCTGTCCCTGTCCCCGCTGTCGCTCACCCTCAGCTGCGCTCTCTCCTCCTCCCCTGCTGTCCCCTGTCCCCATCCCTGTCCCCTGTCCCTGTCCCCTGTCCCCATCCCTGTCCCCTGTCCCCGCTGTCGCTCACCCTCAGCTGCGCTCTCTCCTCCTCCCCTGCTGTCCCCTGTCCCCATCCCTGTCCCCTGTCCCTGTCCCTGTCCCCGCTGTCGCTCACCCTCAGCCGCGCTCTCTCCTCCTCCCCCAGCGGTTTCTGCGCCAGCGCCAGCGCCGGCTCGGGGCCCCAGCTCAGGGACAGCGCCCCCCGGCGGCGGAACCGCGGCACGTCATCTGTGCGACAGGGACAGCGGGGACAGAGGGGACAGGGACAGAGGGGACAGGGATGGGGACAGAGGGATAGGGACAGGGGGGGACAGCGGGGATAGAGACAGAGGGGACAGCGGGGACAGGGACGGGGGGACATGGAACAGGGACAGGGGACAGGGACAGGGGGACATGGAACAGGGACAGGGGACAGGGACACGGGAATATGGGGACATTGGGACACGGCGCTGGCACCAGGGACAGCCCGGTCCCCCTGCCCCCGGTGCCATCTCTGTGCCCCCAGTGCCACCCCACGCCTGCTGTCTCCAGGGCCACTCCATGTCCCTGTGTCCCCAGTGCCACCCCCTCTGCCCCCAATAGCACCCCCAGCCTGGTGTCCCCAGTGCCACCCCTGTCCCTGTGTCCCCAGTGCCACTCCCATTCCCACATCCCCAGTGCCACCTCCATGTCCCCATGCTGTCACCCAGCTCAGTGGCCCCAATGTCCCCAGGGTCCCCTGACCCCCTGTCCAAAAGTCCCAGTGTCCCCATGTCCCCAGTGTCCTCCTGTCTCCATGTCTCCATGCCCCCAATGTCCCCAGTGTCCCCAGTGTCCTCCTGTCTCCATGTCTCCATGCCCCCAGTGTCCCCAGTGTCCCCCAATGTCCCCATGTCCCCAATGTCCCCAGTGTCCCCAATGTCCCCAAATGTCCCCAGTGTCCCCAATCCCCCAGTGTCCCCAGTGTCCCCCAATGTCCCCAGTGTCCCCATTGTCCCCAATCCCCCAGTGTCCCCAATGTCCCCAGTGTCCCTCACCCAGCTCGAAGGAGTGCTCCAGGGTCAGGCTCACCCGGCAGCTCTCGGTGTCACCGGCCTGGGGGGGACACGGGGGGGACACGGGGGTGGCACCAGGACAGGGACACCAGAGGGGGACATGGGGGGTGAGACCCCCCGCAGGCCTCATGAATATTCATGACCAGCCCCGCACCCTCATTAATGCCAATGAGGCTCTGCAGCCCTATCCCCCTCATGAATATTAATCACCTGGCAGGAGCCAGAACCGCCCCTCATTAGCACTAATGAGCTGGAACCGGCAGGCTCATTAATTTGAACCCGAACCGCGTTAATTAATATTAATGAGGGCAGCAGGCGGCCCCGCCCCTGGCAGGTACTGGAGCTGTTTATACGAAGCCTAATTAATATTAATGAGAACCAGCAAGCAGCCCCGCCCCTCCCGGATACGGGGGCTGTTGTTAACACGCTAATTAATATTAATGAGGACAGGCACACGGCCCCGCCCCTCTGGGCTGCAGGCTAGTATTTACACGCCCTCTAGTTAATATTAATGAGGGAAGGCCGCGGACACACCCCCCCAAGCACTACGGGCTCTATTGGCGGCCACGCCCCCAAATTAATATTAACGAGCCCCCCCATCCCGCACAGGCTCCTGATGCGTACCGGGTACCGAGTACCGGGTACCGAGTACCGGGGTGCCGATGCTGCCCCGCATCCGGCCCCGCTCCCCGCGGTGATCCCGGTACCGGAGCCCCCCTCGCTCCCCCGGTATCCCCGGAGCCTCCCGTGCTCACCCCGGTGCCGGTTCCGGCTCCCCCCCGGTACCGGAGCCTCCTCCCCGCTCCCCCCGGTGTTCCCGGAGCCTCCCGTGCTCACCCTGGTGCCGGTGCCCGTTCCCCCCCGGTACCGGAGCCTCCTCCCCGCTCCCCCCGGTGTTGCCGGGCCCTCCGTGCTCAGCCCGGTGCCGGTGCCGGTTCCCCCCCGGTACCGGAGCCTCCTCCCCGCTCCCCCCGGTGTTCCCGGAGCCTCCCGTGCTCAGCCCGGTGCCGGTTCCCCCCCGGTACCGGAGCTTTCTCCCCGCTCCACCCGGTGTTCCCGGAGCCTCCCGTGCTCACCCTGGTGCCGGTGCCGGTGCCGGTTCCCCCCCGGCAGAGCCCCCCGGCTCTGCCCAGCGCCGCCCCCGCCGCCAACAGCGCCAGCACTGGCAGGGTCCACGGCGGCGCCATCTTGGAGCGCGGGGCACGGCGGGAACGGGGCGGGGCCAGCGCGGGGGGCGGGGCTTGAGACAATGACCGGGGCTGGCGCGGAGGAGGCGTGGTCAGGAGTGGGTGGGCGGGGTCTATCGAAGGGGAGGGGCTTCCGTGAGGGGGCGGGGCCAACGAGGTGCTCCCGCTTGTGCATTCCGGCCCCCAAATGCAGCCTGGGAACACCCAGGACAGACAGAGGGACCTCCCCTGGTGACCCCTGACCCCCCCGGTGACCCCTGACCCCCCAGTGACTCCTGACCCCCCAGTGACCCCTGAGACCCCCAGTGACCTCTGACCCCCCCCAGGACAGACAGAGGGACCTCCCCCGATGACCCCTGACCCCTCCCAGTGACCCCTGAGACCCCCGGTGACCCCTGACCCCTCTCAGTGACCCCTGACCCCCCCAGGACAGACAGAGGGATCCACCCCAGTGACCCTTGACCCCCCAGTGACCCCTGACCCCTCCCAGTCACCTTTGGGACCCCCCCAGTAACCCCTGATTCCCCCCCAGTCACCTATGGGGACCTCCCAGTGACATTTGGGGACCCTTCCCAGTGACCTCTGGGACCCCTCCCAGTGACCTCTGGGACCCCTCCCAGTGACATTTGGGGACCCTTCCCAGTGACCTCTGGGAACCCCCCCCCCCCATTTGGGACCCCTCCCAGTGACATTTAGGGACCCCCCAGGGCCCCTTGATGGATTTTGGGGGGGGTCACCCCCAGCCCGGTGTCCCCCCCATCGTGTCCCCGCCCCCTTCCCAAGCCCCTCCCCCGTCCCGGTGCCACCCAGGTGCCAAAACCGGACAGAGAGCAGCGGGATGGAGCAGAACGGGAATGAGCAAAAGGCGGGAATTTATTCAAAATAGCGCGGGGGGGGCGGGGCCGCCCCTCGGGATGGGCACCGGGAGTGATCAACCCGGGAGGGAATTCCCGGTACCGGGGCACCGGGAATGATCAGCCCGGGACACCGGGAGTGAATTCCTATCCCGGGACACCGGGAGTGATCAACCCGGGAGGGAATTCCTGTCCCGGGAATTTCCATCCCGGGAGGGAATTGCCACCCCGGAACACCGGGAGTGCCCCTCCGGGATGGAATTCCCATGCCGAGGGACCAGGAATGATCATCCCGGGAGGGAATTCTCGTCCTGGTGCACCGGTAATTCCCGTCCCGGGAGGGAATTCACATCCTGGGACACCGGGAATGCTCATCCCGGGAGAGAATTCCCGTCCCGGCGCACCGGGAGTGCCTGTCCCGGTGCCCCGGTGACTCCCGGCCCGGTGCCCCGGTCACTCCCGCGCTCTCAGCCCACGGTGTTCCGCAGGAAGCGCAGCAGGTCCCGCACCACGGAGAAGAACCGCAGCAGCACCACGCTCGGCTCCGAGCGCTCCGGGCCGCTCCCGCCGCTGCCGCCGCCGCCGGCACTCCCGGTGCCGCCGGTCCTGCCGGTGCCGCCGGTCCTGCCGGTGCCGCCGGTCCTGCGGGTGCCGCCGGTGGTCCCGGGGCTCCTGGTGGTGCCGGGGGTCTCGGGGGGCGCCAGCTGCCGCAGGATCCAGCGGCTGAAGAGCCAGGCGGGGGTGAAGACGCAGCCGCGGCTGCCGGCGGTGACCCCCAGGAGCCAGAACCGGCCCGAGCCCCGGAACCGGCACACGAGGGGCGCGCCCGGGTCAGCCTGCGGGGAGAGGGAGCGGAGGTAGGGAGGGGAGAGGGTCAGCGGGAGGGGCGGGGAAGGGAGAGGGGAGAGGGGAGGGGAGGGGAGGGGAGGGGAGGGGGAGGGGAGGGGAGGGGAGGGGAGGGGAGGGGAGGGGAGGGGAGGGGAGGGGAGGGGAGAAGGTCAAGAGGGAGGGGCAGGGGAAGGGGAATGGGGGGAGGGGCAATGGGGCGGGTCATGAGTGAGGGGCAATGGGGAGGCTCAGTGGGGGAGGGGAGAGGGTCTGTGGGGGAGGGGCAGCGGGGCTGCGCTCCCGCCGCGGGGCCGCGCCCGGGGCTGGGGGCGGCCCGAGGGGGCGGGGGGGGAGGGGGTGTCAGTGAGGGAGGGGCAGCCCCGGGACATGGGTGGGGATCGGGATGGGGAACGGGATTGGGAACGGGATCGGGACAGGGATTGGGAACGGGATCGGGATCGGGATCGGGATTGGGATCGGGAACGGGATCGGGATCGGGATCGGGAACGGGAATGGGATCGGGATCGGGTTTGGGACGGGGATTGGGAACGGGACCGGGTTTGGGAACGAGATCGGGATCGGGATTGGGATTGGGATTGGGAACGGGACCGGGATCGGGAACGGGATTGGGAACAGGACGGGGACTGGGATCTGGATCGGGATCGGGATTGGGAACGGGATTGGGAAGGGGATCGGGGCCGGGATTGGGACTGGCACCAGGATCGGGACCGGGATTGGGACTGGAACTGGGATGGCAACCCCGGGACACAAAAGGGGGGCGGGATCGGGATTGGGATTGGGATGGGGATCACTATTGGGATCAGGACCGGGACTGGGATTAGCACCGGAATCGGGACTGGAACTGGGATTGGGATTGGCACCGGGACTGGGATCAGGATGGGGACCGGGACTAGGACTGGGATTAGGACAGGGATCGGGATTGGGATCGGGATTGGCACCGAGATGGGGATCGGGACAGGGTCCAGGACTGGGATCGAGATGGGGATCGGGACTGGGATTAGGACTGGGATCGGGATTGGGTTTAGGATTGGCACCAGGATCGGGATGGGGATTGGAATTGGCGCCGGGACTGGCACCGGGATCGGGATGGCAGCCCCGGGACACGGGACTCGGGCGGGGAACCGGAACGGGGCCGGGGCGGGGCGGGGCTCCGGGGCGGGGTCGGGGCGGCGCTCACCTGGCAGGTGTCGGAGCCGCCCCGCGAGTGCTCCGCCCACACCTGGAGGAAGGGCGTGGTCCCGGCGCCGTCACAGAGCTCGGGCTGGAGCAGCCGCACCTGCGCCTCCCACAGCACCTCCCGGGGCGGGGCTGGGGGCGGGGCCGTGAGAGCCCGCACCTGGGCACACCTGCCCCGCACCTGCCCCCCACCTGGGCACACCTGGGACACACCTGGGACACACCTGAGTCTTCTGTGGGACCCCAGCCCCCATCTCAGGGACCCCAGCCCATCCTCGGGACACACCTGGGGCATACCTGAGACTATTATGAGATCTTAACCTGACAGAGGCACACGTGGTGCTCACCTGTGCCCACCTCAGCCCCACCCAGTGCTCATCTGTGCTGGCCATGGATCCCCCCCCAGCCCCACCCCAGCCCCACCAGGCCCTCACCTGTGCCTCCCCATTCCCTGCTGTTGTTCACCTATGGCCACCATGGATCCCCAGCCCCCCTGTGGCTCACCTGTGCCCCCCCAGCTCCATCTGGCACTCACCTGTGCCCCCATTCTCCCCTGGCACTCACCTGTGCCCAGCTCAGCCCCGCCCTGTCTCTCACCTGTGCCCCGCCCTGCCCTGGTCCTCACCTGTCCCGGCCAGCGCCGCCCACCCCGCGGTGTAGCAGGGCCCGATCCCCTCCGGCTCTGGCCCGGCCCGGCTGACGCAGCCCAGCTGCACGAAGTCGCTGCACTCCGCGGGCGGCTGCAGCTGCAGCAGCGCCACGTCCAGCCCCGGGTGCCGCCGCGCCCGCCGCACCTGCCGCACCTGCGCCTCGGGCCCGGGGTCGCTCAGGTCGGTGGCGCCCAGCACCACGCGCCACGCGCTGACGTTCCTGGGGACACCGGGAACCGTCAGCGGGAGCCGAGCCCGCCCGAGACCAGCGGGGGCAGCACGGAGCCAGCCCGGAGCCTCCCGAGGGTGGCCCGGGTCACCCCGGAGCTCCTCGGGGCCATCCTGGAGCATCCCGAGACCATCCCTGGACCATCCCAAAGCCCCCAGGGCCATCCCAGATCATCCTGGAGCCATCCTGGGTCATCCCAGATCATCCCAGACCATCCAGGGGCCATCCCAAAGCCCCCAGGGCCATCCCAGATCATCCTGGAGCCATCCTGGGTCATCCTGGAGCCATCCCAGGCCATCCCAGATCACTCCAGGGCCATCCCAGATCATCCTGGAGCCATCCTGGGTCATCCCAGACCATCCCAGGGCCATCCCGAAGTCCTCAGGGTCATCCCAGATCATCCTGGAGCCATCCTGGGTCATCCCAGATCACCCCAGGACCATCCCAAAGCCCCCCAGGGCCATCCCAGATCATCCCAGGGCCATCCCAGACCTTCCCAGGGCCATGCCAAAGCCCCCTGGAGCCATCCTGGAGCATCCCAAATCATCCTGGATCACCCCAAAGCTCCATGGGGCCATCCTGAATCTTCCTGGGACCCCCCTGAAACTCTTTGGCACCATCCCAGAGCCTCCCTGAGCCTCCCGGGGTCATCCCGGGACCATCCTGGATCATCCTGAGACCATCCTGGGGCCATCACGGAGCTTTCCGGGACCATCCTGGATCACCCCAGGTTATCCTGGATCATCTCGGGGCCATCCTGGAGCATCCCTGACAATCCCGGAGCTTCCTGAGGCCATCCCAGACCATCCTGGAGCTCTCCAGGGCCATCCCAGAGCAGCTGGGGCCATCCTGGATCATCCCAGAGCCCCTCAAGGCTATCCCGGGGCCATCCCAGACCATCCCGGAGCTCTCCAGGGCCATCCCAGGGCCATCCCAGAGCAGCTGGGGCCATCCTGGATCATCCCAGAGCCCCCCGAGGCCACCCCAGAGCCTCCCAGATCATCCCAGGGCCATCCTGGAGCATCCCAGGGCTATCCCAGGGTCCCCCTGGAGCCTCCTGGAGGATCCTGGGGGCATCCCAAAACATCCTGGATCATCCCAAAGCTCCTCAAGGCCATCCCGATCTTCCCCGAACCATCCAGAAGCTCCTCGGCACCATCCCTGAGCCTCCTGGAGTCCCCCAGGGTTATCCCAAGGCCATCCCAGCCCTTCCCAGAGGATTCCAGAGCCCCCCGAGGCACTACAGGGACCATCCCAGATCATCCCAGAGCCTCCTGGGGCTATCCCGGAGCCATCCTGAAGCCCCCAGGGTTGATCCCAGATCATCCTGGGGCCATCCTGGATCATCCCGGAGCCCCCTGGGCCCGTCCTGGATCATCCCAGGGCTATCCTGGGGCCATCCCAGCCCCATCCCAGCCCCATCCCATCCCAGATCATCCTGGAGCCATCCCGGATCAACCCAGCCCACCCCAAGGCCATCCCGCCCCATCCCAGACCCATCCTGGCCCATCCCGGGCCCATCCCTGCCCATCCCGGGCCCATCCTGGACCATCCCAGATCATCCCGGACCATTCTGGGACCATCCTGGACCATCCCAGATCATCCCAGACCATCCTGGGACCATCCTGGACCATCCCAGATCATCCCAGACCATCCTGGGACCATCCTGGACCATCCCAGATCATCCCGGACCATCCTGAGGCCATCCTGAAGTCTCCCAGGTCCATCCCAGATCATCCCGTGCCCAACCTGGATCACCCCAGGGCCATCCCGTCCCATCCCAGATCATCCCAGAGCTCCCTGGGACCATTCCAGGCCCCTCCCAGACCATCTCTGGCCACCCCAGACTCATCCCGGGCCCATCCCAGGGCTATCTTGGAGCCATCCTGGGTCATCCCGGGGCTATCCCAGAGCCTCCTGGCAGCTCCCAAAGCCTAATGGGACCATCCCGGCCCATCCCGGGCCCAGCCCAGGGCTATCCTGGGGCCTTCCCAAATCATCCTGGATCATTCTGGAGCTATCCTGGGGACATCCAAGGCCATCCTGGACCATCCTTGCCCATCCCAGGCCCATCCCAGATCATCCCAGCCCATTCCAACCCATCCCGGGCCCAGCCCAGTGCTATCCTGGGCCCATCCCAGATCATCTTGGTGCCATGCTGGACCCATCCTGTGCCCATCCCGGCCTGTTCCAGGGCTATCCCAGACCCATCCCGTGCCCATCCCGACCCACCCCTGTCCCATCTCGGCCCATCCTGTGCCATCCTGGTCCCACCCCAGTCCCACCCCAGTCCCACCCCTGTCCCATCCCGACCCATCCCGTGCCCATCCCGTGCCCATCCCGGCCCATCCCGACCCATCCCGTGCCCATCCCGTGCCCATCCCGGCCCATCCAGCCCCACCCCGTCCCACCCCGGCCCATCCCGGCCCATCCAGCCCCACCCCGGTCCCATCCCGGTCCCATCCCAACCCATCCCGGTCCCACCCCAGTCCCACCCCGCTCCCACCCCGGTGCCGCCGCGGGCAGTTCCCCGCTCACCGGGCGCGGGGCAGGCAGCGGGCGGCGGTCAGCAGCCAGCCGGGGGCGATCAGGCTCCCGCCGCAGACGTGGCCGCTGCCGGCCCGCAGCGGGTCCTGGATGCTCGCCAGCCCCGGCCAGGCCCCGGGAACCGCCCCGGAGCCACCGCCGAACTCCTCGGCCATGGGCTGGAGACCGCAGGTACCGCTGGGGGATGGGGACAGCCATGGGGACAGGGACAGAGGGACACAGGGACAGCCCTAGGGATGGGGTGGGGACAGGGACAGGGACGGCCATGGGGACAGGGACAGCCATGAGGACAGGGACAGAGGGGACAGGGACAGACATGGGGACAGACATGGGGACAGGGACAGCCATGAGGACAGGGATAGGGACAGCCATGGGGACAGGGACAGCCGTGGAGACAGGGATGGGGATGGGGACGGGGACAGAGGGACACTAATGGGGACAGGGACAGACATGGGGACAGGGACAGACATGGGGACAGGGACAGGGACAGCCATGGGGACAGGGACAGGGACAGCCATGGGGACAGGGATAGGGATGAGACAGGGACAGAGGGACAGCCATGGGGACAGGGACAGGGATAAGGATGGGGACAGCCACGGGGACAGGGATGGGGATGGGAACAGGGACAGAGGGGACAGAGGGACAGACATGGGGACAGGGACAGAGGGGACAGGGACAGCCATGGGGACAGGGATGGGGTGGGGACAGTGACAGAGGGACACAGGGACAGCCATGGGGACAGGGACAGGGACACAGGGACACAGGGACAGAGGGACAGGGGACAGGGATGGGGATGGTGACACGGGGACAGGGACATCCCCCCGGGGCGCGGCTGTGCCCCCTGGCTCTGCCCGACCGGCTGTGCCATCCCTGGGCTGTGACAGGGACACGGAGACAGGGACCCCCGACACGGGGACAGGGACACAGGGACAAGGACACCGGGACAGTGACACCTCGACAAGGGGACAGGGACCCCCAGTGCCACACGTGTCCCCTTGGCGGTGCCAGAGGCCGGCACGAGCACGGGGCTGTCACCCCCCCCCGGGCTGTGGTGACCTCGAGGACCCTCGGGGACCTTGAGGACCCTCAGGGGACTCTGGGGACCCTCAGGGGACCCCCGGGACGCCCCGGCCGCGGGCAGGTGTCACCTACTCGCAGGAGTCCCAGGTGGCCCGGGAGAGCGCGGCCGTGGCCAGCAGGACCAGGAGCCACAGCGGAGCCATGCTGGGGACAGCGGGACAGCGGCAGCGCCCCGCGGGTTCCCGAGGGTCCCCGAGGGTCCCGCCGGTCCCGGGGCTGACGTCACAGAGCGGCGGGACCGTCACAGAGCGGTGGAACGGCGGGGAGGGACAGGAACGGCCCGGGAGGCTCCGAGCCAGCCTCGGGCACTGCCAGGAACTCCCATCCCAAAATCCCCATCCCAGAACTGCATTCCCAAAATCCCCATCCCAAAATACCCATCCCAGAACTGCATTCCCGAAATCCCCATCCCAAAATCCGCATCCCAGAATTTCCATCCCAGAATTTCCATCCCAGAGTCCCCATCCCAAAATCCCCATCCCAAAATCCTCATCCCAAAATTCCTATCCCAAAAATTCAATCCCAAAATTCCCATGCCAGAATTGCATTCCCAAAATTCCCATTCCAAAATCCTCATCCCAAAATTCCCATCCCAAAATTTCAGTTTTCACGCCAAAATCATTTTCATCCCAAAAATTCCTGTTTGTAAACAGGGGAATAAATTTTCTCAACATAAAATTTATTTTTATTTTTAAATATTTTTATTTTTATTTTTACAAAACTCCATTTTTCTCTTTGTGAACACAGGAAGGTTCTCAGCAGGGAATTTATTTTTATTTTATTTTTTATTATATTTTTATTCTTACAAAGCTCCATTTCTCTTTGCAAATAGGGGAAGTTTCTCAGCAGGGAATTTATATTTATATTATTTATATCTATACCTATATCTATAGTCATATTTTATATTTATATTTATAAGTATATTTATATTTACAAACATCTGTTTTTCTCTTTGCAAACACAGGAAGGTTCTCAGCAGGGAATTTATTTTTATTTTTATTTTTATTTTTACAAAAATACATTTTTCTCTTTGCAAATGGGAGATGGTTTTCACGTGAGAATTTATTTCTATTTTTACAAAAATCCATTTTTCTGCCTGTAAACAGGGAGGGCTCTCAGCAGGGAATTTTTTTTTTTTCAATTTGTGTTTTTATTTTGTTTTTACTTTTCCAAAGCCCCCTTTCCCCCTGCAGACGGGCTCAGGGCCCTTTTCTCAGGCTCTCCAGGAAGAGCCGCTCGCTCTCCAGGAAATCGTGGTCCTGGGGGGGAAGGGGGGCACGGCTGAGCCCACCCAGGAGCTCCCCGGCCCCTTCCAGAACGTTCCGAGCCCCTTGCCCAGCCCAGCCCCCACCTGGCCAGCCCCAAACCCTTCCCAGTTCCCCCCATTCCATTCCCAAACCCTATGCCAATCCCAAACCCTCTCCCAGACAATCCCAAATCCTCTCCCAGACAATCCCAAACCCTTTCCCAGACATTCCCAAATCCTCTCCCAGACAATCCCAAACCCTTTCCCAGACATTCCCAAATCCTTTCCCAGACATTCCCAAATCCTCTCCCAGACAATCCCAAATCCTTTCCCAACCCAGTTTCCCCCTGGCCAATCCCAAACTCTTTTCCCACAATCCCAAACCCTTTCCCAGATGGTTCCGAGCCCCTTTCCCAGCCCAGTTCCCCCCTGGGGCCATTCCCAATCCCTTTCTATTCTGCCTGGCCATTCCCAAACCCTTTCCCAGGCAGTCCCAATCCCTTTCCCAGCCCAGTTTCCCCCTTTCCATCCCCAAACCCTTTCCACTCCTCCCTTTCCATCCCCAAACCCTTTCCCTTTCCCCCTGGCCAATCCCAAACCCTTTCCCCACAGTCCCAAACCCTTTCCCAGACAGTCCCAAACCCTTTTCCAGCTGGTTCCAAACTTTTTTCCAAACCATCCCAAACTCTTTCCTAGCTGGCCCCAAACCCTTTCCCACAGTCCCAAACCCTTTCCCACAATCCCAAACCCTTTCCCATCAGGTTCTCAGCCCCTTTCCCAGTCCAGCTCTCCCTGACCATTCCCAACCCTTCCCAGATCCTCCCCCAGCCAGTCCCAAACCCTTTTCTCACCCCCTTTCCATTCCCAAACCCTTTCCCTTTCCCCCTGACCATTCCCAAACCCTTTCCCTTTCCCCCTGGCCAGTCCCAAACCCTTTCCCAGACAATCCCAAACCCCTTTTCCAGCCCAGTTTCCCCCTGACCATTCCCAAACCCTTTCCCTTTTCCCCTGGCCAGTCCCAAACCCTTTCCTCACCCCCCTTCCATTTCCAAACCCTTTCCCTTTCCCCCTGGCCAGCCCCAAACCCTTCCCTCACCCCCTTTCCATTCCCAAACCCTTTCCCAGACAATCCCAAACCCCTTTTCCAGCCCAGTTTCCCCCGACCATTCCCAAACCCTTTCCTTTTCCCCCTGACCATTCCCAAACCCTTTCCTTTTCCCCCTGGCCATTCCCAAACCCTTTCCCTTTCCCCCTGGCCAATCCCAAACCCTTTCCCAGACAATCCCAAACCCCTTTTCCAGCCCACTTTCCCCCTGGCCAATCCCAAACCCTTTTTCCCTTTCCCCCTGGCCAATCCCAAACCCTTTTTCCCTTTCCCCCTGGCCAATCCCAAACCCTTTCCCAGACAATCCCAAACCCCTTTTCCAGCCCAGTTCCCCCCTGGCCAGTCCCAAACCCTTCTCCCCCATTCCCAGTCCCATTCCCAGTCCCATCCCCACCATCCTGGCGCGGTGTTTCAGCAGCAGGACGTGTCCGTAGAGCGCGGCCGCGCTGTCCCCGCTGTCCCCCAGGAGTGTCCCCAGGGTTGGCAGGAGCCCCGGGGCCACCGGAGAGGCTGCAGGAGGGGACAGCAGAGTGTCCCTGTCCCTGCTGTCCCCCAGGAGTGTCCCCAGGGCTGGCAGGAGCCCGGGAGACACCGGAGCCACTGCAGGAGGGGACAGTGGAGCGTGGGTGTGACACCCAGGTGTGGGTGTGACCCTCAGGTGTGGGTGTGACCCCCCCAGGTGTGGGTGTGACCCTCCCAGGTGTGGGTGTGACCCCCCCAGGTGTGGGTGTGACCCTCCCAGGTGTGGGTGTGACACCTCCAGCTGTGGGTGTGACCCCCAGAAGTGTGTGACCCGCCCAGGTGTGTGTGTGTGACCCCCAGGTGTGTGTGTAACACTCCCAGGTGGTTGTGTAACCCCCAGGTGCGTGTGTGACACCTCCAGGTGTGGGTGTGACCCCCAGGTGTGGGTGTGACCCCCACCCAGGTGTGTGTCCCCAGTGTTGTCCCTGTCCCCAGCAGTGTCCCATAGCCAGCGGTGTCCCTGTCCCCAGCAGTGTCCCATAGCCAGCGGTGTCCCTGTCCCCAGCAGTGTCCCCATCCCCAGCAGTGTCCCTGTCCCCAGTGCCATCCCCAGCAGTGTCCCTGTCCCTGGCAGTGTCCCCATACACTGCGCTGTTCCCAGCATTGCTCTTGTCCCCAGCACTGTCCCCACACCCAGCGGTGTCCCTGTCCCCAGTGTTGTCCCCAGCAGTGTCCCCATCCCTGGCAATGTACCCAGCAGTGTCCCCATACCCAGCAGTGTCCCTGTCCCCAGCAGTGTCCCCATACCCCGTGGTGTCCCCAGCAGTGTCCCCGTCCCTGGCAGTGTCTCCAGCGTTGTCCCTGTCCCCAGCACTGTCCCCAGCCATGTCCCTGTCCCCAGCAGTGTCCCCATACCCCGCGGTGTCCCCAGCAGTGTCCCCATCCCTGGCAGTGTCTCCAGCGTTGTCCCTGTCCCCAGCGCTGTCCCCAGGCCGGGGCCCAGCTCCTCCTGCAGCTCCCGGAGCTGCTCCCGCTGCCGCTCCAGGCTCCGCCGGCCCTGGAGCAACAGGAACGGGAAAAGTGGGAATGGAAATGGGGGAATGGGAAAGGTGGGAAAGGTGGGAATTAAGGAAGGGGGATTTTGTGGGGAAGGGGGATTTTCTGGGGAAGGGGGGGATTTCTGGAGAGGGGGATTTTCTGGGGGGATTTTCTGGGAGGAAGGATTTCCCAGGAAGGGGGGATTTTCTGGGAAGGGGATTTTCTGGGGAAGGGGGGATCTTCTGGGGAGGTGGATTTTTTGGGGTGATTTCCCAGGAAGGGGGGATTTTCTGGGAGGGGGGATTTTCTGGGGAGGGGGATTTCCTGGGAGGGGGGATTTTCTGGAAAGGGTGATTTTCTGGGGGGATTTTCTGGGAGGAAGGATTTCCCAGGAAGGGGGGATTTTCTGGAAAGGGGGATTTTCTGGGAGGGGGGATTTTCTGGAAAGGGGGATTTTCTGGAAGGAAGGATTTCCCAGGAAGGGGGGGATTTTCTGGGAAGGGGATTTTCTGGGGAAGGGGGGATTTTCTGGGGAGGGGGATTTTTTGGGAGGAAGGATTTCCCAGGAAGGGGGGATTTTCTGGGAAGGGGATTTTCTGGGGAAGGGAGGATTTTCTGGGGAGGGGGATTTTTTGGGGTGATTTCCCAGGAAGGAGGATTTTCTCGGAGGGAGGATTTTCTGGGGAGGGGGATTTTCTGGGAGGGGGGATTTCCTGGGAGGGGGGATTTTCTGGGGAGGGGGATTTTTTGGGGTGATTTCCCAGGAAGGAGGATTTTCTGGGGAGGGGGATTTTCTGGGGAGGGGGATTTTCTGGGAGGGGGGATTTTCTGGGGAGGGGGATTTTCTGGGAGGGGGGATTTTCTGGAAAGGGGGATTTTCAGGGAAGGAAGGGGGATTTGCCTGTGCCAGGCGCTGCTCCTGCTGCCGCAGCTGCTCCTGCTGCTGGTGCAGCTCCTGCAGCCGCTGCCGCTGCTCCTGCTGCGCCCTGCGCGCCTCCCGCAGCGCCCGCTGCCCCTCCTGCTGCTGCTGCACCGAGCGCTGCGGGAGCGCACCGGGACCGGGTGGGAACGGGAACGGGAAACGGGAATGGGGATGGGGAATGGGGAATGGGGAATGGGGATGGGAATGGGGAAGGGGATGGGGAATGGGGATGGGAATGGGAATGGGGAGTGGGAATGGGAACGGGAATGGGGAATGGGGATGGGAACGGGAATGGGGAATGGGGAACGGGGATGGGGAATGGGGATGGGGAATGGGGATGGGAACAGGAATGGGGAACGGGGATGGGAATGGGGATGGGAACGGGAATGGGGAACAGGGATGGGAATGGGGATGGGAATGGGAATGGGGAATGGGGATGGGGAACGGGGATGGGAACAGGAATGAGGAACAGGGATGGGGAACAGGGACGGGAATGGGAATGGGGATGGGGAACGGGGATGGGAATGGGAATGGGGAATGGGGATGGGAATGGGAACAGGGAATGGGATTTGGAACATGATCGGGGAACAGGATGGAGAACCAGGATGGGAATGTGAATGGGATGGGGAACGAGGATGGGGAACGGGGATGGGGATGAGATGGGGAACAAGGAATGGCAATGGAGATGGGAATGGGGAATGGGATTGGGAACACGATCGGGGAATGGGAATAGGGAACAGGAACAGAAATGGGAATGGGAATTGGATCGGGAACGAGAATGGGAACGGGGAACAGGGATGGAAAATCAGGAACGGGATCAGGAATGGGAATGAGAACAGGGAACGGGGAATGGGGATGGGAGCAGGAATGGGATCAGGTACTGGAATGGGGAAAGGGGATGGGAAAGGAATGGGATCGGGAATGGGAATGGGAACAGGCACGGGACAGGGACAGGGAACGGAACAGGGAACAGGAATGCGATCGGGAATGGGGAACAGGAAACAGGAACAGGATGGGGAACAGCAGTGGGAACAGCAGTAGGAGAGGGAATGGGACTAGGATGGGAAATGGCAACGGGACAGGGAGCAGGACTAGGATGGGGGAATGAGACTGGGATGGGGGAATGGGACTGGGACAGGGAACAGCATCTGGACAAGGAATGGCACCAGGACTGGGATGGGGGAATAGCACCGGGACAGGGAACGGGACCCAGGCATGGATCTGGGGGATGTGGAGCCCCAGCTGAGGGGGAGGATGTGAAGCCCCAGCTCAGGGGAGGATGTGGAGCCCCACACTGGGGGGATGTGGAGCCCCACACTGGGGGGATGTGGAGCCCCACACTGGGGGGATGTGGAGCCCCACATTAGGAGGATGTGGAGCCCCAGCTCAGGGGAGGATGTGGAGCCCCACACTGGGGGGATGTGGAGCCCCAGCTCAGGGAGATGTGGAGCCCCAGCTCAGGGGAGGATGTGGAGCCCCAGCTCAGGGGGAGGATGTGGAGCCCCACACTGGGGGGATGTGGAGCCCCACATTAGGAGGATGTGGAGCCCCAGCTCAGGGGAGGATGTGGAGCCGCAGCTCGGGGAGATGTGGAGCCCCAGCTCGGGGGGTGCATATGGAGCCCCAGCTCTGCTCCCAGCTGGCAATTCCAGTCTGGATATTCCACTTACCTCGGCCAGGTCACGGATCTCCTCCTCCCGCTCCTGCAGGCGCTGCTCAGCCCGCAGAACCTTCTCCTTCTCCAGCCTCAGCTCCCGCCAGGCCTCATCCAGCTCCTCCCTGTCCCTGGCCAGCTGCTCCTCCTTGGATCTCAGCTCCCGGCTCCGGAACTTCAGCTCTGCCTGATCCTGGCCCAGGGGACAGCGAGTGTCACCTGTCCTGTCCTTCGGAGCAGGGGGAGGTGGTTTGGGACCCCGGGTGCCCACTGGGGACCTTGGCCAGGCTCTTCAGCGCCGAGTCCACACCCAGGGCACGCTCCTTGTCCTGCTCCTCCCGCTCCCGGCTCAGCCGCTCCCGTGAGTGGAACTCGGCCCAGGCAGCCGCCAGGCGCCGCCGCTCCTCGGAGCGGTCCCGCAGCTCCGCCCGCTGCTCCTCCAGCCACGCGCCCTGCGGGCCCGGGGACAGCTCCAGGCTCTGCTCCCGCAGGGTCTGCCCTCCTACAGCCCGGCCCTGCCGCTCCCAGAGGCAAATTCCAGAGGCTGCTTCCAGCCGGGAAGCTCCGGCCCCACCTGGGCATCCATCGGGCTCGACCTGGCCTGTCCCGAGCCCCCTCCAGCCCCGAGCCCTGCTCCCGCCTGACTGGCTCTAAGCCCTTTTCCCAGCCCTACTCCCACCTGGCTGCTTCTGAGCCCCTTTCCCAGTCCTACTCCCATCCTGGCTGGTTCTGAGACTTTTTCCCAGTCCCACTCCTGCCCAGATGGTTCCAAGCCCCTTCCATTTCCCACTCTGCTGGTTCTGAGCCCTTTTACCAGTCCTGGCTTCCATCCTTGCTGCTTCTGAGCCCCTTCCAGTTCCCATCCTGGCTGGATCCGAGCCCCTTCCAGTTCCTATCCTGGCTGGTTCTGAGCCCCTTTCCCAGTCCTGGCTGGTTCTGAGCCCCCTCCCCATCCCAGTCCCCCCCTGCCGGCTCCCAGCCCCATCCCAGTCCCTCCCAGAGTGGGTCCAGGCCCCCACCCCAGCATTCCTCAGCGGTTCCCTGGGGAAGCCGCAGCCCCTCTCTGCTCAGGCCTCACCTGGGGCCATGTCCCTGCTCACCTTGGCCTCGTCCAGTGCCGCCCTCTCCATGGCCAGCAGCTGTGCCGAGAGCCGCCGCTGCTCCTCCAGCGCCTCCCGCAGCGAATCCGCCCGGCAGCGCTCAGCAGTGGCGCGGCGGCGCTCCTGGAGCAGCACCAGGAGAGTGGGACAGGGACAGGGACAGGGAGAGGGACAGGGAGAGGGACAGGGATGGGGACAGGGACAGAGAGAGGGAGAGGGACAGGGAGAGGGACGGGGACGGGGACAGGGATGGGGACAGGGATGGGGACAGAGATGGGGACAGAGACGAGGACAAGGATATTGGACAGGGACATAGGGATAGGGATAGGGACAGGGACAGTGGATAGGGACAGGGTGAGGGGACAGGGACAGGGTGGAGACATGAGACAGGGATGGGGACATGGGGCAGGGATGGGGACATGGGACAGGGACAAGGACATGGGACATGGGCAGAGATAGGGGGAGGACAGGGGATAGGGACATGGGATAGAGGACAGGCATAGGGACGGGAGATAGGGGACAGGGACATGGACAGGGGACAGGGGACATGGACAGGGACATGGGGATAGGGACATGGGATAGGGGGCACGGAATAGGGACAGGGGACAGGGATGGGGCCAGGGTACATGGGACATGGACATGTGACACGGACATAAATAGCAGCAGGGACAGGAGACAGGGAAAGAGGGACAGGGATAGGGACAGAGATGGGGACAGGAGACAGAAGGACAGGGACAGGGACATGGGACACAGACAGGGACAGGGGGACATGGGACAGGGACACGGACAGGGGACACGATAGGGACAGGGACATGGGACAGGAACATAGACAAGGACATGGGCAAGGACATGGGACATGGACACAGGCAGGGATAGGGACAGGGACACAGACATGGACATGGGACACAGGACACAGAGATGGACACAGGCGCAGGACAGGGCCACAGACACAGGCAGGGACCCGGACATGGGCAGGAACACAGCCATGGCCACGGCCACAGCTTCAGGACAGGGCCAAAGCTCTGGGATGGGGCCTCACCTGCTCCAGGAGCTGCTCCCGCTCCCCCAGCCTGGTCTCCAAGTCAGCCATGGCCTCCTGGAGCCGGCTCCGCTCCCGCTCTGCATCCTGCTGTTGCTGGCACAGCCTGGCCTGGAGCGCTGCCAGGGGCACGGGGCAGCCCGAATGCAGGAGGTGGGATCCCCCCTCCATCCACAAGGAGATCCCACAGGGAAAAAACCCCGGTGTTCCAGCTCCATCCCATCCCAGGACAGGGAAATCCCACATGGAAAACCCCCCGTGTTCCTGCTCAATCCCATCCCATCCCATCCCATCCCATCCCATCCCATCCCATCCCATCCCATGACAGGGAGATCCCACTGTGGGATCTGGATCAGGACTTTGCCAGCCTCGGCTCCCAGCCTCTGGCTCGCCAGAGACAATTTGAATTCTGTGAATTTCATGAATTCCAGGAATTCTGCAAATTCTGTGAATTCAGTGAATTCTGTGACTTCTGTGAATTCTGCCAATTCTGTAAATTCCATGAATTCTGCAAACTCTGTGAATTCTGCAAACTCTGTGAATTCTGTAAATTCTGTGAATTCTGTAAATTCTGAGAATTCTACAAATTCTGTGAATTCCATGAATCCCATGAATTCTGTGAACTCTGTAAATTCTGTGAATTAAGTGAATTCTGAGAATTCCGTGAACTTTTCCCGTTTCTTGGGGAGCTGGTGGGATCCTGGATGCAGCCGAGCCCCTGTTCGAGCGCCACTGGCCACTCGGACCAGCAGAGCCCCTGGCCAGGGATCCCCCCAGGAGAGCTGGGACAGGGATCTACAGGCCCAGGGGTCCTTCTGGACACCAGGATTTGTCCTGGGACTGTCTGGATTTTGTGGGATCAGCTCTGAGCCCTTGGGATGGAGCAGAGGATCCCATTGCAATGATGCACTTGGAGAGAATTTACCTGTGAGCTGCTCGTCCTGCTTCTGGGATCTGGGGTGATCCTGGGGTCTGGGGTGATCCTGGGATCTGGGGTGATCATGGGGTCTGGGGTGATCCTGGGATCTGGGGTGATCCATAGGTCTGGGGTGATCCTGGGATCTGGGGTGATCATGGGGTCTGGGGTGATCCATAGGTCTGGGGTGATCATGGGGTCTGGGGTGATCATGGGATCTGGGGTGATCATGGGGTATGGGGTGATCCTGGGATCTGGGGTGATCCATGGGTCTGGGATGATCCTGGGGTCTGGGGTGATCCTGGGATCTGGGGTGATCATGGGGTCTGGGGTGATCCTGGGATCTGGGGTGATCCATAGGTCTGGGGTGATCCTGGGATCTGGGGTGATCCATAGGTCTGGGGTGATCCTGGGATCTGGGGTGATCATGGGGTCTGGGGTGATCCATAGGTCTGGGGTGATCATGGGGTCTGGGGTGATCATGGGATCTGGGGTGATCCATGGGTCTGGGGTGATCATGGGGTATGGGGTGATCCAGGGGTGATCCTGGGGTCTGGGGTGATCCTGGGATCTGGGGTGATCCAGGGGTGATCCTGGGATCTGGGGTGATCCAGGGGTCTGGGGTGATGAAAGGGTCTGGGGTGATGATGGGATCTGGGGTGATCCAGGGATGTGGGTGATCCTGGGGTCTGGGTGATCCTGTGCCCTGAGGTGATCCTGTGAACTGGGGTGATCCAAGGGTCTGGGGTGTTCACAGGATCCAGGCTGATCCTGGGATCTGGGGTGATCCTGGGGTCTGGGGTGATCCAGGGATCTGGGGTGATCCAGGGGTGATCCTGGGGTCTGGGGTGATCCAGGGATCTGGGGTGATCTGTGCCCCAGGGTGATCCAGGGAAGGAGCAGGGAACTGGGAGCACAGGTGAGACCCCATTACCTGTGGCAGCTCTCCGGGAGGTCCTGCAGGACCAGTCCCCACCGTGCCCGCTCCTGCTCCAGAGTCTGCACCTGGCGGGAACAGGACGGGCTCCAGGTGCCACCCTGGGGACAGAGCTCCTGCAGCCACCTCCGGTTCCCCATGCGACCGTGCCCCCAGGTGATGCCCACAGGTGACACCAACAGGTAACCCCCCAGGTGACCCCACAGGTGATATCCCCAGATGACCCCCACAGGTGACCTCCCCAGGTGACCACCCCCAGCCCCCACCTGGTTCTCCAGCTCCTCCAGCCGGGCCTGGAGGCTGCGCAGGGCGATCCCACAGCCGGGATGCTCCTGGCACGGGTGGGATTGGAGAGTTTGGGAATCCTGGTGGGGCTGGGATGGGAGAGATCCCAGATCCTCCTGGTGGGGCCGGGATGGGAGAGATCCCAGATCCTCCTGGTGGGGCCGGGATGGGAGAGATCCCAGATCCTCCTGGTGGGGCTGGGATGGGAAAGCTCCAGGACCCTCCTGGTGCTGCTGGGATGGCAGAGCTCCAGGACCCTCCTGGCGCTGCTGGGATGGCAGAGCTCCAGGACCCTCCTGGCGCTGCTGGGATGGCAGAGCTCCAGGACCCTCCTGGAGCTGCTGGGATGGCAGAGCTCCAGGACCCTCCTGGTGTCTCTGGGCTGGGAAAGCTGCGGGGTGCTCCGGGCAGAGCCAGGACGGGAGAGCTCGGGGATTCTCTGGACGTGGCAGGGTTAGATCCCACACCAGATCCTCCTGTGGGGACACAGGGATGCTCCAGAAGAGGCCTGGGAAGGGCAGCTCCCCTCTCCTGGCAATGCTGATCCATGCCTAGCCCACCCAGATCCCAAGGGATTCCCAGGGATCCTCCCTGCTCCTGCTCCAGCACCCACCTGAGCGAGCATGGCAGGACCTGGCACCTCCTGCACGGCTGGAGTGAAAAACGGGACAAATCCATCTCTGGGACACATGGAAAGAATGGAACTGTCCCATCCCATGGATCCCATTATCCCACCTCATCCCATGAATCCCATCCCATGGATCCCATTATCCCACCTAATCCCATTGATCCCATCCCATGGATCCCATTGATCCCATCCCATGGATCCCATTGATCCCATCCCATGGATCCCATCCCATGGATCCCATTATCCCATTCCCATCCCATCCCATTGATCCTAACCCACTGATCCCATTGATCCCATTCCATCCCATTATCCCATCCCGTTCTCCCATTATCCCATTTTCCCATCCCATTATCCCATTATCCTGCTATCCTGTTATCCCATTCCATTATCCCATCCTGTTACCCCATCATCCCATTATCCTTTTATCCCAATATTCCATTATCCCATTATTTCAATATCCCAGTACCCCGTTATCCCGCTACCCCATTATCCCACTATCCCATTATCCCAGTATCCCATTATCCCGCTATCCCAATATCCCATGATCCCACAATCCCATTATCCCCTGGCACAGCTCCCCCAGTTCCAGAGGAGGGCCCAGGGTCCCCAGGTGTCCCCTGCCCAGGCCAGGTGACCTGCGAGGACACCTGGGGGGTGACAGAGGCCTCACCTGCTGCCACCTGCCCGCCGGGCCGTGTCCTGAGCAGGGGCTCCAGCCTGGGGGGAACAAATCCCGGGGGAGAGTCAGGGGGGCAGGGGCAGCCCCAGCCTGGCCTGGCTGCTGCCACCTGTGACACCTGCCACCTGTGCCACCTGTGCCACCTGTGCCATGTAACCTGTGCCACCTGTGCCACCTGTGCCATGTAATCTGTGCCACCTCTGTCACCTGTGCCATGTAACCTCTGTCACCTGTGCCACTTGTGTCACCTGTGCCACCTGGGTCACCTGTGCCACTTGGGTCACTTGTGTCACCTGGGCGGTGTCACCTGTGCCATCCGTGTCACCTCTGTCACTTGTGTCATTTCACCTGTGTCATCTGTGCTGTGTCACCTGTGCCATTTGTGTCATCTCTGTCACCTGTGCTACATCACCTGTGCCACCTGTGCCATCTGTGTCACCTGTGCCACCTGGGTCAGCTGTGCCATCTGGGTCACTTCTGCCACCTGTGTCATTTGTGCCACCTGTGTCACCTCTACCACCTGACATGTCACCTGTGCTGTGTCAGCTGCGCCACCTCTGTCACCTTTGTTACCTGTGCCATCTATGTCACCTGTGCCACGTCATCTGTGTCATTTGTGCCACCTGGGTCACCTGTGCTGTGTCACCTGTGCCACCTGTGTCAAATCTGTCACCTATGCCATGTTACCTGTGCCACCTGTGTCACCCGTGCCACCTGTGCTGTGTTACCTGTGTCACCTGTGTTGCATCACCTGTGCCACCTGTGTTGTGTCACCTGTCCCACCCCACCTGCCCAGTGTCAGGGATGCCACCTTTGGGACTTGGAGGGAACAGGGACACCCCAAACCTCCATCCCAGGGTCACCTCCCCCATACTGGTCACCTGAGCCCTCCCAGGTGACGCCTGAGCCCTCCCAGGTGAGCTGAGCCAGGGGAGCCTTGACCAGGGAGCTGGGAGGAGCTCAGGTGGAGGGAATTCTGGAGCAGGGACACCCCCGGGGACACCTGGAGGGGACCCTGGGACAGTGATGTCACCTGGTACACCTGGAGGGGACCTTGGCATGGTCACGTCCCCTGGCACACCTGGAGGACACCCAGGACAGGGATGTCACCTGGCACACCTGGAGGACACCCGGGCTGGGAATGCCGATCCCGGAGATCTCCTGGATGCCAGGTGGGAGCTCCCGGGGGTTCCCTTTACCTGCCGGGCTCTGGGGGCTCCGGGACCCTCCGGGGGTGGGAATTCGGCTCCGGGGCCAGGGCAGGGCCAGGGCAGCGCCGCTCCCGCAGCACCGGGGATCCAGGGGCACCGGGGCCCGGGGGGTCCTCAGCCTTCGGTCCCAGGAAATCCTGGTCCTTCAATCCTGGGAAATCCTTGCTCTTTGGTACCAGTCCCAGGAAATCCTGGTCCTTCAATCCCGGGAAATCCTTGTTCTTTGGTACCAGTCCCAGGAAATCCTTGTCCTTCTGTCCCAGTCCTGGGGGATCCTTGTTCTTCTGTCCCAGTCCAAGGAAGTCCTTGTCCTTTGATCCCACTCCAAGGAAATCCTTGTCCTTTGATCCCGGGGGATCCTTTTCCTTCTGTCCCAATCCCAGGAAATCCTTGTCCTTCAATCCCAATCCCGGGTGATCCTTGTCCTTTGATCCCACTCCAAGGAAATCCTTGTCCTTCGATCCCGACCCCAGGAAATCCTCGTCCTTTGATCCCAGTCCTGTGGCATCCTTGTCCTTCTGTCCCAGTCCCAGGGGATCCTCGTCCCCCAGTCCCAGGAAATCCTCGTCCTTCAGCCCCAGCCAGGCGGCCCCAGAGGGACGACGGGAGCTGCTCCCAACCGAACACCTGCAGGGGGAGAGGGACACTGGGGACACGGGGGGACAATGGGGACAAAGGGGGCACTGGGGGACAATGTTGGCACTGGGGGACAATGAGGACAAAGGGGGACAATGGGACACTGGGGGGCATTGGGGACAACAGAAATATTGGGGACAATGGAGATATGAGGGACAATGGGGACAATGAGCACCCTGGGGACACTGGAGGTACTGGGGACAATGGGGGATATTGGGAACACTGGGGACAGTGGGGACAGTGGGGGACAAAGGGGACACTGGAGGCGTTGGGGACAATATGGGATATTGGGGACAATGGGGGATTACTGGGGACAGTGGAGGCATCGGGGATAATGGGGACTGGGCAGGGGACAATGGGGACATTGAGAGACAAAGGGGACAATGGGGGCATTGGGGACACCGGGGACAATGAGCACAACAGGGGCACTGGGGACAATGGGGACATTGGGGGACAATGGGGACGCTGGGGACAATAAGGACTGGGCAGGGGACACTGGGAACAATGGGCACACTGTGGACATTGGGGACAATGGGGGACAAAGGGGACAATGGGGGCATTGTGGACAATGAGCACAACAGGGGCACTTGGGGCAATGGGGACAATGGTGACATTGGGGGACAATGGGCACACCAGGGGCATTGAGGACACTGGTGGATATTGGGGACAGTGGAGGCATTGGGGACAATGGGGACATTGGGGGACAAAGGGGGCATTGGGGACGCTTTGGGTCCCCTTTGGCATTGGGGACAACGAGCACAACAGGGACACTGGGGACAATGGGGACATTGGGGACAATGGGACATTGGGGATATTGGGGACAATGGAGGAGACCGAGGACATTCAGGACCTTGGGGACACTGGGGACACAGCCAGGTGGGGACATCCCCCCCTCCCCCCGGTACCTCCGTCCCTGTCTCCGCCCGGTCCCTGAAGCCACCGAGGGCTCGTAGGATCCGAAGGGAAATCCCGGCTCCACCCGGGCCTCGCCCGGCCCTGCGGAACAACACGACACCAAATTCCAAAAAAAATCCCAAAATTCCCAATGGGACTGGCCTTGGAAAACACCTGTGCTGCTCCTGCCTGGAATTCCCAATGGGATTGACCCTCTGGAAAACACCTGTGCTGCTCCTGCCTAGAATTCCCAGTAGGATTTTGACCGTCTGGAAAATGCCTGTGCTGCTCTTCCCTGGGAATTCCCAGTGGGATTGGCCTTGGAAAACACCTGTGCTGCTCCTGCCTTGGAATTCCCAATGGGACTGAGGCTCTGGAAAACACCTGTGCTGCTCCTGCCTTGGAATTCCCAGTGGGACTGAGGCTCTGGAAAACACCTGTGCTGCTCCTGCCTGAAATTCCCAGTGGGATTGAGGCTCTGGAAAACACCTGTGCTGCTCCTGCCTTGGAATTCCCAGTGGGATTTCTCCCTCTGGAACCCCTCCCATGGATCCCCCACTCCACCCTGCTCACCTGGCTCCTCCTGCCCCTTGGGCTCCGTCTGGAATTCCGCCTTTCCCGGCTTCTCCTGGATCCCAGCGCGGCCCTTCTGGAGCCCCTGGCTGGGCACAGGTGGGGGTGGCACCAGGGTGGCACCGAGACCCCCCCATCCCTGTCCCCGTCCCTGTTGTCCCCTCACCCCCCCGGCGTTCCCGGCGCGCTCCCGGCTCCGTCGCTGCCAAGTCCCAGGGAATCCATCAGGTCATCGACGTCGTCCCCAAAGGTGACATCGGCACGGACGGGCAGGGCTGGGTGGGATGGACTGATGGCATCTGGGACATCCGTGGGTGTCACCAACACTGGGACATCCCTGGGTGTCACCAGCTGTGGGACATCCCTGGCTGCCACCAGCCGTGGGACATCCGTGGGTGTCACCAGCTGTGGGACATCCGTGGGTGTCACCAGCACTGGGACATCCCTGGGTGTCACCAACACTGGGACATCCCTGGGTGTCACCAGCTGTGGGACATCTCCAGGTGTCACTGCCTCGGGGACACTTGCAGGTGTCACCACCTCTGAGACACCTCTGAATGTCACCAGCACTGGGACATCTCTGGGTGTCCCCAGTTCTGGGAGTCTCCATGTCCCCCTTGTGTCCCCTCCCTGTCCCTCAGTGTGCCCCCTGTGTCCCCATCCCACAGCAATGGGGTGTGATCCCATGGGATTGGGGTTGATCCCATGGGATTGGGGTTGATCCCACGGAATGGGGTTTATCCCACGGAATGGGGTTTATCCCACGGAATGGGGTTTGATCCCATGGAATGGGGTTTGATCCCACGGGATTGGGGTTGATCCCACGGGATTGGGGTTAATCCCATGTGATTGGGGTTTGATCCCATGGAATGGGGGTTGATCCCACAGGATTGGGGTTGATCCCACGGAATGGGGTTTGATCCCATGGAATGGGGTTTGATCCCACGTGACTGGGGTTTGATCCCTTGGAATGGGGCTGATCCCACAGCAATGGGGTTTGATCCCACAGGACTGGGGTTGATCCCACACCAGTGGGGTTGATCCCACGTGATTAGGGTTAATCCCACGGGATTGGGGTTTGATCCCATGAGAATTCCCAGTACCTTTTTGGGAACCCGGCCCCTTCCCGCCACATTTCCCCGGCCTGGACCCGGCTCTGGGCATTCCTAGGATTTCTGCATCCAGCTCGTCCAGCTCCTCCAGCTGATCCATGGGCCCCTGGCGATCCAGGGGATCCCGGTGATCCATGGGATCCACTGGATCTTGATCCTGGTGATCCACTGGACCCCAGTGGTCCCAGGGATCCATTGGATCCAGCTCTGGGGAGGGGGGGGGAGCAGTTCCTGCTCTCACCTGCAGCCCAGGTGGGATCCCAAATCCCTTGGGAATTCTGCCTCGCTCACCTTTGCCCCTCCCGTGTTCCTCGCTGGGAATTTCCCCGTCCCCATCGAGAATTTCCTATTTCCCACTGGGAATTTCCCATTCTTTGGGAATTTCCCTTCCCCCATCGAGAACTGCCCATTCCCCACTGGGTATCTCCTGTTCCCTACTGGGAATTTTCTGTTCTTTGGGAATTTCCCATTCCCTGTTGGGAATCTCCCATCTCCTGTTTTTTGGAATTTCCCATTTTCTGGGAATTTCCCCCTTTCCATTGTGAATTTCCCATTCCCCATCGGGAGTTTCCCATCTTTTGGAATTGCCCATTCTTTGGGAATTTCCCATTCTTTGGGAGAATTCCCCGTTCTCTGGGAATTTCCCTTCCTCCATTGGAATTTTCCTGGGTTTTTTTTTTTTTAATTTCCTGGTTTTTGGGAATTTTCAACTTTCCATTGGGAATCTCCCGTTTTTTGGGATTCCCCCCCTCAATCCCGATCCTAACCCCATCCCAGGAGAGCGAGGCTCAGCCCGGCCCAGATGGGGGAAGGGCAAGGCTGGGCCCACCTGGGCTCACCTGGGCCCACCTGGGATCACCCAGGGCTCACCTGTGGGAAGGGGGCGTGGGAACCTCGGGAGGGCGGAGCCGGGGCCTCCTCTGGAAACAAGGGAGGGGTCAGGGATGGACACGGAGACAGGTGGAAGCAGGGAGGGCGGGTGATCCCCCCCAGGTGACCCCAGGGAAGGGGATTCCCTCCAGGTGATCCCCCCCACCCCGGTGATCCCCAGGCGAGCCCACATGATTCCCTCCAGGTGACCCCCCCCACCCCAGTGACTGCCCCCCAGTGATTCCCTCCAGGTGACACCTTCCACAGGTGACCCCAAGTGACCCCAGGTGATTCCCAGGTGACCCCCCTAGGTGACCCCGTCGGGAGCTCCCACATTACCATCGGATCCCAGGAGCTCCCCGAGCACATCCTCAATGGGATCTGGAACAGGACAGGGACCAGGTGAGCCCAGGTGAGCCCCAGGTGGGTTCCCTGTACCAGGCAGGTGGGAAAAGCTCCTGGAACACCTCACCTGTTGCATCTCACCTGTCCCCTGGGACACCTCACCTGTCCCCTGGGATATTCCACCTGTCAGATCTCACCTGTTCCCTGGGACATCTCACCTGTCACATCTCACCTGTCCCCTGGGACATTCCCACCCCGCTCCATCCCAGCATTCCCAGGGACCCAAATCTCCTGGAGAGCAGGTGAGAACAGGTGAGAAGCACAAGAAAAGGTAAGGACAGGTGAAGGGGTGAGGGCAGGGGAGAGCAGGTGAGGAGGACAAGGACAAGTGAGGACAGGTGAAGACAGGTGAGGACAGGTGAGGGGATAAGGATAAGGGAGGACAGGTGAGAGGAGGCAAGGGCAGGTGAGGGTCACAAGAACAGGTGAGGACAGGTGAGGGTCACAAGAACAGATAAAGGGAATGAGGACAAGTGAGGCAGGTGAGGACAGGTGAGAGCACTCACCAGGTGAGCTGCTCCGGGCCCGAGAAGCCTGGGGAGAGACAAAATTCCCTTGGGAGAAACGGAAGCGCCGAAATCTCCCCACACGGCAAAGGTAAGACGGGAGGGGTTCCCCCCTGGATCCCACCTGGATCCCCTCACCCGTCTCCCCTCACTCACCCTGGCCCGTCCCGGCCCGTCCGCCATTCCCGGGCAGTCCCAGCTCCGCTGGCCGGTACCGGCTCCGAGCCCCCCGCGCTCAGCGCGGCCCCGGCCGCGGCCCTGAGGGAGACGGAGGCGCCGCTCGGGTCCCGCTCCCGTTCCCGTTCCCGCACCCTCTCCCGTTCCCGTTCCCGCCCGGTGCTCCCCCGCCTCCCTCACCCGTTCCCGCGCTCGCCATGGGCGCCGCCATATCGCGCGCCGTCCTCATGGAAGGCCCCCCGGTGCCATAGCAACGAGGCTGCCCCTGCTCGGCGCCTGATTGGAAACCCGCCGTTACCATAGCAACGAGGCTGCGCCGCGCGCCGCCCCAAGACAAGCCCCGGCTGCCATGACGACGGGGCTGCCCCGCGCCCCGCCTGATTGGAAAGCCGCCGTTACCATGACGACGGGGCTGCCCCGAACGGCGCCTACTCCGAGCCTCTGTCGCGATTCTCCTCCGTATCTCCGGTGATTCCTCGGTATCGCGGGGTTTATCCCTGCCGGGAGCTCTGCGTTCCCAGCCGGGCCCAAGGCTCGGGTACCGCCGTAGGAAACATCGAGATATCCCGACACAACCCCGAGGTGTCGCCTTAAAATCGCGATATCGCGACACAACCTCCGGGACGCCGCCATTAAATCATGATCTCGTGAAACAACTCTCGGATGTCACCAGAAAATCCCAAAAATCGCCCGGAGGCCCCAAAATCGCCTTTATTGATCAACAAACGGGGCCGGGCCGGAAATAGGGGGAAATGGGGGAGGGGACTGGGCAGTACTGGGAGCACTGGGATATACTGGGAGCACTGGGCTGGCTGCACTGGTGTGGACTGGTCCGGACTGGGTTATACTGGTGGGGACTGGTGAGGCTCTATTGGTAGTAGAGCTCCAGGTTCATCCCGTCGTGGATCTCATCTGGAGCCGCCATCAAGGAAAACAAATTCGGGGTTTTGGGGGGTGGGGTGGGAGGGTTTGGGTTGGAGGAACTTGAGGGGGTCTTGAGGAGTTTTGGGGTTAAAAAATTTTGGGGAAGGGTTCTGGGGGATTCTGGGGTTGAAGGGTTTTGGGGAGAATTTCTGGGCGGTTTTGGGGTTCTGGAGGTGTTTGGGGTTGGAGGATTTTGGGGAGGGGTTCTGGGGTTTTTGGGGGTTCTGGAGCTGTTTGGGGTTGGGTTTTAGGGGTTGAAGGATTTTAGGGAAGGATTTTGGGGAGGGATTTTGGGGGTTTTTGGGGTTGGAGGATTTTGGGGAGAGTTTCTGGGGAGTTTTTGGGGTTCTGGAGGTGTTTGGGGTTGGAGGATTTGGGAGTTTTTGGGGTTGAAGGATTTTGGGGAGAGTTTCTGGGGGGTTTAGGGGGTTCTGAGGTTTCTGGGGGGTTTTTGGGGGTTGGGTTTTAGGGGTTCTGGGGGTGTTTGGGGTTGGAGGATTTTGGGGAGGGGTTTGGGGTGTTTTGGGGTTGGGTTTTTGGGGTTGGGTTTTTGGGGTTGAAGGATTTTGGGGTTCAAGAATTTTGGGGAAGGGTTCCGGGGGATTTTGGAGTGTTTGGGGTCGGGTTTTTGGGGTGTTTGGGGTTTTTGGGGTCAGGTTTCAGGGTGGATACAGTCCCCGAGCGTGACGTGGTCTTTGAAGATCGTGTACCTGGGGGGAGGGGAGAGAGGGAGGGGCGTCACCCCCTCCCCAAAACCCTGGGGGGGCAAGTCACCCCCTCCCCCACCCCAAACCCTGGGGCTCCCTCCTGACCCCCCAAACCCCCTGTGCCCCCCAGATCATTCCAAATCCCCTCAGGTGCCCCCCCAAAACCCCTCAGGTGTCCCCCAAAAACCCCTCAGGTGTCCCCCTAGAGCTCCCCAAAAGCCCTCAGATGCTGCCTTAGGACCCCCAAATCCCTCCCCAGCCCCCCCAGACGCCCCCAGACCATTTTTTGAGCACGATCTTGTCCCAGCGGGTGCCGGTCTGTGCCGCTATCAGCTTCTTCAGGTCCCGGATCGAGTCCTCGGGGCTGCCCCGCAGTCAAGGAAAAGGGGACACAGGGACCCCAAAAACACCCCAAAAAAGCCCCAAAACAACCCCAAAACAGCCCCAAAACAACCCCAAAACCACACCAAAACACACCCCAAACCTGCCCCAAAACAACCCCAAAACCACACCAAAACCTGCCCCAAAACAACCCCAAAAACACCAAAACCTGCCCCAAAACAACCCCAAAAACACCAAAACCTGCCCCAAAACACACCCCAAAACCACACCAAAACCTGCCCCAAAACACACCCCAAAACTGCCCCAAAGCAACCCTAAAAATACACCAAAACCTGCCCCAAAACAACCCCAAAAACACACCAAAACACACCCCAAAACTGCCCCAAAACCACACCAAAACACACCCCAAAACAACCCCAAACCTGCCCCAAAACAACCCCAAAAACACACCAAAACCTGCCCCAAAACAACCCCAAAACCACCAAAACCTGCCCCAAAACTGCCCCAAAGCAACCCTAAAAATACACCAAAACCTGCCCCAAAACAACCCCAAAAACACACCAAAACACATCCCAAAACCACACCAAAACACACCCCAAAACTGCCCCAAAACAACCCCAAAACTGCCCCAAAACAACCCCAAAACTGCCCCAAAACAACCCCAAAAACACCCCAAAACAACCCCAAAAACACACCAAAACCTGCCCCAAAACAACCCCAAAATCTGCCCCAAACACCCCAAAACCACACCCCCAAAAAAACCCCAAAAACATCCCCAAAACCTGCCTAAACCCCCCAGAACCATCCCCAAACACCCCAAAACCGCCCCAAAACAACCCAATACCTTCCCAAAAAACCCCCAAAACACTGCCCCAAACACCCCAAAATCACACACCAAAAAACCCCCAAAACACTGCCCCAAACACCCCAAAATCACACACCAAAAAACCCCCAAAACACTGCCCCAAACACCCCAAAAACACACCAAAAAACCCCCAAACACCCGCCCCAAACACCCCAAAAACACACACCAAAAAACCCCCAAACACCCTCAAAACCTTCCCAGAACACCCTAAAATCACTGCCCAAAACCACCCCAAACCCACCCCAAACACCTCAAAACCTGCCCAGTTCCCCCCAAAACCCCCAATTCCGCCAAAAGCTTTTGAAAATCTCTCCCCAAATCCCCCCAAAACCTCCCCAGTTCCCCCCAAAACATCCCCAAATCCCCTAAAACCTCTCAAAACTGCAAATTCCCCCAGAGCACCCCCAACCCCCCCAAATCCTCCTCAAAACCTTAAATCTCCCCCAGAACATCCCCAAATCCCCCAAAACCTCCCCCAAACCTCAAATCCCCTCAGAACAGCCCCAAAACCTCCACAAAAGCTCCCCAAACCCCCCAAAACACCCTCCAAATCCCCCCAGAACTCCCCCAACCCCCCCCAAATCCTCCCCAAAACCTCAAATCCCAGCCCAAATCCTCCCCAAAACCCCCAAAAGCTCCCCAAATCCCCCCAGAACATCCCCAAATCCCCCAAACCTATCAAAAATTCCCCAAAACCCCCAGAACACCCCCCAAATCCCCCCAAAACTCCCCCAGAACTCCCCCAATCCCCCCCAAATCCTCCCCAAAACCTTAAATCCCAGCCCAAATCCTCCCCAAATCCCCCAGAACATCCCCAAATCCCCCAAACCTATCAAAACTTCCCCAAAACCCCCAGAACACCCCCCAAATCCCCCCAAAACCCCCCAGAACTCCCCCAATCTCCCCCAAAACCTCCCCAAAACCTTAAATCCCAGCCCAAATCCTCCCCAAAACCTCCCCAAATTCCCCCAGAACTCCCCCAATCCCCCCCAAAACCTCCCCAAAACCTCAAATCCCAGCCCAAATCCTCCCCAAAACCCCCAAAAGCTCCCCAAATCCCCCCAGAACATCCCCAAATCCCCCCAGAACTCCCCCAATCCCCCCCCAAAACCTCCCCAACCCCCCCCAGAACATCCCCAAACCCCCCAAACTTCTCAAAACTTCCCCAAATCCCCCCAGAACTCCCCCAACCCTCCTCAAAACCTCAAATAAAACCCCCCCAAAGCCTCAGATCCCCCCAAACCTTCCCAAATCCCCCCCAGAACATCCCCAAAACCTCCCCAAATCCCCCCAAGCCCCCAGCCCAGGTGGGATATTTGCATTTCACCCGGACCTTCTTCCCCAGGCGGTCGTTGCAGACGACCTCGATCATGGCTGGGAATGAAGGGGTTAAAAACGGGAAAAAAGGGGGGGAAAAGGGATGGAAAAGGGGGATGGGAAAAGGGGGAATGGGAATGGGGAAAAAAGGAGGGGAAAAAGGGGAAAAGTGAGAAATGGCGATGGGAAATGGGGGGGAAAGGGGAAAAAAGGGGGAAATGGGAATGTGGGGAAAAAGGCAAAAAAAGGGGAGGAAAAAAGGGGGGAAATGGGAATGGAAAAAAAAGAGAAAAATGAGGGAAATTGGAAAAAAGCGGGGGAAAAGGGGGGAAAAAGGGGAAATGGGAATATGGGGGAAAAGAGGGGAAATAGGAATGGGGGAAAGGGGGGGAAAGGGGAAATGGGGAATTGGAAATGGGCAAAATGGGAATGGAAAAAAGAAGAAAAGAAAGGGAAAAGGGGGAAATGGGAAAAAAGAGGAGAAAAGCAGGGAAAGGGGAAATGGAAATGGGCAAAAAGGGGGAAATGGGGAAAATGAGAAAAAAGGGGGAAAAGGGAAGGGAAAAAGGAGAGGGAAGGGGGGGGGGATGGGGGGAAAAGGGGGAAAACCCAAAAAAAAGAGGGGGAAAAGAAAAATGGGGAAATGAGGGAAAGGGAAAATGGGGAAAAGGGAGAGAAAGGGAGAAGGAGGAAGAGAAAGGGAAAGGAAGAAAAGAAAATAAGAAAGGGGCAAAAGGGGAAAAGAGAGAAAAGGGGAGAAGAAGGAAAGGGAGAAAAGGGGGAGAGAAAAAGGGAAGGAGAAGAAGGAAAAAGGAGGAAAAAAGGGAAAAACCGGGAGGGAACGGGAGAGAGAAGGGGGAAGGGAGGGAAAGGAAAATGAGAAAGGGGGAAAAGGTGAAAAAAGGGAAACCGAAAGAAAAAGGGAAGGAGAAGGAGGAAAAGGAGCAAAAAAGAGGGAAAAAAGGGAAAACCGGGAGGAAAAGAGGAGGGAAAAGGGGCAGAGAGGGGAAAAGGGACGGGGAGAGAAGGAAAAGAGGGAGCAGGGAAAGGAACGGGGGGAAGGAGAGAGGGGAAAAAGTGAGAGGGGTCGGTAACGGCGGCAGCGAACGGGAAAAGTCCCGGTTCCACCCCCGCTGCCCCCGAGGCCGTCCCAGAACCGCCCTCGCTTCCCCCGAGCACCACCTGAGCCCCTGCGAGACCCCCAAAATCCCCCCCGGGCC